>NC_064628.1:336940229-337247729 GCF_023864275.1 Schistocerca cancellata
AATGGCCTTTCACATCATGATACACAAATTTTAACTCAGATTTTTGTGCTGCAACACATGTTAAATATATTTATCAACTGTTTAGGAAAGCTGATCCAGTTGCTGTGTAGACCTTTGTAAACCTTATCAAGGTATAAGAGTGGCAAGATGTTTATGGTGCTGATACAGTAGACGATAAATATAATGCTTTCCTCAAGACTTTTCTCATGCTCTTTGAAAGCTGCTTTCCGTTAGAACGTTCAGAACAGGGTACTACCACAAACAGGCAGCCTGGTTGGCTGACTAGAGGGATAAGAATATCTTATAGAACAAAGTGGCAATTATATCAAAACCTTAGAAACAGTCAAAATCTGAATGCAACGGCCCATTACAAACAGTATTGTAAGGTGCTTAAAAATGTTATTAGGAAAGCAAAAAGTATGTGGTATGCAGATAGAATAGCTAAGTCTCAGGATAAAAATAAAACCATATGGTCATTCGTAAAGGAATTTGCTGGTCTGCAGAAACAGGTGGAGAACATAGAAACAGTGCGTAGTGGGAATGTCCGTGTTACTGATAAGTCGCATATATGTACAGTATTTAATAATCACTTTCCGCATATACCAGGTGAACTAAATAGAAAATTAGTTCCAACAGGGAATCGTATAGCACTCTTAGAAAAAAGTGTTCCGAGACTGTTACCTGAAATGCTTCTCCATGACAGTGACAAGAGGGAGATTGAGTTAATAATTAAATCACTAAAGGCCAAGAACTCTCATGGATATGACGGGGTATCCATTAGAATACTGAAGTATTGTTCTATGTATGTTAGCCCAGTACTTAGCCATATCTGTAACTTTTCCTTTAGGAGTGGGCGGTTTCCTGACCGATTAAAGTATTCGGTAGTGAAGACACTTTATAAAAAGAGAGACAGGGATAACGTTGACAATTTTAGACCTATTTCTATGTCATCGGTGTTTGCTAAAATTATTGCAAAGGTTGTATATACAATGTTACTGGAGCATTTAAATTCACATAATTTTCTGTCAAATGTGCAGTTTGGTTTTAGAAATGGTTTAACAACTGAAAATGCTATATTCTCTTTTCTCTGTGAGGTTTAGGATATATTAAATAAAAGGTTGCGAACGCTAGGTGTTTTCTTTGATTGAACGAAGGCTTTTGACTGTGTTGACCACAAAATATTACTACAGAAGTTGGACCATTATGGAGTAAGGGGAGTAGCTTACAATTAGCCTGTTCTTACTTTAAGAACAGAAAGCAGAAGGTAATTCTCCGCAATACTGAGAGTGGTAGTGATGTTCAGTCCCAATGGGGCACTGTTAAGCGGGGTGTTCCACAAGGGTCGGTGCTGGGGCCACTGCTGCTTCTTATTTATACAAATCATATGCCTTCTAGTTTTACAGGTGTTTGAAAAATATTTCTATTTGCTGATGACACCAGCTTGGTAGTGAAGGATCTTTTGCGTAATATTGAAACAGTATCAAATAATGTAGTTCATGGAATAAGTTCGTAGCTTGTGGAATATAATTTCATGCTAAATCACAGTAAGACTCAGTTTTTACAGTTTCTAACTCACAATTCAACAAGAACCCATATTTTGATTAGACAAAATGGGCATATTATAAGCGAGACGGAACAATTCAAGTTCCTGTGCGTTCGGATAGATAGTAAGCTGTAGTGGAAAGCTCATGTTAAGGATCTTGTACATAAACTACATGCTGCTTTATTTACCATTAGAACAGTATCTGATATAAGTGACAGTTCAACACGAAGACTAGTCTACTTTGCATATTTTCATACGCTTATGTCGTATGGTATTATTTTTTGGGGTGATGCTTCTGATTCAAAAAGCGTATTTTTGGCTCAAAAACGGGCTGTTCGAGCTATATTTGGTGTAAGTTCGAGAACCACTTGTCAACCCCTATTCAATAGTCCGGGAATTCTGACATTGCCGTCACAGTATATATTTTCTTTAATGTCGGTTGTTGTTAGCAATATTAGCTTATTCCCAAGAGTTAGCAGCTTTCATTCAGTTAATACTAGGCAGAAATAAAATCTGCCTCTGGAATGCCCCTCCTCGACTCTTGTGCAGAAATGAGTGCAGTATTCTGCTGCATCCATTTTCAATGAGCTACCACAAGAACTCAAAAATCTTAGCAGTAGCCCAAACACTTTTAAGTGTAAACTGAAGAGTTTCCTCATGGCTCACTCCTTCTGTTCTGTCGAAGAGCTCCTGGAAGAGCGGAAAAATTAAACAAATTCCACTGTTACTTTGTTGATTTTCTTTATCTAAACTTACGACTTGTCGCCCGAATACATTTCTTATATTTCATTTTATCTGTTTCTACTATCGTGTTATAATTCTTCTGTTGACTCGTTCCATGACCATGGAGACCTCTCCTTAATTTGGTCCCACGGAACAATATATAAATAAATAAACTTCACTCCCGACGTCAGTGGCAAGGTCCATCTTTGCATCCACGACAGCGGCACAGTTGGGCCCAACAACATACAGAATGGACCATTCAGGATCGGCATCACGTTCTCTTCAACGATGAGTGTCGCATATGCCTTCAACCAGAAAATCGTCGAAGAAGTGTTTGGAGGCAACCCGGAAGGTTGAACGCCTTAGACACACTGTTCAGAGAGTACATCAATGTGTATGTTCCCTGCGGCTTTAGGGTGACATTATGTGGGGCCGACGTACGCCGCTGGAGCTCGTGAAATACCTCACAACGGCTGTACGATATGCGAGTGTCATTCTCCGACCGATAGTGCAACCAAATCGGCAGCATTTGCCAAATAACGCCGTTTATGCATAAAAGTGAGTTAGTTTTGAAATGTTGTGCCAGGCAGGTTCGGCCTCTGGTGTTTCGCTTTTACTCTTCAGACTGCGCAAATTTTATGAATTATTTTATAGCTAGGCTGGGTCATTCCTGTGTAAGCCACGCTATGCAACAGCTGACAGTTCTCGTAACAGTTTCATCACTGTTTATACTATAATATCATATGTACAATTCCAAACAATGAGCTTTTGATGCAATTTTTAATAATGCAACTGGCCATTCGCCTTCCTTATTTCAGTAATCTTGCGAGATTAGGGTTTAAAACTTGGCTCATCCACGATGATGTTTGTCACTACATAATGTCACAGAGACTGTGGTCCACAATACAAATGAATGCAATTCCATGATTACAGCTAACGATGATAGTTTTTAATGTTTAGTCACTGTTCTTTTACTGTTTGGTCGACCTTAAGACTGCTGTAGAAGGACGCCGAATACAGTTATCGTGCTTTAATTATAAAGAGAAAGATGCTGTCTACGCATTATAAAAGGCCGTCATCTCCATCCTGTCAGAGTGCAGCTAAATGCTTAATAGCTGCTGTAAATCATGTGCAAAAAATTATATGGCCGTCGCGCACTGTCTCCAGTTGGTCGAGGGAGATGGTTCAAATGGTTCTCAGCACTATGGGACTTAACAGCTGAGGTCATCAGTCCCCTACACTTAGAACTACTTAAACCTAACTAACCTAAGGACATCACACACATCCATGCCAGAGGCAGGATTCGAACCTGCAACTGTACTGGTAGCGCGGTTCCAGACTGAAGTGCCTAGAACCTCTCGGTCACAATGTTCGGCGTCGACGCAGAAACTGACACATTTTTCACGAAGCCTTCTATGATATTTAACAGGGTCTCAGTGTTACCGAATGAGTAATGGAAATTTAAAAACAATATCAATAATTTATGGCAAAATGCAGAAGCGTGTAACGCTTGGTTAGCTAGTCCAATGCATCACCTGGAAGAAGCCGCTGGCTAATATTAGGCAAGACAAGGCGGCCGTCTAGGGCAGCGTATACTACGGGGGCAAAAGGCTGAACAAATTAATTTCAAATCAAGCAGCGTAAAAAGCAGAGGAAATGAGGAGAATGAATGTAAACGAGGATAAATTAACACACCGGATTGTTTTCAAATAACTTAATAAGTCTTAACTTACTCTGTCGACAGTGAACACATTGCCTCTACCTACCTCAAAACTAATGCAGTTGCCGCTGAGTACGGAACTGAAACAAACGTTCTTCCTGTTACAGTGCCGGGTGATGTGGCCGAGCGGTTCTAGGCGCTTCAGTCTGTAACCGCGCGACTGCTACGATCGCAGGTTTGGATACCGTCTCGGGAATGGATGTGTGTGATGTCCTTAGGTTAGGAGCGCGGGATTAGCCGAGCGGTCTGAGGAGCTGCAGTCATGGACTGTGCGGCTGGTCACGACGGAGGTTCGAGTCCTCCCTCGGGCATGGGTGTGTGTGTTTGTCCTTAGGACAATTTAGGTAAAGTAGTGTGTAAGCTTAGGGACTGATGACTTTAGCAGTTACGTCCCATAATATTTCACACAATTTTTTTCCTTAGGTTAGTTCAATCCCGCGTCCGGCCATCCTGATTTAGGTTTTCCGTGATTTCCCTTAATCGCTCCAGGCAAATGCCGGGATGGTTCCTTTGAAAGGGCACGGCCGACTTCCTTCCAAATCCTTCCCTAATCCGATGAGACCGATCAGCTCGCAGTTTGCTCTCTTCCCCCAAACAACCCAACACTTAGGTTAGTTACGTTTAAGCAGTTGTTAAGGTCTAGGGCACTGATGACCTCAGCTGTTATGTCCCATAGTGCTGAGATCCATTTGGACCATTTGAACCTATTTCAGTTAGTTTGGAATATTTCAGAAACTGTGGAATTGAGGACTGTCCCGAGAAAAGGAGGACGTCTGGTCACTTTAGTTTAATGATTAAAAGTACAGTTGGAGATTTGCATTGTTGTGCCGCTGCATGTTGGTGCTCATGCAGGGGCAGTATCTGGAAGACGGATGGAAGTAAAAACCAAAGGATGTCATTTTTTGATTTTCGCCTAGGGCGGCGGAACCCCTAGTAGCTGCCCTGGCTGGATACACATTTACTTTTGTACTGCAGCCCGGAGAGATCGGCTCGCTCACCTCTGATCCTCCTGAGCAAACAATAATTGTCGGATGCCCAGCCACTTGTGTGACGTCAGCGCGCCTACCCTGCGCGCAGCCGTGACCGGGACGCCTGGCGCAGACGCCGCCGCCGCCGCCGCCTGCCCTCGTCGCTAAGCACTCGGAAGGGCGCGGCTCGTGGAAGCGGCGCGGCGCGCAAATCCCTCTGTGACGTACTTGCCGCTGCCAGCGATTCCGTCTGTCTGTTTCTGGCTCTGTAAACAGGGCCTCGCAGAGGCGCTCTCGATTATTACTGGAACTCTGGTTGGCTGTCTCTTTCGCTCCAGAGAGAAGCCGTTGGATACGTGTATATTCCAGTCGGCTGCGAGGAAACTCTTTGCTCCATTGACACAACAGGAAGCCGTTACGGTGGAGAGCTTACACAGGTTCAGGGGAGTAAGCTGCTTTGTTCTTTTATATAGCTATTTTTCGCGTATAGTGTATCATCCTTGAGACTGAACACAAGCTCCGTCGATAACATTTAGGGTGACGAAAGGTGACAGTAAGTACGATGGTAAACTGTAATCAGTCTTCTCATACTACTTCAGTAGAAGAAGAGTATTAAAACTAAAATCTCCCTGTCCTATTGATACACCTCAAGTTCCAAACCATTTGGGACCCTGCGAAATGTGCGTTAGCTTCTATTTTACTGTTTAGTTAGTTTCATATTCCATGTATAATTGTTTAAGATAAATCATAATAACGTGGAATGATTCATTTTACATTCTCATCGAAAATAAATTTGTAAACATGCTCAACATTTATGAGGCTTTTTTAAAGATACAGGTGTCATTCCTACCCACCAAATCTGATTCATTGCTGTAGAAATTCTGTTACAGAATAGAAGGAGTATACAAGAAGAAATTTCCTCAGTTTGTAATAAAAATTTACTTTGCTCTCTCTCAGACGTTTATATCAGGAAGTAAGTGATAAAAAGTTTTTGTTTCCACATTGTGCACATCTTTTTGTGTTAAAGGTAACTTGAACGTAGAGAAACGAATGTCATTTCTTTCTTCTGGTAATGAACTTACGTGCAACATTGTTTCTTTTTAACTGTAGTGGAATATTTGCGACAAACTTCGATAAGATATATATATAATGTGAAGCACTAGTCAGAATTCCCATTTCCTTGAACAGATGTCTACAAGAGGACCTTTGGTGGGCACCGCATATTATTCTTACAGCACGTTTTTGGACAATAAAAAGGTTCTTTCTTAATCATGAGCTACCCCTGAACATTATTCCATATGAAAGTATTGAATAAAAATATGCAAAATACATCAACTTAGTGATTTGTTTGTTTGCAAGATTTACAATGATTCTAAGTGCAAATGTGGCTGAACTGAGTTTCTGCAGGAGCTTGAAAATGTGATTTTTTCAGATTAAATTCTCATCAACATGGACACTTAAGAATTTTGCATAATCCATCAGTTTATTATCTCGCCGCCATGTGTTACATTTATCATTGGTGTGGTATCACTAGATCTGCACAACTAATTATGCTGAGCCTTTTTAAAATTGACTGTGAGACCAATCGCAGAATCCCAGTCAGTGAAACTTTTAAGTGCATTGTTTATAACTTGTACATTATAATAGTACTCTGACCTACAAAAGAAACTAATTCTGCTTGTTGTATATAAGATGGGAGATAGTTTATATGAGGAACAATAGTGAACCTGCGATTGAGCTTTGCGGAAAACCATATGTGATTGCTCTTCAGACAGCATCATATCCGTGGATTGTTTTGCTTGAATTAATGAGCACAACTTTCTGCATTTTTTTGGCTAGATACGACATTATTCATGGGCTATACCATGAGTCCTATAGAACTTCAATTTATCTATGAGAATACCGTGGCTCACACATTCAAATGCCGTAGATAGGTCGCAGAAAATACCGACCGGAATGCTTGTAAAAATTGGTATGTGAACAATTAAATGGCATTCTCAGTAGAGCAACTCTTCTGAAATCCAAATTGTGATTCGCTGAGGATATTATTGTTGCTAAGGTGAGATACTATTCTAGAATGAGTAATGGTGGTGTACGCGTACGTCGAGAACTTGTTTGCGCAGCAATTGCCGACATAGTGTAGCTGAGGCGGAATAAGGGGCAGATGGAAAACCGCCTAAAAACCATCCACAGACTGGCCAGATAACCGGACCTCGACACATGTCCGCCGGGCCGTTTCGTGCCGGGGACCATGCGCTTATGCCCAATCCGGAAAGCCGTGCGTTAGACCGCACGGCTGATCGGGCGGGCTATAGTACTAACATACAACTAACACTGTCGATGCCACAAGGAACAGAATTGAGCGCTCCTAAATAGGACATTTAGTGCGAAAAGTAAAGTGACCATTACTGTTCACAGCAGCATGTATGATGAGTGAACTGGAGAAGATTGTTGCCAAACAAGGCACTCAGTGCATCGATGACATTTACAATGTTGTGCAGCTAAGTTTAGTGCACTACAGACACAAATAGAAACGGAAGTAAAAATCAAAATAAATGCAATTACTCTATAATGAGCTGCCGGAGGTCAAAAATCACTTGTAGTAAAAATTCGCACTAAAAATCTTTGGACTAACACCGATTTTTTGTCTGTGGATTTCGTGTTCACGTTGTATATAAAGAAAAGTAGTGGACAAGCTTCTCTTTCCGACTGTTACCAACATGTGATTGCATTCTGTCTTTAATCAGCTGGTTTCTTAAGAGAGCTAAACAATAATAATCATTTATAAAAATTTTATACTGTCACTTTTCCCTTGAACATAACAATTGAAATTTGTGCCAAGTTTTCGGATGTCTCCCTGAATTATGTGTAATTCGCAAAATAGTTAACAGGTGATATTCGGAACACCGATCTTCTTCTACAATAGAGGGTTCAGCTCAATCTACTTGTCTGCAGAAAATTCCCTTCGAGTAAAGATGTTATAGATTCAGTAACAGAAAAACTGATCGTGACCCCGTCAGTTGGAATTAGCAGCAATTGCTTAAAGTATTCTTGTAATAGTATAAATGCTGTTATATCGTTCGAAACCTAATTGGGAAAAGTGGCGGCTGCTGGCCTGAAAAGCAGCATGTGCCTGAAAAGGACCAATTAGTGCAGAATGAAAGACAACGCCAAGAAAGCGTGTCGCCTGCTCTCATAACAGCGTCGTGTTCATCAATTAGGTGCAGCTGCTGTATGATGCCACGAAGGCTAACATCAATATCTTTCAGTATTACACATATAGCAGATGTTTTAAGACCATAGCTTTGGAATACCCTCGGACTTTAAGAAGAATATAATAATTCCAATCCCAAAGAAAGCAGGTGTTGACAGATGTGAAAATTACCGAACTATCAGTTTAATAAGTCACAGCTGCAAAATACTAACGCTAATTCTTTACAGACGAATGGAAAAACTGGTAGAAGCCGACCTCGGGGAAGATCAGTTTGGATTCCCTAGAAATGTTGGAACACGTGAGGCAATACTGACCTTACGACTTATCCTGGAAGAAAGATTAAGAAAAGGCAAACCTATGTTTCTAGCATTTGTAGACTTAGAGAAAGCTTTCGACAATGTTGACTGGAATACTCTCTTTCAAATTCTGAAGGTGGCAGGGGTAAAATACAGGGAGCGAAAGGCTATTTACAATTTGTACAGAAACCGGATGGCAGTTATAAGAGTCGAGGGGCATGAAAGGGAAGCAGTGGTTGGGAAAGGAGTGAGACAGGGTTGTAGCCTCTCCCCGATGTTATTCAATCTGTATATTGAGCAAGCAGTAAAGGAAACAAAAGAAAAATTCGGAGTAGGTATTAAAATTCATGGAGAAGAAGTAAAAACTTTGAGGTTCGCCGATGACACTGTAATTCTGTCAGAGACAGCAAAGGACTTGGAAGAGCAGTTGAACGAAATGGACAGTGTCTTGATATAAGATGAACATCAACAAAAGCAAAACGAGGATAATGGAATGTAGTCAAATTAAGTCGGGTGATGCTGAGGGTATTAGATTAGGAAATGAGACACTTAAAGTAGTAAAGGAGTTTTGCTATTTAGGGAGTAAAATAACCGATGATGGTCGAAGTAGAGAGGATATAAAATGTAGACTGGCAATGGCAAGGAAAGCGTTTCTCAAGAAGAGAAATTTGTTAACATCTAATATAGATTTAGGTGTCAGGAAGTCGTTTCTGAAAGTATTTGTATGGAGTGTAGCCATGTATGGAAGTGAGACATGGACGATAACTAGTTTGGACAAGAAGAGAATAGAAGCTTTCGAAATGTGGTGCTACAGAAGAATGCTGAAGATAAGGTGGGTAGATCACGTAACTAATGAGGAGGTATTGAATAGGATTGGGGAGAAGAGAAGTTTGTGGCACAACTTGACTAGAAGAAGGGATCGGTTGGTAGGACATGTTCTGAGGCATCGAGGGATCACAAATTTAGCATTGGAGGGCAGCGTGGAAGGTAAAAATCGTAGAGGGAGACCCAGAGATCAATACACTAAGCAGATTCAGAAGGATGTAGGTTGCAGTAGGTACTGGGAGATGAAGAAGCTTGCACAGGATAGAGTAGCATGGAGAGCTGCATCAAACCAGTCTCAGGACTGAAGACCACAACAACAACAACAACAGCTTTGGAGTGTGACATTCAAGAACTGTGATATGGAAATTGCGCTGGAGGATTAAAACCATTGTACAGAGTGATTAAGCAGGGCATACCGATTCGTTTTATGCAACCTGCGCCATTTATGTATCAAGGATGGTATCCAGACAGACGACAGCTACATAATCGACTTAAGTTCCCTCTCAGAGCTCTGGGTGACTGTTAGCAAATGGTATCATAGTGTAAAAACTACAAGTTAGGATTGATCATCAGTTACGTGCTATTTTTGTACCAAGATGTATCTTACTTCTGCCATACTTATCGAAGCGTATTCGATCTTTGTGGAGTTGTTAGTTACGTAGTCATAAAGCTTTAGAATGTACCTGAAAGTTTATTACAACCTTTCGTAAACAGTTCGAAAATGTTGCCTTACAAAGTGTGTTTCATCATCAGAAACAACAAATTTAGCAGACAATGTAAAAATGGAAAATGTGGAAGTAACAGCTTTCCATTACAGAACTTCTGAGTTATCTACGAAAGATTACATACTATAAATGGAATGAAGTTGCAGAAAGATCCCAAAGCTCTATGATTACCGCGCTGATTACACAAAACAATACTGCAGTCACTTGGCTAATTATGGAGCAAGTAAGTTGTATCTTGGTCCGAAAACACTAGTAACTCATGAAAAATCCTTACTTGTATTTTTACTGTATGATTCCGTTTGTTAACAACCGCCCAAAGCTCCGTGAGGGAGCTTACAACGATTCCGTGGCTGTCGCCTGACTAGATATCGTTTCCGATACCGGCGTCGTGCGGGTTGCATGAAACAAGTCGGCGGGTACAACTGAATAACCCTGTATATGTGCAACCTGCTTCAATGGCTAATATATCATACGGCGCGTAGCATCAGGACACAGTGTCTTTAGGAAACATATATTCGACCACTTAACTTCCAGAGGCAAACGTTATGTTACGTGAGATGTTTAGTAAAACATTTAGTGACTTACTTATCGACAGTGGTCTATTTCGTCATATGTAGAGAAAATTTATTTTTCAGCAACGTGCTGAGATGTGCGTGCGTTAGCATCGAAACCCATCGCTCATTTAACTTTCCCGTACTTCGCACCATAGTGACGAATTCGCCAGCATCCTGCCAGAGGTAGCGTAGCCGCTCGCTGAGTGAATTTAACTCCAAGTGCGCTCTCTGATGTGGGTTGTTAACTTGCTGTACTCCTTGGTAACTGGGGGTTCACTGAGGGTGGAGGTCCGATTCGTCATTTTGTAGAAACTGAAAGTCGAAAATTTGTCGTAAGTTCCTATGGGATCAAACTGCTGAGGTCATCGGTCCCTAGGCTTACACACTACTTAATCTAACTTAAGCTAACTTACACTAAGGACAACACACACCCGTGCCAGATGGAGGGCTCTAACCTTCGACGGGGGGAACCGCGCGAACCGTGGAAACACGCCTGAGGCCGCGAGGCCATTTTGTATATGACAGTCCCTAACTGTGAGAACTATACCTACGGCATTAATGGAATTACTGCTTGCTCCTACCTTCGTGGTTGTGAGTTTACGTCTTCAGAGTCAGCACGTTCCCCATTCCTATTAGTACAGCTTGCGTACGCTTAGCTGCCGATGTTTACAAGAGTATACAGGGAAGGACAAGCACAGAAAGATAAGGATGAGCACGTTTTCTTACATGTGACCAAGTACTGGCAGTGATACACGAAAGCCGCTGCTCTTCAAGTTAGGCTGTGTTACAGAAATTTAATTTGGGTTCTCATGTCTAACGTAGTCTGCCTTTGATTAACTGGGACTGTATTTATTTTAGTCCTTAATGTAGATCATCGTTCCGAGCTACTAGAAGAGGCCCGAGTTATTATTAACTCACTTGCAAATAGCAGTATTCTGCCAAACTCAAATTCCTTTAATATCTGGTGCAGTAATAAGGGATAACACAAATTAATTATTTTAAATTTCAATCAAATTTCTTAAATTCAGAATAACTGAGACGAAACGTAAATACCTTCATTGATCAGAGTTAAGACCTGAAAGGGTCGTGTGAGGTCTTTCGTCGTGGTATCTATAATTAATTTCTGTTGCTGTCATTATCTTTCTACATGATTTCAATTTTTACTCTGTCAGTGTTTTAGTGTACACAACTGAGGTGAGTCAGGGAACCAAGCGATGTCTAGGCTAAGTTCAAGGTGATCACCTTACGACAAGACGTGAAAATTAACCGTATGTGTTTTCATCGCTTTGCATTGCCATTTAATACTGTTACTGTTTTCATAGTTTATGTAAGAATTGGGCAATTTATTTAGTCACCTATTGAATAAGGAAAAATTTTTGTGAATCTTTTTAATTGTGTTAACATTGTTTCTCTATCTGTTTATCGGATTTAAATTTCATGTTTACAGAATTTTAAAATGTTTCTTAAATGTGTAAAAGAATAACATGATGTGTCATTCTGATTATGAGATACTTTTATAACTTTATGGTGTCTCTTACGACGTCTGGTTTGCAAGAAGGCAAAATAAATAGGTTTTAATTGGAACATTATCTACCTCAGGGTAAGTTGGTCATTATTATCAATATTGTTAGAGGGCCGCTGAGGCGAATAAATGCTGTGAAGATCTATTTCTGGGCATGATGAGTTCACCATCCCACCGCTCCCAGATGCATGCTACCTGCCATTTGAATAAATTATGAGATCACTTACAACAACAGACAATGTCATGTTTCATGAGCACATGATTCGTTGAACGGATACCAGTGTATACAGTCATGGATGTCTCATATCTGCGGACAGATGGATTCGTCCAAAAATACTTGGTGTATGGACTGCTCCTAAAGCCACAGCCAGTCAATCTTCTACTGTCTCCATGAGTTCTGGGTAGTGATCAGCTTCTTTTCCCCTCTGTACAACATGTCTGTTGCTCTCCTCATTGTATATCAGTACGTTATCTGTGTTACATTCTTGGACCTATCGTGTATATTCTGATGACATCCAGCTGCGACTGAGCACCATCAACAACAACACTGCTTCTGCCACATCAGGTCTGTTGGTACCTCAGTTCAGTATCAAGATAGACACAAAAACTGATTCTCAAATGAACCCCAGTATGACACGGGATTTCCTCATACCACACTGAAAATGCGTCAGCGAAGTTTCATGAAAACTAACTACTGCCGTACTCGTTGGTACCAGAAACCCTATCAAATCAGGAAAAGTTCTTTGCAAAATCGTGAATGAGCATCTGAACGGGAAGGAAAAGCTCTCACGGTATGCATAAAATCTCTCTCTTGAATGCCTGCAGTTCAAAAATTTTGAAAACTATCACTCCAAACAAAAAATAATCTAGTGCTGGTATTAGCGTGTGGCAGAAGAATCAGCATTGGTCAACGGCATGAGTGTGCAGAAGACAACGGAAATCACTTCATGCAAGACCCATAAGTGTACCAACAGGACTTGTGGCCTGTAATTGAAAAACCATTACGATTTTTCCATTGGCAAAAGGCTCCGGAACAGTCACCCATTCAGACCTCCCAGCAGGGGCTGCCAAACGAGAGGCGACCATAAAGAAAAGACTGAATAACCAACTAAATAATAACGTTCTACGAGCCGGAGGCTTGTACGTGATAGGGAAGCTAGAAAATCTGATAGGGGAAATCCTGAGGTTCAATCTACATATAGGAGGGGTCAGTAAATTGAAATGGAAAGACGACAAGGATTTATGGTCAGACCATTATAGGGAAACACCAACAGCAGCAGAAAATGGTACAACGGGTGTAGGACTCGTTACGAAAAGGAAAGTAGGGCAGAGAATGTGTTACTGTGAACAGTTCAGCGATAGGGTTGTTCGTATCAGAAGAGACATCAAGTCAACACCGACAACAATAGATCAAGTATACACGCTGATGTCGCAAGCTGAAGGTCAATAGACAGAGAAAGTATATCAGAATATTGAAAAGGTTATACAGTACATAAAGAGGGACGAAAATCTAACAGTCCTGGAGGAGTGGAATGTAGTGCTAGGGTAAGGAGTAGAACAAAAGCTTAAGGGTAAATATAGGCTCGGGACAAGGAATTAGAGAGGAGAAAGGCTAATTGGCTTCTGTAATAGATTTCAGAGAGTAATAGCAAATGCTCTGCTAAAGAATCACAAAAGGAGGAGGAATACATGGAAAGAGATGGGTGATATGGAAGATTTCAGTTACATTACATCATGGTCAGGCAGAGATTCCGAAATCAGTAGGTTGACTGTAAGGTATACCCATGAGCGGGTATAGACTCATATCACAATTTGGTAGTGATGAAGAGTACGCTGAAATCTAAAAGCTAGTAAAAATTAATCAAAACAAAGAAGGGAAGGGTTGTAACATTAAAAATGCAACGGGAATTCCACTATTAAATGCAGAGATGGGAGAGGATAGGTGGAAAGAGTACATTGAAGGCCTCTATGAGGGGAAGGATTTGTCTGGTGTGGAAGACGAAGAAACAGGATTCGACTTAGAAGAGACAAGGGATACAGTACTAGACCCAGAATTTAATAGAGTTTAGGAGGACTTAAGATCAAAAAAGGTAGAAGGGGTAGATATCATTCCATCAGAGTTTCTAAAATCATTGGGGTAGTGGCAACAGAAGCACTAATTCAGTTTGGTTTGTAGGATGTATAAGTCTGGCAAGATATCTTCTGACTTTCGGAAAAATATCATCCATACAATTGCAAGGACTGCAATAGCTCACAAGAGCGAGAACTGCCGAACAGTTAGCTTAACGGCTCTTGCATCCAAGTTGCTGGCAAGAGTAATATAGAGAAAAACAGAAAAGAAAATTGGGGATTTGTTAGATGACGATCAGTTTCGCTTTAGGAAAGGTGGAGGTACTAGAGACGCAATTCTGACGTTGTGGCTGACAATGGAAGCAAAACTAAAGAAAAATCAAGACACGTTCATTTGATTTGTCGACCGGGAAAAAGTGTTCGAACATGTAAAATGTGGCACTATGTTCGAAGTTCTGAGAAAAACAGGGTAATCTATAGGGAGAGACGGGTAATACACGATATGTAGAAACGGCAAGAGGAAATAATAGGAGTGAACGACCACGTACGAAGTGCTCGGATTAAAAAGTATGTAAACCAGGGATGTAGTCTTCCGCCGCAACTGATCGATCTTACATCGAAGAAGCGATGGTGGATATGAAAGAAAGCCTCAGGAGTGGAAATTAAATTCAAGCTGAAAGGATGACATTGCTATCCTGAGTGGTAGTGAAGAAGAATTACATGATATGATGAATGGAATTAACAGTCTAATGAGTAGAGTATATAGACTGAGAATAAACAGAAAAAATACAAAAGTAGTAAGAAGTAACAGATATGAGAATAGCGAGGAACTTACCTTCAGGATCTGTGGTCACGAAGTAGGTGAAGTTAAGGAATTATACTACCTTTGCAGCAAGATTACCAATGGCGGATATAGCAACGAGGATACCTAAAGCAGATTAGCAATGGAAAACAGGGCATTCCTGGCCAAGAGAAATCTACTAGTATCAAACATAGGCCGTAATTTGAGGAAGAAATTTCTGAGAATGTAGGTTTGGAACGCCACATTGCATGGTAGTGAAACATGAACTATCGGAAAACTGAAACAGAAGCATTTGAGATGTAGTGCTGCCGGCGAATGTTGAAAATTAGGTGGTATGATAAGATAATGAGCAGGTTCTGCACAGAATCGGAGTGGAAAGGAATATGTGGACGTCACGGACAAGAAGAAGGGACAGGATGATAGGACATCTGTTAAGGTATCAGGGAATGACTTTGATGGTACTAGAGGGAGCTAAGAGGGTAAAAACTGTAGAGTAAGACACAGATTGGAATAAATCCAGCAAATAATTGAGGACATAGATTTCAAGTGCTACTCTGAGAGGAAGAGCTTGGCACAGGAGAGGAATTCATGGCGGGTCACATCAAATCAGTCATAAGACTGAGGACGGAAACAAAAAATCCTTGGTCCGGTGAAGAGTATGGTCGCGCGACGGGAATTATCAGACAATGATCGCGGAATCGTGCATGGGACTGTAGCGGCAGCACCATTTAAGACAGGAAAGTTAGATTTGTTGCAATATTTCTGAGCGCACAAGCTACAGGCAGGCGCAGACCTGTTCGTAGTAAGTTACACTAACTAGCGGTTGCGAATGGAGGCCACAGGGCCGTCGAACCGATGAAAAGAGTAAACGCAGCGGTTTGCATTGCGCAAGTTACAGTCAAAAGGGGCCCACTGGCCCAACCTAGGTGTTGTCAGTGCGTGACTCGGAGTGGCGCATTCGCCAAAAAGAGGTGCGCAGCCGCATATAAATAGGTGCCAGATTTCTAATGAGGGGGATTCAACTGTGGCAGCTCTCATGGACGGCGGGACTTGTTCTGAGGTGGGGTTCGTAGCCAGCCAGTGGTGGGCCACTCAATGGCTCGCTACAGCCGGCAGTCTTGTTGGTTCGCAACACACGGCAGACACACCCTGAGGCGAAGGCCGCTGAGTCAGCTGCCGGCGCTCCCTGACGTCATTGAAACACCGCGGCTGTATACCGCCGGCACGCAGCAGTATCTTGCACGGATCACAGCCATAGCCCTTCCGCACCAAGCTGTTTTGCAGACAGGGAAGTACCATCCTCGGCATCGCAGGACCCTGTGACACAGACATAGAGTAATGTGGCTCTGTAGCTGGGAATAATAAAACACTTGAAGATCACGACCGAGTTTTAATACGGCGCATCCTGACAGTTTCCCTCCATGTCCAACATTCCACCACTGCACGCCAACATCTATATTTGGCAGTGACGGCTACAGGACAATTCATTTCGGAAATCGTTAGTGAATTGAATATTCCGAGATCTACTCTGTCAAGAGTGTGCTGAAAAAACTAAATTTCACTCATTACATCTCATTGGGGACAACATAGTGGCCGACGGCCTTCACTTAAAGGCCGAGAGCAGCGCTGTTCGAGTAGAGTTGTCAGTACTGACACAAAATCAACAATCCGTGAAATCAATGTGAGATGTATGACTAATACGTTCGTTAGAACAGTGCAGTGAAATTTCTCGTTAATGGACTATGGCAGTAGAGGACTGACACGAGTGCCTTTGCTAACAAGTACCTTTGTAAACAGGATGGCATCGACTGCAGCGCCTCCCCTGGGTTCATTAACATATCGGTTGGAGCCTAGACGACTGGAAAACCTTGGCATGGTTTTACTTGGTAAGAGCTTTTCGTAGGATTGAGTGTAGCATAGACCCGTCGAAACCATGGATCCTAGTTGTCAACAAGGCCCTTTGATAGTTGGCGGTGACTACATTGTGGTGTGTGCTGTGTTTTCAAGGAATGGACTGGGGTCCTCTGGTCCAACGGAGTCGCTTATGTTCGGCTTTTGTGTTCTAGATGGCGCAATGGTTGATGCACTTGCTGCACTTGATGATGATGATGATGTTTGGTTTGTGGGGCGCTCAACTGCGTGGTTATCAGCGCCCACTTGCTGCACTTGCCTAGTAGGTAGGAGACCCTGGGTTCTACTCCTGGCCAGCGTACATTTTCACTCGTCGTTGCTGATTCCGCCCAGTGTCTCGCTGCAGTTGATGTCAGTCAACCCTTCCCTTTCCTTCCCCAAACCTCCTCCTCCCACACCCCCTCCAACCCCAACACTTCCAGTATATCTAGAACAGGACATGGAAACAAACTGCATCTTTTCAGAGGATCTTATTGCTGTGATTACAAAATAGAGTCTGGTTCCTAAAGGCTTAGCAGACCATTCTTTCTATTTCTGCGATGGTGACGCCAAAACGCACCATCCACACCTGTCAAATTATCTTACTTACCAACAGGTCAGCTTTTCGGCACGTTGCTCCCCAGCCTGTGAATTCTGCGTACGAAATTACTCTGAACCTAATACTTTAGGGAAGTGGTTAATAGTTCAAATGGCTGAGCACTATGGGACTTAACTTCTGAGGTCATCAGTCCCCTAGAACTTAGAACTACTTAAACCTAACTAACCTAAGAACATCACAGACATCCATGCCCGAGGCAAGATTCGAACCTGCGACCGTAGCGGTAGAGCGGCTCTAGTCTGTAGCGCCTAGAACCACTCGGCGATTCCGGCCAGCGGGAAGTGGTTACCGTCGTAAATAAACTACAGACAAAACTGGTAAAATCCTGATATATTGTCAAGGGCCGGTGTCCTCCGATTTCGTGTGTGCACACTCATTACAGAATTTTTATAAAATACCAGCTGATCTTATCAGAATTTGCAATGCACGCGCGAACGTAAATTTAGGCTCTCGGTCAGAAACTATGGATAGGCTATACAGGTTCCTTGCACCAGAAGCCACAATCATTATCTGTCATCGCCCAACTTTCAACTGTAGCCGTAAGCTGGTATTGATAGGACAGACCGGCAGGATAGTTTCTGAAATGCTGGCATTTTCGCAAAGAAAACACAACGGCAAAACTCTTTCCCTCCCGCAACCAAATAGCTAACAACTGCGCTTATTACAAAATACTGATGTAGCATACTGTGGAATACTGAATACAACCAACTTACCTGCATGCTTGGTGGTGGTAAGTTCCTTTGAGACCAAACTGCTGAGGTTTACACACTAGTTAATCTAATTTAAACTACCTTATGATAAGGACAACACACACACCTAAGGCCCAGGGAGGACTCTAACCTCCGCTGGGGGGGAGGGGGGGGGGAGGGGGGGGGAGCCGCGCGAACCTTTGTAAGGCGCCTCAGACCGCGCGGCTACTCCGCGCGGCTGTTACTTGTATGGTGGCAATGACGACGTGAGTAGCAAAAGTTATACGAGTTGGCTAACATCGTCAAATCCTCACAAAGAAAAAAAAACATAATTACTAAGGAAACGCACTTCCTACTGGGTACTGGGATTGACTAACTACCACCTTATTTCTGCAAGAAGCGCTTAGACAAAGTTTATTTTGCCTTAGCCGTGGAGCCGTCTTGCGATACGTGCACCCATATCAGATTCCATGAGCGTTCTCTTGAACAACAGCGTCCTCCTGTCTTCTGCCCTACCAGGGCGAAAATGACGTCTCGCTACTACCTTCAACAATTGTGGATGTTTTAGATACTAGAATACCTTACATGGTTACTTCTAAATGAGACGCTTACAGAATGATACCTCCCACAATTTGACATATCTCCTATTCTTAACATTCTCCGCCCCTACTTGTTATGTTACTGTGGGCTTGTCCTACTGTTTAGAAAGAAAAGGTGTCCGCTGCTGCAAGCGTCATAGCGTTTTTGGTTTAGGAAACAAATCGTACCCATCCGCCAACCGTCGAATTTTCCAGAAATGGCAGTGAAGCCGCGCACAGAAGACTTACGTTTCGCGGCCAACACCACTCACGCCGCAACAGTGTCGACGCCCACTCGCTTGGGGCATTCGGGAACTACGGACTACTGGCATAATTAAAACTTAAATACCTCGTGAGCCATTACTCGGGTAACGTTGCGGTTTTCACTTCTACGAATCTCATAAAAATCCTCTACACAATGAAATGTCACAAGTTTACGCTTCATTTAACTAACTGATTAATTTCTACATGTTTAATAATTCATTTTATGCCAAGAGCGTCCTTTCAATGTTTCGCCTAGTTAATTAACCTCTGGATTCAAGAATGCTTCCGTGTATATTTTTTCTTCTGTTAGTATCACACCTCCTGTCTCATCCTTTGATCCCGTGATGTATGTAGATGGATAAACGTAATTATGCAGGGAATATATAATAATCTGGGTTAGTCAAAGATGGTAGTAGTGGGGTAGTTTAGCACCAACATAACAACGTGAGCAGATTCGGCAGAGAGTTCGTGATTCCAAAGATAGTGGGGATGAGCAGGGCAGAGTTTGTGAGGTTGGTTCTCACTGAGATCCTACCCCCACCACCAGTTTTTTTGAACGATTGGTGGTTGGTCCTGGAACGCGTCATGTTAGGACGCTCTGGGGCCGCCGATTGAATGAGACGGACGCAGGGGTGCGGCGCTCGTCATGGATGGTGAGAAAAGTTATTCATAATGTAGGTCTTTTGGGGTAACACTGATTACGAAACATGTTTAAGTGTCAATTAATACTGGGAAACGTTCAGCGATATTGTTTTTGTAGAAATTTTTCAGATTAATGTGTTTCAACTAGCGGACTTGGGCACGAGATGATTGAGGGCATGAACCAAAGGTTCTTGTTCTTGGATCAATAGCAGATAGGTTCATTAATGTTTCATTTGTTGCATAGTTTAGTTCCAGATACAAGCAATATAAATTTTCCATGATTCTAAAAAATGGCTCTGAGCACTATGGGACTTAACTTCTAAGGTCATCAGTCCCCTAGAACTTAGAACTACTTAAACCTAACTAACCTAAGGACATCACACACATCCATGCCCGAGGCAGGATTCGAACCTGCGACCATAGCGGCCGCGCGTCCATGATTCTACGATTTATTTTACTAGTTTCTTTGTTGTCGAACTTGGCCACGTGTTGCCAGCGTTCATAACGGTAGTCACTAGATTTGTCTTTCGTTAATCATAGCATGAATAAAAAGTGGAGTCATGAAGCCTGGGCTGGTTTGCTCACGTCGCATTGCGGTTGCATAATACGCTGTTTCAACATGAACTTATCCTCATGGTACTGCATGTGAAGTAACACAAGTAATGTTTGAGAGAGTGAAAGGTGGTATCCTTCCCTTCTCCGCGCGTTAAATAGGTGTGACAATAACTAAGTGGTGTTAAGAGGCCACCATTCAGTAACATTCATTTTTACCCATTTTAATCATTAGTGGATGAAATTGACCACGAAATGATGTCTATGTTTCCGGTATGACGAGATGCAAGAGATAGTGAGTGCTTCATCAGTGTTTTGTCACTAAGAGTGGTAGTTTTCTTCAATATAATAGACTTCATGTATGTTTTGTCACAGAGAATAATAGTTTTATTAAATATTATCGAAATAAATCAGAATGATAATTGAAATTCTCTCTTAGCGTTATTTAGTATCCTTCATTCATACCACTGAGATGATGACTATATTCTATGAATTTTCAATCCAGGCATATCCATTGTAGTCATTATGCACTTCATGCGACTAACTGAATTCATAGTATAAAAAAAAAATAAAGTCTTACAGTCCCTAAAGTGCACGTGTTTTTCCATGGCAATTCACCGATGTTGCGTTATCCGTTGCCTCATTTTTAAATTGGAGTACTATCTCTTCTAGCGGGTTTGATTACCCACATCTCAGTTTATCGGGCCTAATTGAAAGAACTAGACACATAGCGGTAGAAATGGGAACCATGGAGCACTGCGCCCGCTTGTATTAGAGGGAGATATTTCTCACATGAAAATTAACCAGCCTAACAAACGAGGGGTAAACTTTCAACAACTAGGTACCCTTTCACTTGCTCATGATTTCTTTAATAATTTTTTCAAGTGCTGATTATCTAGCTTGAAGATTAAAAGTATATTCTCGTGGATTTTCAATAATACGAATAAGAAACGATGCTTGAATCATTCTTTCATGATTAGAATAAAAATTTCAGTTCACATTATAAATTTCCGGTTGAAAAGTAATGGATGACGGAAACATTCGAGATCGGTTGTATATAGATGCCTATGAATCGGGATTTGTGCAGCTAAGTGACGCGGAGTTAGTGTACGATATGTGTTCGGTACAGATAGAAAGCAACGGCAACATGACAAAGAAACTGATTATTATGCACAAAAAAAGCACTAAAATGCATCTCAGTTAGAGTAGACAAGGTCGAATTAATTTGGTTGCCCATATGACTTCACACTGCCGTCATCATGAAACGTTCTATGAAAACATAAACAAAATAACTGTACGGGTACTTTGCGGCCACGAAATGAAAGCGAGTGATGCAGAAACACAATGAAAAGCGTAATTAATTGAATAAGTTGTCAGTTCCTGGATAGTGACGCATGATTAATGCAATACTCTTTCACATGTGTCATGTAGTACGTTTTACAGCAAACAACAGACCCCTGTATAAATATGATCAGTACGGGATGTGTTTTTCTATTATTCGCATAGTCACAGGTAATGATTAACGTGGATATTCGGGAGTTCACTCAATTTGCATTATACATAACGTTTGTTAATACTATAATTTTCGCTATGTCACTTTATTTAAAGTTTCTTACAGTGCAAGAAGCAGATGCTGATCTACCGTTCGATTATGATTCTGGAGATAGGTTTTACTCCATTTTCATTAATTACGAAAGGAGGATGTAAGAATATTTAACGTTCACTTTCGGGAAGAATTTTTTTTAGTTCCTTCAAAGTATTACTTCCTCTTGTGAGCCTATTATTTTTACTAGTAAAAACTCTGATATTAGAAAATGGCTTTAGCGGGTACTTAAATGTCTGGTCACATAAGCAAATTCATTATAGCTCATACTTCAATTAACTACTACATTTTCTTGAAAACGTTATCATTTTCGCTGATGTCAGTCTACCAATTCGGAAAAATTATAGGCATATTGTAATTGAGCCGTGGCGCCATGAAGTTAGTAGACTGTTCTGTCTGGCGCCACTAGATCAAGGTTAGTATCGACTATCCCTCCTCCGGCCCCGTTACCTATTTCTGTGAGGAAGAGTTGGTATCCGTGGGTTATGTATTCAAAAGCTCTTTGCTTGCCAATATAAAAGGGATCGCTGACCCGAAGGGGTGAGGCACCAAGTTTGGGGATTGGCACTCACCAGGTCTGACGTACGGTTCTAGGCGCTACAGTCTGGAACCGAGCGACGGTTACAATCGCAGGTTCCAATCCTGCCTCGGGCATGGATGTGTGTGATGTCCTTAGGTTAGTTAGGTTTAATTAATTCTAAGTTCTAGGGGACTGATGACCTCAGAATTTAAGTCGCATAGTGCTCAGAGCCATTTGAACCAACCAGATCCGAGGGGCCGAAGCAACGAGGTACTCAAGGAGTGCCTGCGCAGAGTAGAGATACCGGAGTACTTCACCGGGGTCAGCGTTGACTACAAGCAGCAGGACGACATCCCGTCGGTTGGCTCGCAACATTGAACACAGATGAATAGGAAAAAGAATCCCGTAATGTTTGAGTACTCCATTAGTAGTGTAGCGCTTGACACAGTCACGTCGTTTAAATATTTGGACGTAATATTGGAGAGCCATATGAAGTGGGACAAGCATGTAGTGGCAGTTGTGGGGCAGGTGGATAGTCGTCTTCGGTTCATTGGTAGAATTTTGGGAAGATGTGGTTCATCTGTAAAGGAGACCGCTTATAAAACACTAATATGACCTATTCTTGAGTACTGCTCGAGCGTTTGGGATCCCTATCAGGTCGGATTGAGGGAGGACATAGAAGCAGTTCAGAGGCGGGCTGCTATATTTGTTACTGGTAGGTTTGACCATCACGCGAGTGTTACGGAAATGCTTCAGGAAGTCGGGTGGGAGTCTCTGGAGGAAAGGAGGCGTTCTTTTCGTGAAACGCTACTGAGGACATTTTGAGAACCAGCATTTGAGGTTGACTGCAGTACAATTTTACTGCCGCCAACTCATATTTCGCGGAAAGACCACAAAGATAAGATAAGAGAGATTAGGGCACGTACAGAAGCATATAGGCAGTCATTTTTCCCTCGTTCTGTTCGGGAGTGGAACAGTGAGAGAAGATGCTAGTTATGGTACGAGGTACCATCCGCCACGCACCGTACCGTGGATTGCAGAGTATGTATGTAGATGTAGATGTACTAGACATTAGTTGTTTGAAAATTTGTTCTGATATTATATTGCCCTTCCTTTCCAGTTTATACCCGATCATTAATGTTTTAATGAATCAGCTCCTGATCGGAAATACAGTCGGAACGATTGTACCAAGGCAGAGGTTGCCGTTAAACATACAGGGGTCTTATGGTTAGATTCATATGTTAACCGGTTTAATTCCTCGATTGTAACTGTATTTGAGATAATCTAAGCTGTGTGTTCCTGTCCTTCGTTGGTGTATTTTTAACAGGATCTTGTGGTTCCGTTGAGTGAGTTCTCTTGTAATAAGTGCCCACACGTAGTGTTTTAAAACGTTCCTTCAGAGAGGCCGTCATAACTGAGAAGCAATTTAACTTTTGACGTATTACCAGCCAACTGTCACCAGAGCTTTAGTCAGAATAAGACTGTCAAAAGGGACGGTTTGGGATCCATTCGCACCTGGGTTGCTGGTTGAAATGGAATGCTTGCTATCTTTGGAGCAAGGCTTATGATCGTCATAAGTATTTCCTAATTTGTTTAAACCTTTCGCATAGGTGCGCATCTTATCCCTAAACATTTCGACATACATTGTCCAAATAAAAAAAGGGGATAAATTTGTGTAAGTCATCTGTATGAATAATTGAAGCACTCTTGTCATCAATATCGCTTATACGATTTCATGTGTTACAAAAGGGCATTGAATAAGAGAAACTGTGTCCAGTCGCTGTTCCACCGGAAAACCGGAGGGTGCAGGTCAGGGCCCTTGTAATTATTGCCATGTTGTTCTTGTTTTGATTTCTCTTGTAGAAGCTACTTCATTTCACAAATTTGTACATTTGTAAAGAAAACAAATTTATGATTATGTATTGTTAAATAAACAGGTTGTGTGAAAAGAAAGGTAAATTGGTGTTGCCTCCCTTACACGTTTTCCTCAATACCAGTAGTCACTGTGGGGTGTGTAAGAGATGTTATAATCTTGTAACGCGAAGTAACACATATATGCGATCTGTGGTTTCGCTCCGCTGCTAGTAATTCAATCATCAGAGACTTTACAGCCACAAGTATTGACAGTTTGCACACTGAAATCTCTCCGTTACGCTACCAGAAAAACTGGCAGCGGAAATTTCATTCCCTGAAAAGATAGTGAGCCACGACAAAATAACACGCCACCTCACAGCTTCACTTTTTTTACAGAATTACCTAGAAAATATTGCCCGTCAAGAAAACAATACAAATGAAGAAGAATGATGGACGTGGATTATTGGACACCGCTAAGAGTCTCCAGAACTAAAAGACAGTTTTATATAAACGCTTTTTGCTTCATTTTGACAACTTCAACCAAAAACACCAGTCGGTAACAAAACATTCTCATCACCAATTGAAAATGTACTCTTACACGATCCCCGTTTTAAACGAAAGACCAAGTTCAGTATCCTCAACAGTACGGCTGAATGTCACAGTGAGCAGTGTTTGTAAGTGATGGATTTTCCTAGGAACATTATTATACCTCACAGTGGAAATATCAAATTACGTATGCCAACGTAAATCAATATAAGGGTACGTGACGTATTCAAACGAAACCAGCTCATGATGAAAGGCTTGTTGAAGGGTTACATGGAGTGGAAAGAAAGCCGACCGAAGACCGATGAGTCACAGCATCCTCCTAACAGCAACGTTCCTTTTAAGTATAGAATATGGCAATTTCCAAGAAACCCTGAAACTGATCAGATATAAGCCCTTCCCTTACGCTACATTGATATCTGTAAGCCGCAAGCCACATTACGGTTGTGTGGTGGAGGGTTCATTTGAAGCTGTTATCATTCCGCATCTTTCCTGTTGCATCTGCTATAGATGCACAGAAGGAACGAATGTCAGTTAGCCGTAGTACGACCTCGAAGTGCAATAATTTTTCCGTCACGGTTATTTCACGAGACTTATACGGAAGAAAGTAATATATCACTCCTCTCTGGAGGAGGAATATCGCAATGTGGTGAACTAGTAACATCCAAAAGAAAGTACATATACAAACAACAAGAATGTGATACGTATGGCTAAAGAATGATTTTGAACTAACTGAAATATCTTTCCCGTGTATACTGTATGTGTGTATATCTTCATGATAAGAAAGCTGATGCGCAGTGGACTTGTCTCATGCTTGCTGCGGGATGGCGTGACGGCGGAGCCGGCCTGCCGTCCAACAGCTGATCGGCGAGCGGTGGGTGGGACCCGCTCCTGCTACAACGATGCGCAACTACCCGCTCCTGCTACAACGATGCGCAACTGTCCAACTTTCAGAAACCGACTGCGAGAGGCGGGTTCCCGATTGTCTGCCCATAATTGCAGTGGCATCGAACAGCCCAGTCAGCCGACGATGAGTATCGTATTACTTTGGTATAAAAATAATGTAAAAATCTGTAACCACAAATTAATGATACATTCTGCATTATTGACTGCGAGAGATGTGAATGAAAAATTACGTTATACTGATATATTTTTACTTTGTGTACCGTCGGACTACAACTGAATGAAACACAATTTTCGTGCCATATGCATTTCGCCTTTATTCTCTGCAAGGCATATTCAGTGGCCTGGAATTTGTACATACTTTTGCTATTTAATTTACATTTTGGTCAATGAATCTGTAACTTATAAACAGTTCTGGTGGTGGGTTTTTCTATTATGCAGTAATATTTTGAATTGTACTTACAGGTTGCGTGGACGATTTTCTACATATTATGCTCCTGTTCAATTTTTGGTGTTGTTCCTCTTCTTAGAAATGACACTTGCGGTTTTTTTCCACATTTCACATCACTATGAACTGAACACTTGTGCCGGCCGGTGTGGCCTTGCGGTTCTAAGCGCTTCAGTCTGGAACCGAGTGACCGCTACGGTCGCAGGTTCGAATCCTGCCTCGGGCATGGATGTGTGTGATGTCCTTAGGTTAGTTAGGTTTAAGTAGTACTAAGTTCTAGGGGAGTGCTGACCACAGATGTTAAGTCCCATAGTGCTCAGAGCCATATTTTTGAACATTTGTTTTGATGCATTCTTTTGGAAATGGAAATGTGTGAGATGGTCTTATGGGACCAAACTGCTGAGGTCCTCGTTCCCTAAATCTACACACTACTTAATCTAACTGAAACTAACTTACCCTATGGACAACACACACATCCATTCCCGAGGGAGGACTCGAACCTCCGACAGGGGGAGCCGCACCAATGTTTGTGTTGCCGACCATCAAATATTATTGCCAAAGATCGAATGTTATTGCGACCTTTCGAGTTTCATTTTTGAAGTATCTGTGATCTGTTTGTGTATACATTTTTCTTTCTTTTTGTGGGCGATGTGTGTGTGTGTGTGTGTGTGTGTGTGTGCGTGTGTGTGTGTGTCCAGAAGGCGAAGGGCAGGGGGAGGGGGCGAGATTAAAAATTATCAATATACCATAATATTACACACAACTGAGGAGGACAGGACTAGAGAAGTTGATGATATGAATGGAAAAGCTCTCCTAAAAACTATGTTACATACGTAAAGTGGACGTACATTGAAAGTTGATGCACTAAAAAAGTTAACGAACGTAGTAAAATTAACCATCAATTTCATATTTTAATATTGTGTGCCCGATAAAATGATTTAAATATGTTGCTTGTAAATATTACGTAAAACTGTTTACCATAAAACTGATCGTTTGCAGATCAAGGTAATCAAATGATAAAATCATTTACAATCAATACTTGATAGTAGCGAGAGAGTGAACAGTTTGAAGATTCCGAGCGGGTTTTTTTCAACCCGGTTTTTTCCCGTCACCTGTAACTTAAATACGGGCGTATAGCTATTGTTTACAGGGATTATTCAATCTTACCAAGCTGTCCTTTCTCGTCGCATAGTGTAAGGGCAAAAGATAGAGCGATGCCCATAGTAGAATTACTTGAAATCTTGTAAAAAAGGAAAATTATATTTGTAACAAAATGAATAAAAGTTACCAACCATTGTAAAGTGATTTATACAGGGTGTTTCAAAAATGACCGGTATATTTGAAACGGCAATAAAAACTAAACGAGCAGCGATAGAAATACACCGTTTGTTGCAATATGCTTGGGACAATAGTACGTTTTCAGGCAGACACACTTTCGAAATTACAGTAGTTACAATTTTCAACAACAGATGGCGCTGCGGTCTGGGAAATTCTATAGTACGATATTTTCCACATATCCACCATGCGTAGCAATAATATGGCGTAGTCTCTGAATGAAATTACCCGAAACCTTTGACAACGTGTCTGGCGGAATGGCTTCACATGCAGATGAGATGTACTGCTTCAGCTGTTCAATTGTTTCTGGATTCTGGAGGTACACCTGGTCTTTCAAGTGTCCCCACAAAAAGAAGTCACAGGGGTTCATGTCTGGCGAATAGGGAGGCCAATCCACGCCGCCTCCTGTGTGTTTCGGATAGCCCAAAGCAATCACACGATCATCGAAATATTCATTCAGGAAATTAAAGACGTCGGCCGTGCGATGTGACCGGGCACCATCTTGCATAAACCACGAGGTGTTGGCAGTGTCGTCTAAGGCAGTTTGTACCGCCACAAATTCACGAAGAATGTCCAGATAGCGTGATGCAGTAATCGTTTCGGATCTGAAAAATGGGCCAATGATTCCTTTGGAAGAAATGGCGGCCCAGACCAGTACTTTTTGAGGATGCAGGGACGATGGGACTACAACATGGGGCTTTTCGGTTCCCCATATGCGCCAGTTCTGTTTATTGACGACGCCGTCCAGGTAAAAATAAGCTTCGTCAGTAAACCAAATGCTGCCCACATGCATATCGCCGTCATCAATCCTGTGCACTATATCGTTAGCGAATGTCTCTCGTGCAGCAATGGTAGCGGCACTGAGAGGTTGCCGCGTTTGAATTTTGTATGGATAGAGGTGTAAACTCTGGCGCATGAGACGATACGTGGATTTGGCGTCATTTGGACCGCAGCTGCAACACGGCGAACGGAAACCCGAGGCTGCTGTTGGATCACCTGCTGCACTAGCTGCGCATTGCCCTCTGTGGTTGCCGTACGCGGTCGCCCTACCTTTCCAGCACGTTCATCCGTTACGTTCCCAGTCCGTTGAAATTTTTCAAACAGATCCTTTATTGTATCGCTTTTCGGTCCTTTGGTTACATTAAACCTCCGCTGAAAACTTCGTCTTGTTGCAACAACACTGTGTTCTAGGCGGTGGAATTCCAACACCAGAAAAATTCTCTGTTCTAAGGAATAAACCATGTTGTCTACAGCACACTTGCACGTTGTGAACAGCACACGCTTACAGCAGAAAGACGACGTACAGAATGGCGCACCCACAGACTGCGTTGTCTTCTATATCGTTCACATCACTTGCAGCGCCATCTGTTGTTGAAAATTGTAACTACTGTAATTTCGAAAGTTTGTCCGCCTGAAAATGTACTGTTGTCCCAAGCATATTGCAACAAACGGTGTATTTCTATCGCTGCTCGTTTAGTTTTTATTGCCGTTTCAAATATACCGGTCATTTTTGAAACACCCTGTATATACCCATATGTGTAAAAAGCATAAGAGACGGAAAATGACATACGTCTATAAAAGTAAATGTGTGAGAAGTAACATGTGTTATTATAAAGGTGGAATGACTATTGGCAAACCACAGGTGTTTTTGGCACATTCATTCCAGAGGGCACTTGTACCGATACGCGGTACAAAATATTAAATCGTGTGACGACTAATCGGATACAAAACGAAGTAAAAGTGAAAACTGTAAAACTTTAAATTATTGAAAATATCAGGCGGGGAGTCTGAAAATGCGTGTGTTTATTAGCTGTCAGTACAGTAATTTGTAATGAAACGAAATAATAACGAAGCGAAAGACTCAATAAGATAACTGTATGGGATTATGTAGCAATGTAATTGTTCTTTTACTCGCTGGTGCAGGAAACAAAAAGGACCAGTTTTATTAGACACACTCTCTTTTCTAGCCTGGAAGAAAACGCACGCTACGGCGGCCATTTCGCATTGTATGTTCTAAATTTTAGAGAATATGTCGTAATTTATGCTAACTGCACAATTTTCCTTCATGTATATAGTGATCTTCATGCAGAAGTAAAAACAAGGTATATTTTACAAGGTTTCAATATGCTGAATAAACAACAATAACGGCCGAACAATCGACCATTCTTGCCAGACATCTTGCTTAGGAATAATTTCATTATAATTTCACTGCCTTCCTTCATCAATGGACCGTTTAAAAGACTCACAATTATAATTAGTAACGAAAAGAAAGTACATAAATTATTGTATTTCATATTAAAGTAAAAACAAAAGAACTTTCAGTTCAGTATAGGCATTGGCCGCGTCTCGGAAAAACAAAGATTATTTCGTTTAAAAAGGAAACGGTCTCTTTAATTCCTAGGTTTCTTTTAATTAATTTCGCTAAGTTAAAGATATCCTGTGGCAATATTTTAATGCGATAACACGAAATATAATCCCTAAGATTACGTCTACTTTTTTGTCTCTGTGAACGCTTCACGTATACATCAATTTTCCAAGATTCTAGAAGCGCCTCATGCAACCTTATATTAACAAGGCGGTGAGTCGCGTGCTGTTAACTATTTTACTATGGATTCCGGTCCCCCATATTAGCATCATTCTTTCTTGTGTCCGCTCCGCCAAATAAGTGCTGTATTCACGCTCCTGCCGGGGGTAAATATCGATAAAGTTAGGCATGAACATTTTCTTACTCTTTTCGTCACTCTCGTTGAGGGCACCGTAAGTATCCCTGGGAAGGTGTTCGGACCTGGGTGGGAACGGTTCAGTACGACACAGGATATTAATTAGTTAACCCATTCGTGATTTAAGGCACTCCTATGGTGTTTCTTAATGTTTTCGCTATGCACTCAAACTTACAAAACGAATCAAAGAGGAAACTAGCTGTTCTTCTTTGGGATTTCCCTGTCTCTTCTAAAAAGTAATCAAATGGTTGAAATGGCTCTGAGCACTATGTGACTTAACATCGTAGGTCATCAGTCCCCTAAGATGTTTCAACCATTTGATTAGGTCATCAGTCCTCTAGTCCATCCCCGGTAGCTGAGTGGTCAGCGCGACGGACTGTCAATCCTAAAAGCCCGGGTTCGATTCGCGGCTGGGTCGGAGATTTTTTCCGTTCAGGGACTGGGTGTTGTGTTGTCCTAATCATAATAATTTCATCCCCATCGACTCACAAGTCGCCGAAGTGGCGTCAAATCGAAAGACTTGCACCAGGCGAGCGGCCTACCCGACGGGAGACCCACGTCACACACCATTATTATTTATTATCAGTCCCCTAGACTGAGAACTACTTAAACCTAACTAACCTATGGACATCACACACATCCATGTCCGAGGTAGGATTCGAACCTGCGACCGTAGCAGCCGCGTGGTTCCGGACTGAAGAGCCTATCACCGCTCGACCACAGCGGCCGGCAAAAAGTAATCCTACATGTCAAGGGTCAATCGCTCAAGAACAGTACTCAAATACTGCTCGAACTGTTGGAATGATAGGTTGGTGAATTCAATCTGTTCGGTATTTTCATTGAATCTAATTGCACATATACTTTTCTTACAAGCAGTCGTTGCACTTTAGGTTGCTCTGGATTCACGCTTCTAAATATTTTGCCATCGTTATTGTTTCTAATGTTTGTAGATGACATTGTAATCGAATACCTTTGATCTTTTCCACGTAATACGTCCCCTTCATACAGGGGGATTTTTTCCACCGTGTAGAAACTCTAGGCTCTGATCTATGGGGGGATACTGAAGAAAAAGATCTCATGAAGCTATGTTCGGAAATGCATGGTTTTCACGCCAGAAACCCTTTATTCACATTGTTACAGAGACTGCGGTCTAATACACGCTGTACCATGCAGCCACAGTTACAATATGTGCTGAAAATGGTTTCCATTGGCCTCAACCTCTCAGTGTACGCTCCGTAGCATATTCTGTCTCACACGTTCGCATCGGCCATGTTGCATTCGAACAGTGTCAAAAGCAGCATGAATACGCTGCTCCAGTGTCTCCACATCTGGAATGGGCTCTGCATACACGATATATATGGCCCCGTAATCAGAAATTGCACGGATTGAGATCCGGTGAACGAGCAGGCCACGCAACTGGATTCCCTCGTCCGATCGAGTGACCAGGGAAAACACGACTAAGATGCGTACGGACGTTAACGGCGAAGTGGGCTCGAACACCGTCATGTAGCCCCATAACCCTTCAAATTATCAATGCACTTCTTCCCGCATGGGAGGCAAGGTCACCCGCAAGAAATACCAGTAGTTCCAGCCTGTTATTCGACGTGGAAGGAAGACTGGTTCCAAAATATGGTCGCCAATTTTGGCTGCACCGATGCCGATGATACGCTGTCACCATACCACGGCGATTCTTCATACTGTCTCACACTGTGTTGAAAGTTGAAGATACCACTCCTCGTAAAGTCATCTGTGAGTAGGACGGATGACACAAATCTCGTAAACGTGGTTTTCTGCTGAAGCAACCAATGACAAAACTGCTCCCAATGTGGAAAGTCCGTCGCTAGTAAGGCCTGCACACGCTGTAAGTGATAATAGTAACAAATGTCATGGAGAATGTCCCACACAGTCGTCTGGCTTACTCTGTAATGGCTGGACAACTGCCTGATGCTGACGGGAGGTCGCCTTCCACAGCGTTACTCATGTTTTTCCCGGAGCCTGGTATCCGAACATTATCGGTACTTCCTTCATGATTTCCTGCTTCCTAGAACGACCATTGCCTAGATTTTGGACACCGTGGAAAGAATTGTCCTGTATACGTTGAGCATCAACAGCCAGTCTGTGTGCCAAGCGACGATCCTCGGCTGAACATTCAACACTTCGACACATCTACATCTACGTAGATACTCCGCAGTCCATCGTATGGCGCGTGGCGGAGGGTACCCCATACCACTACTAGTCATTTCGTTTCCTGCTCCACTCGCAGATAGAGTGAGAGAAAAACGGTTATCTATATGCCTCCGTATGAGTCGTAATTTTTCGTATCTTGTCTTCATGGACCTTACGCGCACTATATATTGATAGCAGTAGAATCGTCCTGCTGTCAGCTCAAAATGCCGTTTCTCTCAATTTTCTCAATAGTGTTTCTCAAAAGGAATGTCGCATTCCCTCCTGAGATTCCCATTTGAGTTCCCGAAATAATTCAGTAAAATTTTCATGTTGTTCGAAGGTAGCCCGCCTCAGAATTCCCTTAGTCCGACCGAGTAGAATACTAAACACTCAAGCGGTACTCAAGAACAGGTGGGACTAGCGTCTTATATGCGGCCATACTTTTCTAGAAGTCTCCTAGTAAACCGAAGTCGACTGTTCGCCTTCCCTAATACAATCCTCACATGCTAGTTCCATTTCACATCCCTTCTTAACATTATGTTCAGTTATTTGAATGAAGTGACTTGTCAAGAAGGACACAGTACGTTTTTTCTTTCTCTACTCATCCGTATTAACTTAAATTTTAGTACATTTAGAGCTAGCTGTAATTCATCACGCCAACTAGAAATTATTTCTATGCCTTCTTATATCTTCCTACGGTCACTCAACTTCGACACCTTACCGTACACCACGACATCATCAGCAAACAACCGCAAACTGTTGCGCACCCTGTAAGCCAAATCATTTATAGATACAAAGAACAACAGCGCTCGTGTGTGTGTGTGTGTGTGTGTGTGTGTGTAGTTTGAGGTTTTAGGCGCTAAACAGCGTGGTCATCAGCGCCCAAACGCATAGAAAGGGGAACACATGCGGTGAAGGGACGAAGACGGACAGCGAACAAGGAGAACGGCTAAAAGACACAGACCTGACACAGTTCCAAATCCTCACACACAGAAGCAAAACAAGAGAAGAAGAAATGCCCTAAATAAGGAAAGGAAACAGAAGGAAAAGAGAACAGAAATCGAACAAGTAGGTAATCGTGACTGGCGGACCTCTTACCTAAAACCTGGGTGAGCCAGTCACCCAGCAGCACATTAAAATCCTCTCCCTAAAATCCGAGGCAACAAACTGGACAGGACACAACACCATAAGACCTTAACCACAGTCGTTGCGTCGTCTTGCAAAAGTGAGTGCAAATCCGGTGGCAAGGAAATCACCGCCCTCTGGTTAGAGAATAATGGACGGTCAAGTAAAATGTGGCGGACAGTAACCTGGACGCCACAAGCACTGCAGATTGGGGGGTCCTCCCGCCGGAGTAAAAAACCATGCGTTAAGGGACTGTGCCCGATGCGGAGGCGAGTGAGGAGAACCTCATCCCGCCTGCATGACTGGTAGGACGTACGCCATGGCCGCGTGGTGGCCTTGACCAGACGCCGCTTATTTTCACCAACTGCCAGCCACTCCTCTTCCCATTGACGCATAACACGAAAACGCAAAAGGGAGGTAACAGCATGGAGGGGGACGGCACATTCAACAACGTGAGGGAGGGAACATGCATCTTAGGCAGCCACATCCGCCAGTTCGTTTTCCCTAATACCCACGTGCCCCGGCAACCAGCAGAAAAAAAACCTTCTTCCCCTGCAGTTGCAGGTTGAGTAGGGGATCATGGATGTTCTGGACGACCGTATCCGCTGGGTACAAGTGTTGCATGGTCTGAAGGGCACTCAGGGAGTCAGAACAGATGAGAAACTTAAGACTGGGAACACATCTCATCCGCTCCAGTGCACGCAAGATCGCAAACAATTCGGCATCAAAGATGGTAAACGCCGCAGGAAGCCGTAACTTGACGACTCAATCAGGGAAAACAACAGCACTACCAACAGAGTCCCCCTGTTTAGAGCCATCCGTAAATACTGGTACATGGTCGGGATGCTGGTTTACATTATCGTAAAATAAGGAGGTAAAAACAAACGCAGGAGTGCAGCTCCTTCGGTACTCTGAGAAGTCTAAAAGGACGCTGGGCCTTTAACGAAATTTTTACTGTGTAAATTTCGTTAAAGAACTTTATTTTTATTTTAAGTTAATTTTCTTTACCTTACTTTCTTTGCGTGCGAACTTTGTTGTAGAACCTCTCTCTTATTTACGTGTGGTAATAAAAATTTTCACTTTCAAAAGAATTACGTACATTTACAAATTACGTGAACTCATATTAACTGATTAAGAATATTTGGTTGAAAATTAAATTCTTTACATCATTCGGCCTTGGCACACATTTTCTAAATGCAGTGGATTTTTTTTGTTAAAAATTTTTACTGAATTCTTTCCCGGCGTTAGCTTTTGAACACAAGATTATCACTATTAGCAGAAAATGGTTAATTATTACCAAGCCAACATTTAATTATCACCGATCAAACCTACTTCGCTATACATTAAAGTTATTTGAAAGAACCAAAATTGTTAAATTTCAATGTTAACTATCCGTCTAAGAATGCACAAATGTGTAACTGTTTTTTTTAAATCTCAGTCAGTCTCTGGATCGCTGTAAAAGAAGAACATTCTCTTAGTTCACTGTTAATGTTTATCTATCTGTTCCCGTTTTACGGGTTTGATTGATTTTTCCTTTAGCGGAACAATTTTTTAAATGTGCCGCCGCTGCAAATAGATCGATCGCGGCACAGCCCAGCAACACCGCTAAAAAATGCTGAAAACTCTTTAAAGAAATATTATAGATGACATGGGCAAGCTAATTTACATTAATAATACACGCTTTTTATAAATTCTGATATATTTAGATCAAGCAATAATTCAACTCACATTAGTTCGTAATTTCTCCTTCAATGGCGGCTAAATCTAGATACAGACAAATGACGTCTACCCAATCACCAAATACATCGATACAGCTTCCTACCGCTTTCAGCTCTAAACGAGGAAGACCAAAGAATACATAGTGCATTGTGCTTTTATAGTATTGCTGACTATTAACATTTCTTTGTAATTTCACGACATTATTTCCCTCTGGCTGAATTTCACATCTCTGTTATCTCAGATATTGACACATTTCGCAATTACATATTTAATATAGAAATATTACCATCCTAAATACAGAGAGAATATTACTACAAAAAATATTACAATAATAACAAATGTCTTTTACGCAAAATTCAATAATATTTTTTGTTAAATAATTACATTATATACAAATTGCTCAGAGTGGCGTATATGGTACAAATAAATTTCAGTTTGTTAATGTGTGAGTTTGCCAGGAAACGTTACATTGCCCCCTGGCAGCATTTGGCAAAGAGTTTCTATACTTTGACACAATGGTGCCAGTAACGTTTTTAACAATTCTGTATTTTTATGGAATGGCTCTTTTAATTAGTCCCAGGTTTATATATGTCCATGGCTCCCTCATTTGGGCGAAGGCAGACAGAAAACCTGGGCAAAACTGTGCCGGAGTCCAGCCATCCCAGTTGGTTCATGATTAATCTTGTCTCTTTAGCAGTCATTCTTTTGAACTGATTTAACAGTTTGTCATCAACGGTTACATAATATCATTGTCACATACAGTTCAACGATATACCGCAAGGTCACTTGTCCTAGGATATATCACTTAGTTTTTGAAATCATTTAGCACAGCATCACTTTTTATAATGTTCCCACTACCTACGTGTCACAAATCCATCTCCTACACTTGTTAGTGTTCATTTTCTCTTATCAGTTCACAGGTATACATAATAAATGTTCAATGTTTATCAAAAATGGAGTCATAGATATGTTATGCAGTTTGTGTAAATATTTTGGAAAATGACAACAATGCTGTAGTCGGTGAGCGGTGCGGAATGATTGTTGAGCGGCGCTCGGCGCGGCGCGTCGGCTCCGTGTAGGTCACCGCCCCCGGTGTTGACAGCTACGGCGCGGAGGGGCGTGGCTGTCTGGTCTGCTACGGGCTGCTGCGGCCGCTGCATGGCTGATGTAGCCGGATGCGCGTTGGATATCAGCTCGCCCGTGTGACGTCTTCTTGCAGTGCTCCAGCAAACATGCAACAAGTTCACAAACAGTGTACTATCCTTATGGGCATTTTTCCTGCTGTGGGAAAGAACGCACGCAGTTATTGGCAGTTATTATTCAGTAGGCCTTCACTAGTCTGGTTTGCACAATGTTTCGTTGTCACAGTAACACGTTTTATGGGCACACAATATTTTTCACCATGTCATGACTTGTCATTAGTCACACGCAAGTTTCACCTTAGGACAAAATGTATCTCTGTAGTCAATGCGTTTTTCTGGCGTCCCTTGACACACAAAGAATTAAAGTTTGACACTAACTTGGTCCACCGTCCGTTATCGGCTCACTGTTCGTGTCGTGCTAGTTCCTTGTCCACTTGCACACACGGCGATAATACTGTTTTTTATTACTTATACACAACAACTTCGTGACGTATTGCTGCAGGTTTAACAGTCACTGTCTGTCTCTGCCACACAATATTGCACTTTTGTTTAAGTTCCTCTATTTTTATTTACAATGTCCGCTGTGCAATTTTTGTAACAGCACATTCGTAACTCTTTACCAAGGTGTGTGATATTTGCGTACATGGTAACAAATATTAAAATTTCGTATTAGTTTGCCCAAAAATCATCTATATTCGTGTTCGAGTGGATTTTATTTGTGCATTCCAGCCGGATTCAGGCACATTGTTCAATAACTCCTTTGAAATCATGTCACACTTTACTATCAAGGTCCTACGTAACTACAGTGTAGTCTCTGTAGGTTAAAATTGACTTGGACTGTATCTGGCTAGTTCTCCTTTTTTTTTTTTTTTTTTTTTTTTACTGATTGAATCTGCACATGCTTTAATTGAAGCTTCTCTGTGCGTAACTTTGCGTTACTTAAATTTGCAATAAGTTTGCCTCCCATGGTGCCCTCGGGTCACTACTGGGTGCATCATTCTCTCTGATAACATTGGTTAGATAATAAAGTTCTCAGGGCCTCATATTATTGATATTATTCTGGGTTCGAATCTGTCAATCTGACAGCTACACATATATACATACATACATACATATATAATAGAAAGGATTGTGCCAAGAAATAATTCCATTTTGACACACATATAGAAAATTATGCAGTACACTAACTAATCATTACTAAAATGTTCCTCTTGACTGAACTCTGTCACAGCTTAACACTACAAATAATTGCACTAATCAGATTATCTGTGCAGACATTTAGAGCATGTTTTAGATAACACAAATTAAAAGAAGACATAACACAAATATTCATACACACATGAGAAAGTCAATCATATTCTTATAACTAAATACTTCTACACTAGTACATTTTGTCTACAGATCACACATCATTAATGTTCATTATTTACAAAAGAATGGTGTCCTCATAGGACTATTAGTCTTTTACTGTATGAATATTTTTACATCCTTACGCGGATACAGTCCCCATACTCTCCCTGAGTGGGGGTCTGCTAGGAGATAGCTACTATTTCCTTCTTGGACTAAGGAATGGAGTATGAGGCTCGACAGTAGGTTTTGTGAGGTTTCACCTCGATATTGTACTGATATCCCTTAACAATTCCTGGTCGTTCTGAAAATACTTCTGCATAATTAGATAATAACTGTACCAAATCCTGCTGTTGCATTGAATTCAAATTTTCGGACTGTGATACTTTGTTCACAAGTGCGTCCACATTTGCTTTTAATTGATCACTTTGTACGTCTGGATAATAGAGATTTTGTCCTATAGAATGATTGTCTAAATGTAGTATCCACTGATTCCTACATGTTATGTTAATAGTATTACAGTTAGGCACAGGTACCTCTTCAGATCTGAGCATGGACAATTCTATCCTCCTACCAGCGTTCATCAAACTTAATTTTCCCCGAGAAAGGTCGATTACTGCGTCCCTTTCTCTCAAAAAATCTACCCCCAAAATGCAGGCTACCTTTAAACCCTTTACTACCAGGAATGAGCACGCTATGGCTTCTTCCCCTAAATACATTTCTACCCGCACTTGGAGTTTAATTATTTGTCGCTATGCACTTATGGCTCCAGTGACTTTACAATTATTCACGGGAAAAGTCAGCATACGCTTTTCTTTCCCCAGTACTCTGAATAAGTCCATACTCATGACACTGACAGTAGCACCTGTATCTACGATTGCTTGCACATCAATATTGTTAATTTTGATCTCTATTATCGCTTGTACTTTGTCTTTGTGCTCCTTTATGCACGTGGATGGTTCAGTTATTAATTCATGTCCCATCTGTACCCCGTCATTATACCTAAGGATACAGATTCCCGATGTTTTGTTCTGTGTCGGGCTGCTCTCACTCCAAACCTCAGCCGACGATGGAGAGCGTATCTCGGCTGAATCTAGTTTGTTGGATTATTGCTGGTGGATGGGTGTGGCTGCTCTGTGTCACTGACCTCTACTATGTGTAAGTTGTGTTGCGTCGGCCGCCACGGTTGCGCAATTGGCGCATTTTGTGGTGGCGGTCGGTTATTGCCATATCTTTCACTGTTTTGCCGGTCCGGACTGGGCCTCTGGTTCTGTGGCCAAGTTCGGTTTGCATCATTATAAGTATTAGTGTTCCACGGCCCCCTGGCATTTTTCCATCTACTATTGCTTGGTGGGCCTGTTTCATATCGGTCATCTGACCTCCTTTTCCGGTCGTTATTCACCGGCGGACTATTGCCGTTCCGGTCTCTACCTCTATTCCCGTTTTGTACATAATCTTGTCTCCTATTGTTACCTCAGCCGTTTCCATTACTTGGTGGAGGCGTGTTATTTCGACCATTTCTGTAACCGTTTCCGTTACTTCTAGCCTGTTCAGAGGCTGCCTTAACATCCTCCTGAATCAGATCAATTGAGTCCAGGACAGACAAGAAATGTTCCATATCGTTTTCGGGCACGTGTATAAGTTTTTCCTTTACGTGTATCGGCAAGTGTGATTTCAAAAGTCTGATCAAATCCCGGGATGAAATCTGCTCGTCCCAATAACGGGTCTTATTAATGTACTTCTCAAAATATTTTCGCAAATTGCCTAATCGTGGAGAATACGGCTCTGGATTATATACCTCCTTCCGTAATCTCTCCTGAATACATGTTGACCAATATTTGGCCAAGAATGCCTTTTCAAGTTGCTCATATGTATCGCAACTGTCAGCTGCTTCGGTTGCCCATAATGCAGCATCTCCTTGTATGTAAGACATAACGAACTGTATTTTCTGTGTATGACTCTAAACGCTAGGCAAAATGTTTCTAAATCCCTTGATAAACACTACATGGTGAACAGATTTCTTCTCCGTTGTAAAGATCTGAAACTGTCGGTTTCTAATTAGACTTTCTTCAATCACTACTTTGGAATGACATTTATTTGTTTCGCTTACATTGGTTGCCTGTTCTGTCTCGCAGTCGCAATTTTTTACTGCTGTATTTATATGCCTATCATTGTTGGACCTGGCTGGTGTGACATACCCCTGCGCGTCGCCGTGCAGCAAGCTGATCTCCAGCTCGGCAAGACGACGGCTGACATTCCGCTGCCATAGCGTAATGTCAGTGTGCACCGCCTTTTTAAGGTCCTTTATTTCCGCATTGGAGCCCGCGCGGCGTGCACTTGTTCGGACACCTTGTGCTCAATTACTTGATTTGTGTCAATCTCTAATTGTTCCACCCTGTTGGTCAGTACACTGATTTCCTCTACGATACTGGCGTTAGCCACTTGGATACTATCTACTCTTTCGCTTAGTTCTTTCACCGCTTTGGCTAAGGTTTCATAGTTTTGCTTCATCCTAACAATCTCACTTTGCATAGCTTCTAAAGATTGCAATAACTGCAAGTCTCTCTCATGCATGCGTCGATCACGCTCTGCTTGTTTAGCATCACGTTCTCTATCACGTTCTGCTTGCATACATGCAAATTCAGCTACCAATCTCTGGTCACGCTCTGCTTGCATACGTACAAATTCACTTTGGAAATTGAGCATGCGCTCGAACATAACTCTTAATGATTGCACTTCTGACATCTCACCATTCTCTGGTCCGTGTCCAGTGCTTGCGGGTGGCACAGTATTTCCGCTATCAACTGAATCACTGGGTGGCAGTGACAACATTTCTTGCCCTTCTGCCCCCAGATTCTCACATTGTACTTCCTGAACTACGTCACTAACATTACTTTGTGTCCCACTTTCTAACTCGGTATCACTACTTACTAACTGTTGTTCATTATCCATGTTGATATCCTTCTGACTACGCAATCTAACCATAGTAAACAAAAGAAACAAATCTGAACTAAATATCCTAACACTCAGGTTTCACTGACATAATCACACAAGAAATGGTCATTTGTTAAAACACACTTATTATATACTACAGTGACTAACTTCTCAAATGTCCTGTTATTTTAAAAAAAAACACTAACAACAAGCACACCACTAATGATCCGAGAACACTGCACTGAGGCTACTTTACTACCCACAGGACAACTACACTGTAGCTTTACCTTTTGGTGATCTATCTTGGGTGCAGCTGCCCCCTGGTATTGTGGTAGATAATTAATTTTTCGAAATAATGAGCTCTCTTCTTCAGCTTGCCTCTGGGTATATAGTGTTCTCATGCAAAAAAATCATATACAGGTATTACCACACAATATTGGTTATGCAATACATACAATACATGGAAAAATTATTAAATGTTCTCCAACAAAGTTCGACTATACTAATTCTCTAGTTATCTCATGGGTATTTAGTGGCCACTGCATATTCGAGCCCCACGTTGGGCGCCAATTTAACGAAATTTCTGTGTCGGAATTTCATTAAAGAATTTTATTTGTTTCTAAGTTAATTTTCTTTACCTTACTTTCTTTGCGTGCGAACTTTGTTGTAGAACCTCTCTCTTATTTACGTGTGGTAATAAAAATTTTCACTTTCAAAAGAATTACGTACATTTACAAATTACGTGAACTCATATTAACTGATTAAGAATATTTGGTTGAAAATTAAATTCTTTACATCATTCGGCCTTGGCACACATTTTCTAAATGCAGTGGATTTTTTTTGTTAAAAATTTTTACTGAATTCTTTCCCGGCGTTAGCTTTTGAACACAAGATTATCACTATTAGCAGAAAATGGTTAATTATTACCAAGCCAACATTTAATTATCACCGATCAAACCTACTTCGCTATACATTAAAGTTATTTGAAAGAACCAAAATTGTTAAATTTCAATGTTAACTATCCGTCTAAGAATGCACAAATGTGTAACTGTTTTTTTTAAATCTCAGTCAGTCTCTGGATCGCTGTAAAAGAAGAACATTCTCTTAGTTCACTGTTAATGTTTATCTATCTGTTCCCGTTTTACGGGTTTGATTGATTTTTCCTTTAGCGGAACAATTTTTTAAATGTGCCGCCGCTGCAAATCGATCGATCGCGGCACAGCCCAGAAACACCGCTAAAAAATGCTGAAAACTCTTTAAAGAAATATTATAGATGACATGGGCAAGCTAATTTACATTAATAATACACGCTTTTTATAAATTCTGATATATTTAGATCAAGCAATAATTCAACTCACATTAGTTCGTAATTTCTCCTTCAATGGCGGCTAAATCTAGATACAGACAAATGACGTCTACCCAATCACCAAATACATCGATACAGCTTCCTACCGCTTTCAGCTCTAAACGAGGAAGACCAAAGAATACATAGTGCATTGTGCTTTTATAGTATTGCTGACTATTAACATTTCTTTGTAATTTCACGACATTATTTCCCTCTGGCTGAATTTCACATCTCTGTTATCTCAGATATTGACACATTTCGCAATTACATATTTAATATAGAAATATTACCATCCTAAATACAGAGAGAATATTACTACAAAAAATATTACAATAATAACAAATGTCTTTTACGCAAAATTCAATAATATTTTTTGTTAAATAATTACATTATATACAAATTGCTCAGAGTGGCGTATATGGTACAAATAAATTTCAGTTTGTTAATGTGTGAGTTTGCCAGGAAACGTTACAGGCCTCTGGAGCAACCAGGGAGGCAGGCGGGTAAAACCCTGGAGTTGGGGTGCCACACGCTCCACACCAAGGGACTCAAGCAAATGCTTGGCACGAATCCCAAATGGTCTCGTTGCCCTTGGACGACTGGAAAAGAGACGTTCCATAGGCGGTCGGGCAACAGTATGGTACGCAGAGGAGGTAGGACAGGCAAGGAATTCACACACCCGTCGCACCATGAGTAGTTTCCGCCGGGTGGCGAGCGGCGGTTCCCCTGCCTCAGCACACAGGCTGGGGATGGGTCTGGTACGGAAGGCCCCAGTGGCCAGCCTGATACCCTCATGGTGTACTGCGTCAAGAATCTTCAGATACGAAGGCCTCGCTGACCCATACACGGTGCATCCATAGTCAAGACGCGACCGGACGAAAGCCCTATAAAACTGCAGCAGACGCGCCCGATCTGCTACCCAGGACCGATGGCTCAGACACTTCAAAATATTCAGTGTCTTCAGGGCCCGCACCTTGAGGTCTTTAAGGAATCAAAAGTGAGGCCCAGGAACCTCACAGTGTCTCTAAAAGGAAGAATGGTGTCTCTCAGACGCAATTCAGGGGAGGTAAAAGCACGTCGAGAACGATTAAAATGAACACACACACATTCGTCTGCAGAAAAGGTAAAACCCGTCTTCGCAGTCCATGCCTCTAATCGCTTTATCGTAAGCTGCAGCTGCCGACTAGCAGTGACAAGACTGGAGGAAGAACAGAAAACAGAAAACAGCGCTTGTGTCACACTTCCATGGAACACACCTGACGATACCTTTGTCTCTGGTGAACGCTCGCCGTGAGGACAACACACTGAGTTCTTTAGATAGAAATCTTCGACCCACTTATATATATCTATGAACCTGTTCCATATGCTCTTCTACAGCCTGCAGTGGCGTTCTGAGTCCAACGGTTTTCGGAAACAAAGAAGCATAGAATCTGCCTGTTGCCCATGATTCATAGTTCGCAGGATATCTTCTGAGAAATGGGCAAGCTGAGTTTCCAATGAGCGATGCTTTCTGAAACCATGCTGATTCGTGTACATCAGATTCTCAGTCTCTAGGTATTGTATTAGAGCAAAGAATGTGTTCAAGGATTCTGCAGCAGATCGATACTAGGCATATTGGTTTGTAATTTCGAGGGTCTGTTCCTTTGCTCGTCTCGTATACAGCAGCCGCCTGCGCTTTTTACCAGTCGCTTCGGACTTTGCGCTGGTGCGAGAGATACGCGATAAATGAAAGCTAGACGAAAGGCCAGTGCTGTAGAGTGCTCTTTGAAGCTCAGTTTCGTACGTTTTCTGTTTACGTAATTAATCTTTGCTCCCACACCAAAAGTGGTCACGTTAACTTAAACCATACTATGACTTCGCCAACCCGAATGGGAGACAAAGGTCGTAATAATTGAAAGGAGATTTCTCCCTCAGTCGCCACTTTGCAATAACCCGGCGCACAGCTGAGTACGGATAAATTCTTCTGTGTTGTCTAGAAGTATGAAGGCACTGGCGTAATTACTTTCCCCTCAGTTAGCAGCATTAAATGTGTACAATTCTACACCTGAATCGGCACAAGTTTTAAATATGTTTAAGCATTAATTACGAGTCAGTTTGATCTTTCGAAATCAGAAAGAATCGGCTGAATAGAAACAGACACGTGATGGACCACCAACGATCAGCTCTGCTGCATACTAAGTTAGTTTCGTAAAACTGCACCACTAACTGACGAAAAACCCCAAAAGGTTCCATAGTTTCATAGCTGATGGCAGCTACTTACTGTTCACCATAATCCACACGTAATTAATATCAAAAGTTTTGTATTAGTGGACGTTAGAGTTTCGACGATATTATCGAATGCGAATGAATTGCCGCCCAAACCCCTCCTCTGCAAATGCGTCTACAAATTCACTGTGCTGCGAAAACTCACCTGCACTCACCTCCTGAATCTTCCTGGTTCCCTGGTTTCTGGCATCACAGACGTTAGTCATTGGGTATATTACCAGTGTTCATCTTCTATTTGCTCTTCATTGCCTTGTCTATTCTCTATGAGGTCGGCATTGTTATATGGTTCAAGCTATAGTAATGACGGAAGTCCTTCCCGACACCTCTTGTTCCCACGGAACGGAATTCGTGTGCCACCTCTGTCTACGTCTGCGCTAGATCACATGTGCAAGTGTGAGAATGTAATGTAAATTTTTGTTTGGCGAATATCTGAAGTAGGGTTTTGCGTACAGCCCAGAACACACCTAATTGCTTATGGGAAACCGCATAAAAACAACATCCAGGTTCGTCGGCAAGCTGATCTCCGTTGTCAATCCTCTGGGCGGATTCCATCCTAGGCCGGTGCACTTCTCGAATACTGGAAACGGCGAATTAATGCACTTTCTTGCCTAATCGGACACCGAGCGGGATGGTACGGTAGTTCGACACTGGACTCGCATTCGGGAGGACGACGGTTCAATCCCGCGTCCGGCCATCCTGATTTAGGTTTTCCGTGATTTCCCTAAATCGCTCCAGGCACATGCCGGGATGGTTCCTTTCAAAGGGCACGGCCGACTTCCTTCCCCATCCTTCCCTAATCCGATTAGACCGATGACCTCGCTGTCTGGTCTTCTTCGCCAAACAAACCAACCAACCTAATCGGGCCAGTGTGTATTACCGGCACAAAAGAAAAAAAATTGGTTTCTTTCCTAAAAGTTGAAAGTGGCTTTGCATGAGCTCTATCAAGATAAGGAAAATAAGATGTTGGTACATGAATTTAGCTATTTTTAATATTATCAATAATTGTACAAAATTATTTTATAACAGAAATAGATATAAACTTTTTTCATAAAAAAGAATCGGCTGCTTATAATTAAACTTTCCATGTTTAGCACGTTATAACACGGAAACTAATTACCATATGACTTCCAAACTTGGTAGCATTAATGTCAGGGAGATGGAGAAAAGAAATAATGCAGAGTAAATTCAATTGAACACTTTTAATGTGCTGCTTCGTTACGTCGTATCATTACGTACCGGTACGACTACTGTTACAAAAGTGTCTCAGGCGCCCATCAGTGTACAGAAGAGAGTGAAAGCGCAGGATTCCATTCTGCATAGCAGAACGAAGCATGTCCGTAGGTGTGCTGGTTACCTTTCTTAATATTCTGTGCTTCAGATCAGCACAAGTATCAATGTTCCCCTGGTAAACTCTGCCCTTCAGATAGCCCACGACTAGAATTCCGAGGGAGTGAGTTCAAGTGATCGTGCAGGCCATGCATTTGGAAACTGTCGACTGATGATTCGATTGTTTTCAAATATGTTTCAGACAATCAGGTGAACTTCACGAACAATGTGTGGTGGGTCAGCATCTTGCATGAAAAATGTTGAATTCCATGCATGTCTCTTGTAGGGCGAGTGTGACATGCTTTCGAAGCACATCGCACTAACGCTAGGCAGTCACATTGCAGGTCTTTGGTCTTTGAACGCCAACCTGTTCAAAAAAGAATGGGCAAATCATGAATGTAGCCGAGAAACCACACCACACGTTAACACATTCACCATACACAGGAACTTAATGCACGGTGACTGGAGGAGTAGATCCTCGCACTCGGCAATTCGGTGTGGTCACCTCACCTGTCAGAGAAAAATAGATTTCGTCTGTCCATAGGATGGATGGTCTAGGGCCAGCCGTCGTCCACTTCAGTTCTTCGGAGAATGTGAAGAGCAAAGTCAACACGGCGTTGGGCGTCCTGTGGTGCAAGCTGCTGTACGATATAGATCTTGTACGGATATCATTTGAGAGTGGTTCGAAGCACGTTATGTACAGTGGACGACGGGATGTTCTACTGTCGTGACACAGCACGCGAAAACCTGAAGATCGCTATTGAGCGCAGCGTTGTCTGCCGTCGCAACAGCGATTTCATCGAACACCCGTGGTGCAACCAGTCGTCAGCCTCTTCTCGGGCCGACGCCCAGTTCTCCAGTTGAATCGAACTTCTTCATCATGCTCCGCACAACAGATGCAGAAAGAGAATTCTTCCGCAATCCTTTGAGCCAGCGATATTCTCGAAGTGCAACTGCAGTATTGCTGTTATTTTGAGCCTAACCAATAATGCGCTGCTCCTTTTGTCCAAACTCATGTTGACACGTCAATAAGTACACTGCAACTCCTCAGGTGTGTGACTCTGTGAATCACGATGACTGATCACGTCACCTCGTGGTCACAGTTGGAACTGGACGGTGAGACCTTACTTTGGAAGGTAGGTGAAGAGCGTTCCTGTTCGGATCTCTCTCTCTCTCTCTTTTATCTGTTAGCCTCTATACTGATAGGACGCACTTTAATTTCCTTCCTCGCGTGTTGGTGCTGTGGTCTTCAGTCCGAAGACTAGTTACATGCAGCTCTCCATGCTACTCTATCCTGTGCAAGGCTCTTCATATCCGAATAAATACTGCAACCTACATCCTCCTAAATCTGCTTACTGTATTCAACTCTGGCCTCCCCATTCGATTTTTAACCCCCCCCCCCTTCCCCACGATTCTCACCAGTACTAAACTGGTGATCCCTTGGTGCCTTAGAATGTGTCCTAGAAACTGATCCCTTCTTCTAATCAGGTCGTACCACGAATTTCTGTTTTCCCCAATTCTATTCAGCATCTCCTCATTTGTTACGTGATCTATTCGTACAATATCATCGGCAAGCCTCAAAGTTTTTCTTTCTTCTCCATGGACTGCAATTCCTACTGCAACATTTTCTTTTCTTTTCATTACTGCTTGCTCAATATACAGATTGAATAACATCGGGGTCAGGATACAACCCTATCTCACTCCCTTCTCAACCACTTCTTCCATCTCGTGCCCCTTGACAGTAGTAAGTGCCATTTGGCTCTGCACAAATTGTAAATAGCCTTTCACTCCCCATATTTTACATATGCCACCTCCAGAATTTGTTAAAAGCTCTCTGTAAGTCTACATGTGCTATAAACGTAGGTTTATCTTTCCTTAACCATCCTGCTACCAGAAGTTTAGGGTCAGTATTGCCTCGCGTTGTCCTACGTTTCTCCGTATCTTCCCTGACGTCGGCTTCTGTCAGTTTTTCCATTCTTCTGTAAAGCATCGGTGTTATTATTTTGCAACAATTACTTATTAAGCTGATAGTTGGGTAATTTTACACCTGTCGGCACCTGATTTCTTTGTAATAGGAATTACTATATTCTTCTTGAAGTCTGTGGGTATTTCACCTGTCTCACACACCGTACATACCACTTGGCAGAGTTTTGTCATGGCTGGATCTCCCAAGGCTGTCAGCAGCTCTAACGGAACGTTGTTCAGGGGCCTTGTCTCGACTTAAGCATTTCAGTGCTCTGTAATTCTTCAAACAGTATAATATTTCCCCTCTCGTCTTCATCAAGGTTCTCTTACATTTCCATAATACTGCGCTCAAACATCTCCCTTGTATAGACCCTCTATATACTCCTTCAACCTTTCTGCTTTCCCTTCCTTGCTTTGGACTGGTGTACCACGTGAGCTCTTGATGTGCATACTTGTGCTTCCCTTTTCTCCAAATGCCTTTTTAATTTTCCTGTAAGCATTTCCTGTCTTACCGCAATTGATTTATGCTTCTACATCGATACATTTGTCCTCTAGCCTTTCCTGCTTAGCCATTTTGCAGTTCTGTCGATTTCATTTTTAGACGCTTTTATTTACTTTCGCCTGCCTCATTTATTGCGATTTTATATATTCTTCTTTCATCAAATGGTTCAAATGGCTCTGAGCACTATGGGACTTAAAATCTGTGGTCATCAGTACCCTAGAACTTAGAACTACTTAAACGTAACTAACCTAAGGACATTACACACATCCATGCCCGAGGCAGGATTCGAACCTGCGACCGTAGCGGTCACGCGGTCTCAGACTGAAGCGCCTAGAACCGCACGGCCACACCGGCCGGCCTCCTTTCGTCGATCAGACTTAATATCTCTTGTGTTATCCAAGGATCTCTACTATCCCTCGTCTTTTACCAACTTACTCCTCTGCTGCCTTCACTATTTCGTCTCTCAGAGTTACCCATTCCTCTTCTATGGTAGCCCTTTCCTCTGTTCCCTACTGCTCCCTCTGCAACTTCTACCGCCTTTGTTTCTTACAGTTTATCCAGGCCCCATGTCAATAAATTCGCGCCTTTTTGCAGTATCTTCAGTTTTAATCTGCAATTCATCACCAATACTTCGTGCTCAGAGTCCACATCTGCCTCTGGAAACGTCCTGAAATTTAAAGCCTGGTTCCGAAATTAGTGTCTTGCCATTATAGAATCAATCGGAAACCTTCCAGTGGCCCCATGTCTCTTCAACGCATACAACTTTCTTTGATTAAAGTATGCTCTGTGCAAAATTTTATGAGACGGCTTTCTCATTCGCTCCTTACCCCAAGTTCATATCCCACTATTACTTTTTCCTCACTTCCTTTTCCTGCTATCGAATTCCAGTCCCACATGAATTCTAAATCTTCGTCTCCCTTAACTATCTCAATAATTTGTTTTATATCAACACACATTTCATCAATCTCCTTAGCTGTGGAGCAAGTTGACATATGAAATTGTACTACTGTGATGGCTGTCGGCTTATTGTCTATTTTGGCTAGAATAATGAGCTTACTACGCTGTGCATAGCAGCGTACCCATGTTCCTATTCTGTTATTCATTATTAAACCTACTCCTGCATTACTCCTATTTGATTTTGTATTTATAGCTATGTATTCAACCTGACTAGAAGACCTATTCCTCCTGCCACCGAACTTCACTAATTACCACTATATCTAGCTTTAAACAATCAATTTCCCTTTTTAAATTTTCTAACCTGCCTGACCGATTATAGGATCTGACTATCCTCGCTCCGATCCGTAGAACGCCAGTTTTGTTTCCCCTCAGTAGTCTCCTGCCGGAAATCCGAATTGGTGACTACTTTATCTCCATAATATTTTACCCAAGAGGATCTCATCATCATTAAACCATACAGTAGAGCAGCATGGCATCGGGAAAAATTACGGCTGAAGTTTCCCCTTGCTTACAGCCGTTCGCAGTACCAGCCGTTTTGGTTAGTGTTTGTCTGGGATCCTAACAGATGTGTGGTTGCACCATCTGTATCACTGAGGCACGGAAGCCTCCCCACCAAAGGCAAGGTCCATGGTTCATGGGGGCGGTTCCCTGCGCATCTTTAATTAATCTTCCTTTTGTGGAAATAAATACGGCGTGTCATGTATTAGCTTTAGAACCATTTTCAATTAAATTAATGTAAATTAGTTAAGTCTCATGAGTATTCTGCCATTCATTCATTTACAACTTGCTACAGCGTAATTGAGATTAACTACCGATCATCACAAAGCGTTTTGCAAACTTGAATGTAAACGCGGAACCTTAATTAATCTGGTAATGGTCTCCAAGGTATAACTGCGTTTTGCCCGTAAATAGCAGGCACCGGCTCCGCAAAGTTGTTGGTGGTATTACAAGATGTAATCTTTCCTAAATTTCACGGCATTTTTCTAGAAGTCAGTCTGGCCACTAACAAAAATGCCTCCACCATCAACAACGGCCGTCTCCACCAGTTAATTTTAACTGTGTGCTTTCCAATGATTAGTTTCTGTCTCTTATTAAAACCAAATTATTATTGGTTTTATCAATCTTGCGTGAGCTGTTGCGTCAAGCTATAGCAACATTAGGCAGACTGCGAGTAGGTGGGTATCAGCGCACACGTCAGAACACCTGAAGCTGCAAGGTGAAAGGGCCGCCTATGGGAGAGAATAAGACAGCATTGGTTATACCCCTGACTGAGATCGGACAGGATGTAGACAAGATCAAACTAACCAACGTAAATAACGAAGTGAAAAGTGGAAACATTCGCCACAGTGATGTCAACAGGCAAAAGCAAAGAGAGGCAGTCCGAATGGCGACCGCAGAGGACGATCAAGTGTCAAACGAGATTGTTACCCAATACTTCGTAATACAGCGATAGTAATAAGTGACAATATCAGATGCGAGTACAGAACTGACTGACCTGTTGCTGGGCGACTGTACGCTGATCATCCAGAGCACTATGAGAACCTAAATACCTGTAAAAACCTGTGTTTCCACCAATAGCACGGATAACAGCAGCCACGCGTCGTGACATGGATGCAATGAGGTCTTAGTAGGTTGCTGGAGAGAGTTTTCACCATATCTGCACAAACAGGTCGCCTAATTCACGTAAATTCCGGGGAGGGGGGCAATGAGCCCAGACACCACGTTAAATTACATTACAGATGTGTTCGATGGCATTAAGCTCTGGCGAGTTGAGGGGCCAGCACATCAATTGGAACTCGCCTCTGTGTTCCTCGAACCACTCCATCACACTTCTGGCCTTGTGACATGCCGCATCATCTTGCTGAGAAATACCTACTTCAGCCTGTAGACATAAACGTCGAGATGGAGTGTACCTGGTCTGTAGCTGGAGTACGATACTCCTTGGCCGCCATGGTGCCTCGCACGAGCTCCACTGGATCCATGAATGCTCACGTGGATGTTCTCCAGAGCATAATGGAACCACCGCTAGTTTGTCTCCGTCAAGCATGTAAGCGGTTCTAGGTTGACATGCTGTCGGAGGGAATATGTTTATTAGTGCCATCTATTTACAAACTATTACTTGTGTAATTACTGTTCTTCACGTTTTGTGGTGGACTGATATATCACATTGCAGATCTGTGTAACTAAGTTTTTGGCTGTTACTACCAGCCATTCAACGATACCTTGATTTTTAAAATGTGATAATTACTTTTGTGTTACTAGTTTTAGAAGCTATTCCGCAATTTAGTGTCTTACAATGCTTATACGGTGTGATATAATTGACAGATCATTTCACCAGTAGTTCTTTTCTGCACTATCTACCCGCCGGTGTACTTGCTTGTTATGTAGTTTTGTTGTATAGTAGAATAGCAAATGAGTACAGGAATAAAATTTTGTTAAGAACCAACGGTGACAACTAAATGGGGCTGTGGCTACGCAACGGCGTGGTTAATGAATGTCAACACGAGAGGGGCGAAGTATAAGCAATTCAAATTGTTCAAATGGCTCTAAGCACTATGGTAATTAACATCTGAGGTCGTCAGTCCCCTAGACTTAGAACTACTTAAACCTAACTAACCAAAGGACATCACACACATCCATGCCCGAGGTAGGATTCGAACCTGCGACCATAGCAGCAGCGACTAGCACCGCTCGGTCACAGAGGCCGGCGTACAAGCAATCCTTGAGCTCATTTCATCAGATTATGCGAGGAACAAGCCAATAACAGTCGATTCAGCGCTTCGACAATAGTGCGAAGAGACAGAACGTACTGCTGTGGCAAGGCTAATTGGAGCAACTTCTGCTACAGGTGTCATACAAGCGCCTTTCATGATACAAGCTTCACGTGAAGAAGCGCCGACAGGCTCAACAAAAGAGAGCACTTCCGGTCATTAGTGGAGGGAAAGGGGTGGATCGGGGTGGGGTGGGGGGTGGTGAAGAAAACGCCATCGCTTGCTGTAAGCCTTCCGACCTCCTCAAAGCTCATCCTCAGTGTTACGCCATTCCATTCGCGTTATGGATACCAATGAAAGTTCAGCTCTGTTAAGTTGCAGGATGTTCTGCTGAAATCAACAAGTGTCTACAAGCATCTTCGACAGTCGCGCGGGGTAACTGAGCGGTCAGGCGTCTTGCCACGGTTCGCGTGGATCCCCGCGTCAGAGGCTCAACACCTCCCACGGGAATGGATGTGTGTGTTGTCCTTAGTGTAAGTTAGTTGAAGTTAGATTAAGTAGTGTGTAAGCATAGGGACCGATGACCTCAGCAGTTTGGTCCCATTTGACCTTATCATAAATTTCCAAAACAATCTTCGACTGCCGGTGGCTGTTGTCCTTTCCACTACGTTACGTCATCTGCTTCCAGTGGCTGGCCCCACTTGCGGACCATGGTCTGTCTGAGCACATATACTAGCAGTCACCAACCTTAGCACATACTTGCCACTTAGCCGAGCTGAGGTCCATGGGGTAAAACGCCTACGGCCCACACAACCCAACTCTCATTCACGCTATGAATTGGGGATATTAAACTGTTGGTCATAAATACAGTAGGATAATTACTTCGGTATGAGCCTATCCAACTGCAAGTTGGTCGTACCATTCTTCATGAAAGTGGGGTAGATATGATCGTTTTCCTGTTTCATAGATCTATTCATTGTTTCTAGTGACCTACATGAACTGCTGCCTGAAAGGTCAAAAGATATCTTGCTTTACGTGAATAGAATGTTATAAGTTGCATCCGAAAAGCTGAGTATTTAATTTCTATGTATTTCAGCGTTCTTGCGGTAGTTGGCAGTGTTAGGCCGTTTGGCAGTGTGCTAATTTCGCAACACTGAATTCAGTATTTCGTTTGTAAACTGTCAGCCCCAGACAATTAAGTGATCATGTGGCATTTAACACGTAAAGCAATTCATAGCATTATTTTGAATACGTATCAGATACGTATATATAACGCAAAATTCGCCTAAATAAAGCAGAAGAGATTCTTAGACTGTCACACACCTTAACGATGATCAGTTTCACTTCCGGTGGTGGTTGTCAATATTATGGTGCACAGACGAAATATTTGTTGTCACTGGTATTATGGAAAATTTAAAATAACTTTTTAAGATAGTTGTCGAAATATTTGACATACAATACGTCGACATGATATAAATAAACGTAGGAAGGAGGAGTTCACACGTATTGACCGAAACAAAGAAGACATCAGAGCTAGAGTCAGCATTTACATCTTTATTACAGAAGCGACTATACTGTGTCTCCCTCCCCACCTCCTCCCCCACCCCCAAATCCATTGACTATAGATGTGTACGAAGAATGACTGTCAACAAACCTGTGTATGAGCACCTGTCTCTTACTTTCTCGTATTCGTTTATCTGGACGCACGCTGTCAGACTTTCGACAGTAATTACATCCTCCACTTCATCCCCACTCCGTCCCAGTGATGCACAACGTCTCTCTTATAGCGTCTGCCGCTGGAAATTGTTGAGCATCTTCGTAATACTTTCGCGCCGACTAAACGATATATTGGCGAAACGTGACCCTTCGTTGGAGCCTCTGTATTTTTTGTCTTAACCCAGCTTTCTAAGGCTTGGAGACTGATAACGAGTACCCAATCGTCTGCCGAAAAAGTGTCTCTACGCTACTTCTTTCGTGGAAAGATTCCTTAATTTAATGTATTCGCGACTGCGGATACATTTAATGTCTTTCATAACGACTGTAGTTGTCGCAGTGCCTGTTCCTTTAGACATATATACATGTCCAAAGTAACATATCATAGTAATTCGTAATAACACAGGCACTGCTGGATCATTCATTTTCATAAGGTTCTCCCTGGGAATGTCAGTCAGGCATCCACTTTTACTACTATGTGATTCATGTTGTCACTCTGTGTAGGTCACACAATATGATTACTTCTATTACGGCAGTTGATTTTCCTGTAATTTTTATCTAATAGCAAACACCAGTAGATCTCTTCTCCTGTTTACGTTCCGTGTCAACTTTTAGTCTCTACATCAAGGCGCACAGAAAGAAATAGCTTCCTTCAGTAAAAGAGTTATGCCTGTGTCAAATATTGACATGGAAATGAGGAAGAAGTTGCTAAATGTCTGGAAACCAGAATTATACGCACAGCCTACAACTTGAGCCGGCCGGAGTGGCCGTGCGGTTATAGGCGCTACAGTTTGGAGTCGAGTGACCGCTATGGTCGCAGGTTCGAATCCTGCCTCGGGCATGGATGTTTGTGATGTCCTTAGGTTAGTTAGGTTTAATTAGTTCTAAGTTCTAGGCGACTGATTACCTCAGAAGTTAAGTCGCATAGTGCTCAGAGCCATTTTGAGCCTACCACCTGAGATTTAGAGAAGAACAAACTGGAAATACTTGAAAGATAGTGTCTTCCAAAAACGTGGAAAATGAATTCCAGTCGATAAATTAGGGAATGAAGAAATTTTAAATGGAATTAGTAAGGTAATATGCCTACGGTAGATCGGTAACAGAAGAAAGGGAGAGTTTGTGGCAAGTATTCTGGGGCATACACGAACAGTTAACCTGTCTCTGGCAGGAATAGTTGATGGGGAAAGCACGAATGACGGGAAAAATAGAACGTTCAAAGTATACTCTATAAGATATTATCTGCAGTCATTAGAGATATATGAAAAGATTAGCGCAAGACAGATATAGTCAGAGGACAGCAGACAGCAATCAAACCTGTCAAGAGACTGACGAATTTTTTTTTTAAGAAAAAAGAAACAAAGAAATCATAGACAAGAATAATCAGCCACGCATACAAAGTACGGATTCCTCAGCTGTAAGTAGAAGTGATTCTTCTTAACTCTTATATTATCTTCCGCCGATCCTCCATGCGGCCTTTCAGAATCCGCCATGGCGTTACTTCACCTATCACGCCAGCAGCGCGTGGATGTCGATATTTCCTCGACGGTGATCTACAAGGGCGCGCTGGAAAGCAGTACCTCCAAACTTTTTATTCTGTTGTCAGTATCGGCTAACGTACTGCCTGTCATGTAGATTACTTGAACGTCTTCCAGGCTACGCTGACACAGGTTGCTACCCTCTGCCTCTCTGAATTGTAGCCTGTATCATGGCGGTGTGTAGCGTAACTGTGACTGTGTATCAGAAACAATTTGTGATAATCGAATTTCTAAGCGCAGAATACGTGCCTCCAATAGAAATCCATAGAATAATACAAGGTGTATATGGCGGTGACTCTATCGACAACACTAACGTGCAATGTTCGTGGTCGTAAAGAAGGGGCCGGTGGTGCTAACCTCAGCGTATGTCACAGAGCTTGAAGTGTTTCCAAAACTTAAAGAGGAGTTACAAGGACTTGGTGACATAACGATATAAGAAGAAAATGAGGTTGTGGTTCCATCAACAAAGTCAGACATTATAAAGTGACGGTGTAAGCAAACTGGTCTCTCGTTGGGAAAAATGTGTTCGTCTCTTGGGTGCCAGCCGCTGTGGGCGAGCTGTTCTAAGCGCTTCAGTCCGAAACCATGCTGCTGCTACTGTCACAGGTTCGATTCCTGCCTCGGGCATGGATGTGTGTGATGTCCTTAGGTTAGTTAGGTTTAAGTAGTTCTAAGTCTAGGGGACTGATGATGTCAGACGTTAAGTCCCATAGTGCTTAGAGCCATTTGAACCATTTTTGGTTTTGGTGTTGGACAGCCAAGCGGGAGAGCCGTGTTCATAACTCGCCCGTGCCGTTTATTTGATCTTTATTATATTTTTCACAACATTATGAACTGTCCGTCCGGTCATTGAAATATTTTTTTCTCTTTCCGTAGCCTTCGCAGTTGTCATGCTATATACTGGCTATAGAATATGAGTCATGGGGTAAAAATACGTAACCATCGCAAGTAAATGTGATGAATAGTGAAAGCAGGCGAAATACCACGCAGACATCTTACAGAAAAGAAAACAACAAATAAACAAAGTAATTCAAGAGCCAAGACTTCCAAACAGAACGTGCCTTCAACACGTTAACAACATATGTTTTCACAGAGCGCAGAGAAATTGTATGATGTGAAACTGTTGCGTTCATATGTTGCAGCTTATGTGACAAACTATTAGGTTTTTCGTCATTTCCTTGAAAGTGATCACATTCACATTGATAAAAACATCTGTATTGGGGTAAGAGGCATACACCACTCATGTACCAGTCGAACAAATTTGGTGCGTCGGTAAGGGATTCCTAAAGCCTTGTATGACACACCAGACACGTGTTCCGGTGGAGGATTCGGCTAGCATGCCGCCTTGTCATTAAACATTTGCGGATCCAATTCGGAAGCCACTTTCTTTCGGCTTCTAGTAGAGCAGTCGTACAGAATGAACTGTCATTACAGGTAACTTCCTTGCATCTCGGTGTTTCAAACGGACGTTACATCACGACACAGACACAAAGTTGAATAAAGCGAAGAGTGATGAAAAAAAGAAAAGAAAAAAGAAAGCACTTGGGAGGTTTGAACACGGCACTACCGCTTTGCAGCCAATACCATAACCAATTAATCACGACCCCATTTGTCGTACCGCTGCGTCTAAATTGCACTTCTTCTTCTTGGACCATTCACAGTTTCTAATTTCCTCTTTTTTCTCAATCCAGTACACCTTCCATTTTTCATGCTTGATGGTTGTTCAGTTTTTGGCGGCTGTCCACTGGGTACTCTTACCACTGCATTTGAGGGGGATGCGACGGGGAGTTTCCCTTGTTAGAAAGAGAATGGCTTATGGCCACAGAAAATCGACACTGAAAATCAGCTTTTCACCTGAATATGCCCGACCTAAAGCACATGAAACCCTACTGTTTATCAAAGACCAAGTAAGGATTGATTGTTGGCATCTATCCGTGTATAGTGAGCAGTAAGGTGTGCGTGAAACTGAAGCATGGTTCAGATGGTTCAAATGGCTCTGAGCACTATGGGAATTAACATCTGAGATCATCAGTCCCCTAGAACTTAGAACTACTTAAACCTTACTAACCTAAGGACATCACACACATCCATGCCCGAGGCAGGATTCCAACCTGCGACCGTAGCGGTCCCGCGGTTCCAGACTGAAGAGCCTAGAACCGCACGGCCACATCGGCCGGCCTTAAGCATGTGTCAGAATTCTATGTGCAATTAGAAATTGTCTTAAATTCCGTCACTCCGATGGAGACATCAGTGACATAACTGTGGAACATGCGGTACTTGGACTGGAGTCTATCCGTGTCTTTAAACTACCTTTAGAGGTGCTAACCAAGCAAGCGCAGTCCTACTTATATATTGACGGATGCCGTGTCCTTATAAGTTATGATCGCCACCCGAAGACATGCTCGGAATGTGGCCCAAAAGGACACCTACGTTCCAACTGTATACAAAGCAGAATCGCACAGTTGCCACCCGGGGACCAACAGGCCATGACCGTCCCGACGACACTCCCACTGATGTTTGTCGAGGTTCTCCATAACTACCTCCAACCGCGATCACCGCTAGCTCCTACTACTGAAACATTGCCGTGTGCAGTGGTACCTCAGGTTATTGCGAACGGAACGACACCTATGACCTTGCCCCCTCCTCCTGTCTTGTACATTGGGGAGCAGCCTCTGGTGCGGGGGGGATAGTCCTTGACTGTCTCGTTGTGCCTACTGATGCTTTTGTGCCTGAACATCAGGATCTGCAGGCGTCTTCGAACACTGAAGATCAAGTGTGCAAATTGTAGTCGCCAAAGGGACGTTGGAAACCGCGTATCACCCCATCTAATACATGTAGGACGCAATCTCAAGATGATGAGAACCACACCTACCAAGTTTTTTCCCAATGAACAGTTCCGAGATGGAAGCACCAGCCTCTCCTCAGTCGGAGGAATAACCTTCTACATATGCTCCAGTAGCTGTGCCTATGTGAGTTGAAAAGCAGCTGAACTAGCTCCACTCTTCCACTGCCAACGTAACAACGCTTTCAGATTCGACAAGTACTCCATTGCACACACACACCATCCACAAACATCTGTTTGTACTGATGACGTACGAGACAGCGTCGAATGCTGTTGCTCCAACTCGCGACTGCCAGCAGTTAAGACGACATTCCTGTTTAGTCTTTGCTCTTGCTGCCTCAATGAGGGTGCTAGTAGTCACAATTCCGATACAAGCTTACAGGGTTGGCTCCATCAATGTCAACACCATTGACACCCCTGCCAAATTACAATTCTCCGCAGTTCGCCTAGCGACGTTTCCTACAATCTACGGCTATGTTTCTTAACTCATGCCGTGTGCTGATGGTGATATTAGGACAGCTATCCTTTTAAGGGAAGGCATTGAGGTAAACGAAGTGGCTTTCTTACCCTGAGCTAGGTGTCCCGTTGTGACCTTCAATGGTGTCAGAATTATCATATTTACACTCCCACGGGCATGGCCAAGCGATGGGAACCATCGCGATTCTATTCAGAAGAGGTCGCTTCTTTGTATGAGGGCCGCCACGACCATGTTATTCTTGGCGGTTCTGTGGTGAACGTGGGGTTGATCTGTTATTCTGCGCAACAGATTAATCTGAGATGTACCCTTTACCCTGTGGCTCCAGCAAGATGCAATTTCCTACCCCACACTACGGCAGAAGTCAGACAGACGCTCCTAACGTTCTAAGGAGAAGTGCCTGAAAAACTTACAGCAGTAAATATCTTCTGGAGTCGTCCGCTGTAAGGAAATGACACAAAAATTCACAAAATTTCTTACGTAACTAGTGGGACTCTTGGGTACTGGAGTAGTGCTAGTTAGTGTAAGAAAAACACGAAACTAACGATAGTTATAATTTATTTTGCAAATATTCTTAGAAATCACAATGACACTTTTAGTTATGAATTGAACAAGTTATATCCTGGTTCTTTTCGGAATGTGAAGTTACCTGTCAAGGAGAGGTTTCGCTAATGAAATTGCTATACAAAGTTTAAGATGCTTGTCGCCTTGGCAGAATGGCTGAGAGGCGCGCCTACTGAACTTGAAAAATTATCCTTTAGAATGTTGTTAAATACGGTCGAGGCTGTCGCATGTGAAATGCATTGAAGTGTGCTGTTGTGGAGGAAATATGGGGATCGCAATAGCTGTAGCGCACAATACCGTAAGCTGCTGACAAATAAGATAACTCTCGTTTTATCTGGATTGACTTTCGCCAATCAAACTCTCCCTATGCCTTGATGAAGTCAAAGATTCTTATTCACCCCTAGTCCAACTACTGGCGTGGTACACCGGTCAGATAACCAGTCCACCGCGATGCCACTCAAAATCGCTCGCAGGCGTTTAACTATAACTCTGTCCGTTCACACCGCACAATAAGTGTGACGGCCAACACAGTGAACAATGCTTAATCGCAAGGACACGATATAGAGTCGCCCTTTGATTCGGTCTCGACAGAGGTGTTCTCCCAGTGAAGTAATGAGGAGAGACTTGTTCCTCGCTCTTTCGAGTACACATACGAGCGCGCACACTCTCGTTACGTGTTCTCGCTCCAAGAGCGACAGCGGAACGGCGCCTCTCCATGCCAGACGTGAAGGGGTATATCTTTCGGATTCTTACATTATTCCTTCAGATCAAGGCGTCAGAAATATTGTCTGCCAATCAGCATTGCTCTTCTAAAACGAGAGAATCACGTTTCGTTCAAGGTGACCAATCCGGAAGCTTGTAGCTTCGGCATTTGGCGTTTGCTGTCTCCCTGTGAAAATGTCTGAAACTGCATGCTATGTGTAAAGAATGCGTAGGCTGGCTGCTCCCACACAATGTAGCGGAATTTGCTTTTAAGCCGAACACGGGGTTGTTCCCCCTTTTCACTCGGACCCACGCTGTCCGCTACGGGCGGTCACTGTCCGACATAGGCTGGGTCGTCCTCTGAAGGGACTGGCGTTCCGCTGTGCGGCCTCTCTTCCGAAATAAAAGCCTTTGTGACCGTCGTGTCTGGAATGTATGTGTGCACTCCAGCCTCGAGTATTTCAACCACGGTGCCCTCACTTGTCAATTGCATATCGTTTACATGAATTCGTACAACATTGACTTTATCTTATCGAGTTTGGTTTCGAATGAAGCGTCTTGATGTGCAGAACATGATTGTGAGGGCGGAATATGTAAGCACTGAAGGTCAGGAGACCACGACGTCTTACACGGTGACTTCAGTTTTGTGTTATCACAGAAGGATCAACATCCCAATTTCACCACATGCTAAGAACTCAAGCTGCTCGTGCATGAACTGAACCTCACCAACAACTGGGACAGCATGCATGATGATTGGCCTGGTTATACGTATGTAACCAGCTATTCAGCAAGTCGTCTTGAACGAGTCTATGTTTCCCAAGGAATCGTAACTGCCACACTTGTTGCTGAGTTGTGGCTTACAACCTTCTCCGAGCATATCGCCTACATTTGCACTGTTTCCCTCCAGAGGCAGAAGGTGTAGCATGGTCGAGGCTCGTGGATGCTGAACGTCACCCATCTCAAGGAACCAGAATGCAGACAGGTCGTAGAGATGACATGGAACAACTCTGTTAGACGCCTTCCAGAGTATCCTTCAACACTCTGCTGGGGCTCGGCTACACCAAGTCTTCTTTACGTCCTTCGATGGTGAATTACGATCGCGACAGACTGTTGTGTCAATGACATACTATGGAATATTATTTCACATTATTCCACAAACTCTCAGGCTATGCCCCCTTTGTTCAAAGACAGGTTGAAATTCAATGAACTAAGGCGAAGATAATTTCGCCTATGCGTCGCCTTGTGTTCTGGCTTAAGCACAAGCGCCGAAAGAAGACCAAGAACGGAAGCCCAGAGAAGGCAATGAGGAAATGCCAGCCAGTAGTCCACTGACAAGGACCCAGCCGCGCCAGGAACACCCCCTGCAAGAAGTGAATGTAAGCGCCACTCCTATCAACCTCGGCCTCTCAGATCGGCTCAGTGCACAGACATTGGTGGAGCGTATTTGTGAAGGGTGCTACAAGAACAACGAGTTTTGATCCTTACCAGTTACTTGTCTGAACTTTGACTATAGCAAAGAATCTTACTGTTTTTATGGCACTTGTGACAACGAGGTAACTCCCAAATTGATTATAGGCAACTGCTTCATAGAAATAAAACTACTAAACGTTATTTGTTTGAACGGCTGTATAGCATTCCGAGAACGTAGCATTCTTTAGGCACCCTATAAGCGACGAGTGGACAAGATCCAACAACTGGCGACAATCCCCGTGCCTGAAGGCCACGAACTGTTTTTAATTTTTATTTATTTATTTATTTATTTATTTTTTTTTTTTTTTGCCCGCGCCTCAATTCCTACTCTCTTGTCTTTCCTTTGCAGGGGCGCATATTTTAACACTGTCTTGTCGTTTTCGCTGATCAGTGTTTTCAGGTGGGCGTTGCAGAATCTTTCTTTATTCATATTTTTGTCTATTTGTTACATTTTTGTCTACCACCACCCTACCTGTCCCCCCCCCCCCCCCTTGCTCAGGCGCCAAATCCACAAGCGTTCGATGCCACACAGCTAATGTTTCAGTTCTAGACTCAACAAATCTCCACGCGACTCAACACAGTGCAGCAATTACTGGCCAACTCTGCGCGCCCGACAGAACAAGCACCGCCTACTGCACCTGCTATACCACCTTTTCGAGTTGTTAGCCCAGTTAGAATCGCATCTCATCGCCCACAACGTCCCAGGTACTGTGAAACTTCCATATCCATTATGAACGGCAGGAAGTGCAATGTTCAGATTAATTGAAAAACTAGTTCCTAACGTCACTCTGGCTGAACTTAGTTATGAACAGGTGGTACAGGCCCTAACAAACTATTATGAACAACAAGTGAATGTGGTATCAGCTAGGTATCAATTCTTCAAATGCAAAAAACGGTCAGAACAAACTTCTCGCCAGTGGGTAACAGATTTGCAGGGTATGACAAGGAAATGCAAATTCAGATGTGCTTGCGGTGCTTTATATTCAGAAGTTATGTCACGTGATGCGATCATGTACAATGTACCTGATGTCCAAATCAGAGAACAAATTGTGAAACATTCCGATCCATCATTACAGCAGGTACTGCAAATATTACCTAAGTACGGCCGGTGCCTTGTTGGCTCATACATATGGGCAGCAAGTTATTTGTCGGGTTGAGTCCCTTAGCTGTGATCGCCCCATTCCGCACCTGCGGCGTGCGCTAGCCACCCCGAGTAAACAACGTTCCACACAGCGTACATCGTTCGCTAAATACACAGGCGATCAGAATAAGTTCTTGCCCTAGGTGATACTCACGGCACAAACGCCAAGACTGCCCCTACCGACAAGCTCAGTGTTTCACCTATGGTAGGAAAGGACATGTGCAATCCGTATGTTTGTAACGGAACAAACATAGGAATTCAGACCACTCACAAAACTCTTGTCTCAAGACCTATGTCATTAATGCAGTATATTCCAAGTCTGTCACTAGCAAAAGAGCATTTCGTCATGGATACGTCAGTCAAACAAACTTTTTGTTCATTTACTTATTTGTGGGAAACGTGGGAAATTTCAGTTGGACATGGGTGCCTCTGTCACATTCCTAAATCGTCAAACATATGAAATATTATGCTCCCCACGCCTGTCTAAAACTAGCTCGCAACTGACGGCTTATAATGGACAAGACATTCCTGTTCTCGGAACATGTACTTTGCGTTCCATGTATTGCTCGCATATGCGAAGAGTGGCTTTTAAGTGCTACAATCAGCGAGTGTGAGAACATATTTGGTCTCGATTCTCTTGATTTGCTTGGCTTTAACATATGGCTCAAATGGCTCTGAGCACTATGGGACTTAACTTCTATGGTCATCAGTCCCCTAGAACTTAGAACTAAGTAAACCTAACTAACCTAAGGACATCGCACACATCCATGCCCGAGGCAGGATTCGAACCTGCGACCGTTGCGGTCGCGCGGTTCCAGACTGTAGCGCCTAGAACCGCTCGGCCACCCCAGCCGGCTTGGCTTTGACATTCAGGACAATTGTTGTCAGTGTAACTAGTTTGCTGAAAGAATTCCCGGAACTCTTTTTTGAAGGTTTAGGCAAAGTTAACAATTTTGTTACACATATTACGCTGAAAGACAATGCTCAGCCGAAATTTAGCTGGGTCAGAACTGTTCCCATTGCATTACGGTACAATGTCGATGCTGAACATGATTTTCTATAAGGGCGATCTGGATTTAAGTCTGTTTAGAGGTGCTACATGTTGGTGTATAAGTAGTTCTAGATTGTCTATGGTTTTTATGTATGATATTTAGACTGACTGTGATCGTCTAATTTGAGGGGCTCTATGTTCGCTAATACGGAGGCCAGGCATATAGGATGGCCGTGTGTGTTCCAGAGATTGTCCACAATGTCTCGTTCAGTTGGAGGTCCACTTTACCTATGCGTGCACTTCTCATCCAGACTGGGGAACATATTCAGCCACGCTGTGGATTAGGGTTAGTGCTGAAGTCCACAATGTGCTCGAACCACAGCCCCATGTCGTTCCAGATAATTTCGACTGAGTAGAATTACGAGGTTTTAGTTCGTGTTTCGTATCTTCTAGATGTGAGCTACACATTAGAGTGCGATTTAAATTCAGTTCCAAGTACTTAGGCGTGTACTCAAGGCTAATGCTTTGCCCATTCACAGGTAATTGTAGTTTACTATTTGAGTCTCTATTGTTAAGGTGCGTCATGGTGCTGGCTGTTTTGTTAGGAGCTGGATGTAGGCGGCACTTGGTACAGTAGGTGTTCAATACTTCCTGGTCTGCATTCAATATTTTCCCGAGCCCGTTAAGAATTTCACTTTCATATGCGATGGCCAGGTCGTCCGCATACGCAAATTTACAATCTCTGTATGAAGTAAATTGTACCAATCCGCCGCACTCACCCCGTGTTGGAAAATTGGACTCCTCGATTGATGACCCGAGCTTTTCTCCCTTTTTCTCCGTCCCTACTTCTCCCAAGGGCATCTCTTCTACCACCAACATCCACCACCGTCATGACACTTCGACCAATATGAGCTAGAACAGCTCCCCATTAACTTAGAAACTTTGTACAACATTTTGAAGTATATGCAAATGAACCACCATTACTACCTGAATGAATCCGTAGCTAAAATACATATCCTAATTGTCATGTTATGTCATGAGGTTTCTGCTGACACCAGTTCTTGTCATTTTTAATTACATCTCATGAACATCGACATATTTGTAATTCCAGTGCACCCTCATTCATATTATAATCAGAGTTAATCATAGATTAATAAATCATTTCACTTATTTATTTATTTATCATATGATTTTTAAGCAAGGTATTACATCTACGAAACAAATAGTAACACTTGTAATTTACAAATATCTAAATTTCTGATATAATCACGTCACTCGTTGCCATTAGAAAATCGTCGTAAGTTCCACCACCGGCCCTGTTGAGACGTTCTATAGCAATTTGACGAGCGGTCTGCCCAGGTGCCCCACAATCCCATTTCGAAAATGAAGCCTTACCCCACCTTGAAGCTTGTCATGGTTCTGCCATGACTGGTGCGTATTCTGTTGAACATTGTCCATGTTCCGCACGATTGGTCAGAGGGAGGGGGTATCCTTCTTCTGTAGGGGAAGTTCAAGCGATGCGAAAGGCAAACATCTTTACAGTCCCGTTCCCACGAGTCCGTTAAGTGGAACTGACAGCTACAAAAGCATGGCCGTTATCGTGACTGTTTTTTTTTTTATCAAAGCCGATTTATTTCTATGATAACTACGTCTTGATCGATGTGGATTTGAGGGTTGCATTGTTTGTTTTTAAATTCGCAGGTTAGAGATGCTTTTCGTCCAACTCAAAGAGGTGGAATCTGGCTTAGTGTGGACAGTCGTTTGACGGGGATTGTTCTTAGTGAGCCGCTGATTATTCTCATTGTGTTGTTCAGTTGTGCGTGAAGAGTCTATTTTATGCACTATTGGATCATACAGAAACACCATATTCCACAGTAAAGTAAACTAGTCCAAGTGCCGAAATGCGTAGAGTTTCAACAACGGAGCTCTAGGTCGTTCCGCACAGCTTATGTAGGATGCTGTTACTAGTTCGTATCTTTGTAATGGTGTTTTCCAGATGCTTCTTGTAGGACAGTGGTACACTGAGAGTGACGCTCAAGAGCTGACAGCACTGGTTGCCAGACAGTCTTCAAATCTCTCAGGTAAAGCACATGATGACTGACACTACAGCGAATTTAACTGGTCTTTCACAGAACCACATAAGAAGAAATCGTCTCACTAATAACTACGTACTACGTCATTTTATCAGTGTATGTACAGAGAACGGTCTGGTTCGACAGAGACAAGTAAATTTAATAATGTAGAACATTTAACAAAATCTAATATTCTTCGTTTGTCGAAATGGTGCGTACTGTGCAATGTCACTATCAGACACGCGGTAGACTGTCATAGAACCATACCTCTCTCAGTAAGTATAAATATTTGTAGTGGAATGAAGTATTTGATTGCAATTAGGTTCATGACTGAAATTTTTAATTTTTTATACGATTTAGTGCAGACCGTTCATTGATTTAATGCTCTGGCATTTACTGCAACGGTCTCCATGGCCTCATTTCAGATCATTAAGGTACATGCTCTATCTGTCGTTAGCCAGTTGCATACGCTACTTAGGGTCCAGCTACCTGCAGTCCAGCCTAGATGACCTGCGCCGCCTCAAACGCCATGCTCGCGCTGATCCTTTCGTTGTTCATAGGACTTCCTCGTGCCTGCTCAGCGGCCATTTCCAACCTTATAGATTTCTATTATATTTACTCGGACACTGGAGCAATTTTAACTGTTTCTTATGTTGGATTGCAGCCTTGGGATTATCCCAAGACTCGCTAAGTTATAGTCTTCTGTCGTGAGGGCATCCTGGTCGCACTTGCCGAGCAGAAACTATACCTCGACCGTTCGACAAAAAAATAATTACCTGTAATGTTCAATTCCAGCAAAGGCGTTATACCCTACCTTCAAGAAGTGTTGCCAGGCTGCAGATTAAGTTGAGTTGTGTATTATACAAAATTGTTAAGGCTTTCGCGCTCACTTGCTGACAAACTCTCTATTTGCTTCTGGCCGGCCCTGGTGGCCGAGCGGTTCTAGGTGCTTCAGTCCGAAACCGCGCTGCTGCTACGGTCGCAGGTTCGAATCCTGCCTCGGGCATGGTTGTGTGTGAAGTCCTTAGGTAAGTTAGGTTTCATTAGTTCTATGTCTAGGGGACTCACGACCTCAGATGTTAAGTTCCATTGTGCTTAGAGTCATTTAAACCATTTATTTGCTTCTGTCTCGAGTTCTTCGGCCGGCGTTCGTCTGATGATGTCACTGACGTTTCGCCAGCTCGAGTGGCTGGCATTATCAAAGTTCTCCAACGGCAGTGGAGGGTGAAGCTTTGACAGTGCCAGCCAATCGTGCTGGCGAAACGTCAGTAAATTCATCAGACGAACGTCGGCGGAAGAACCCGAGACAGAAGCAAATAGGCTATTTATCAGGATATTTTATGTTTAATTAAGTGTTGGAAAAACTGTGCTCGCAACTGCACTACTCCCATTGCTGACTCTACTCCAGAAAAATCCTAAGCTACACCATGAAGGATTTTAACAGACCCGAACCCTTGCATCTAGGATCACAGATACATTGTTCACACAGCCATGCTGCACCATACACTCAGCAATGCAAAATCGTAGAGTAATGTCAAGTCAGAAAACGGATTTCCTTAGAGAAAGACAAACATCTAAATGGACAGTGCAAGGCCGTATGAATAAAAAATGGACTATCTTCATAGTGAACGTTGTTACGGTTTCCCTTGTCGCGGAAGCAGAGACAGGCGTGGCGACAGTGGCACGCACAACGAGAACGCTTTACACAGGAGTCACAAAATGTCGGCTTTTCAGACGAGTCCCACAGCATTACACATCTTGAGTGAGGAAAAAAGTCTCGAACAGCCTCTTCGTGGTTGTTCCACAGATTCTTGATTGATGTAAGTCCGGCGAGTTTGGCTGCCAGGTGAGAATGGTAATGTTATCCTGATTCTCTTCGTAACATGCACTTACGCTGCATTGTCCTGCTGATAGATGCCATCGTGCCGAGCCAAACTGCATGCAGGGCTAGAGACAGTCTACAAGGATAGAAGCATACTTTTGTTGACCCACTGCGACGTCCAGAATGACGAAATCACTCAGGCAATGCCACGAAAACCTTCCCCAGACCATAACGCTCCCTCCTTCGGCCTTGAACCATGACACAATTGTTCCAGGGTTCTTCCTTTCAGTCGTTTCACACTTTTCATGCCAAGAACCACCTGTCCGATGAAGCATAAAACGTGATTCATCTGCAAAGAGCACTTGTTACCATTCACTGGACGTCCAGTTAGGTACTGGCGTGCCAATTGCAGGCTTCGTCGCTAATAGACCAGTCAGCACGGGGGGCACAAACTTGGCGCCTGACCTGGAGGCCCGAACGCAGCAGTGATCGCTGAACGGCCATTGTGAATATACTGTTGGTAGCCCCTTGGTTCATCTGGGCGGTCAGTTGCTCAACAGATGCAAACCTATTCGTCCATACACATCTCCGCAGCCGTCCGTCAGCCCCATCATCTGTGGCCCGTGGTGCGCCACAGTAACGGCACCAGCTTTGGTTAGTGCCATTTTGTTATGCACGGTATACTTTAACCATGTCGGCACGCTGACAGGTTATAAATGTAGCCGTCTCGGAAATGATTCCACCCTTGCCCCAAAGCCAATAATTATGACCTTTTGGACGGCAGGTAAATCAATCCGACAACGACTGCACTGATTTCCGCGAACCCCGGCACGCTTTATACACCCTTCATTACTAAGACTGCCACCTGCCGTCTGTCAGCTGTTGTTTGATGCTGACGTTGAACAAAGGCGTGGTCACTTAAGGTAACTTGCCAGTGAACGATTGGAAAAACAGTAAGAATTTTCATAAAGATTATGAGGGTCTGACTACATAATGTGAACTCTGAATACAAAGAAATTTTAGTACCATGAAAGTATTTCAAGGATGAAGATTTTTGTATAACAATAATCAGAATAGCTTTGATATAAACTTTATTATATAAACATTTATGTCGGTCACTAATTTAAAATTTTTCCTGCCAGTGTATGTTTGAAGTATATAGACTTATTAACTATTTTTCTTAGATGCTTAAAACTTTGTGCACACATTTATGACATTGTTACCTAAAAAGTGAACTACAATAAAATGATTTCAATCAGTAGTTTTTACACTATAAATAAATAAATTAGAAAATTAAAATAAAGTAATTTTTTATACTGATTAAGGGTATTTTTTTTCTCCTGTTGATAGTAAGCTGTTGTATGTAGTCTACTTTTCTCCAAATGGTAGCCTGCAATATAACAAAAAATTTTAGACCTCTAGCTCAAATAGATTTTTTGCATAAATTAAACATGTCGGCAAATTTGATTCTCGGGAAATTCAGTTTAAAGATTCATTTCATCTGTTACTCACCTCTGTTCTTCTTAAAGCCCTCCAGTTGCCTAAAATTCTTGGTTTGTGTATTCCTCATTTTCTCTCTTCCTTTTCTTGCTCCTCTTTGCTAATCTGGCCTCGTTAGTTGTCTCAAGAACCCATTTTTCGCCTTCGGCTACTCTCAAGGAATCAATTGCTATCAGTGCTTGTCTCACATTGATACCAGCAGCAAGTCCCAACAACAATAAAACATCACATCTGCTAACTGTCCCATCATTAAGGCAAATAGCTTCCTCTAATACGCCTATTCTCATGGTATTGAAACCAACAAACACAGCTTTAGGCAGGCGTTCCCCTGTCACATCGTTGAAACAATCATTAACATTTCGTGTCTTTCCATGTAAGCACCGTGCCAACAGTCTAGTGTCGCATAGGTCCCTGTATATGGGTTTAATTGCTTCCAATACCTCAAATGGCAGGGAGTGATGGTGTGCATAAGTCTTACCATTTGCTACTGCTTTTCTGTGTCATACCATGTGTCTACACCACTGTCGCAGAGAGCATGCTGTGGATGGTCATAAGTAGAAGCTTTATGGAAAAAGGTAGCCCATACTGCTTTCTTCATGACCTCAATATTGTATCGATTCCTTCTTATGGCGTGGTCTAGCGGTTCCGGCGCTGCAGTCCGGAACCGCGGGACTGATACGGTCGCAGGTTCGAATCCTGCCTCGGGCATGGGTGTGTGTGATGTCCTTAGGTTAGTTAGGTTTAAGTACTTCTAAGTTCTAGGGGACTTATGACCTAAGATGTTGAGTCCCATAGTGCTCAGAGCCATTTAAACCATTTGAGCCTTCTTATGGCTAAACCATAATAGAACTGCAGTTTGTCCACCTTTTCCTTAGTAAGACGACCCCGATCTCCAATTGGTATGCCATCACTGAGCCTTTTCCTCTGCTTATATTTTATTAGCTTACGTAAATGTGTGCCCATCCTATTTTGGACAGGACGAATACTCTTTAACTTTTCAATCTTACAGTTCTTCCATAAGGCATATTTTCCAACACATTTGCAAACCCTTTGGAGTCTCCGTCTCCAAGGTACTTCACATACGGATATATATTTAAATTTGGTTTTAAAGATGTTCCCGATGTCCGAATCGATTCATTCAACAACCATTTTGTTCACAAAACTCTACATATTGATTTAAGATGGAAAACAAATTCGAATTTTTGAAGCAGATTCACTAGAAAGTGACCTTAAAGTGACTGCACCGTGTACTCTTCCCAACAACGCGAGTCTTACATAAACCAGATCACATATTTTTGCATTACAAACTGTAGGCCGTTGTCATCATTAGGTGCACAAAGCACATTGTTTGATGTTTTGGTGGTCCGGTTGACAATACTCAAAAACATGTTTGTATGTCCTTGAGAAGGGCTTCATTTCCTGCCCTTGGCGTTGCAACATACAACGTAAAGTGCTGGTCATTTCGTCGTGTTGGTATCGGTTCGCACCACGGCAGTGGCAGTCAAGTATGCGGCGCTGGGAATAGCTGGGCGGAGCTGCTGACATCACATCGCGCATGCAAATGGATCCGAATTTGCATCACAATTTATTATTCACTTCCAACAGGACAAAGAGGAGCCGGGAGGCGCTTCCACTGTTTCTGATAAACCTGCCAGGCCAATAGCTTTGAGCCTGTAAACGGTAAGATAACTCTAACGTACCTCGCACTCTTTTTCTTTCGTTTTTTAACTACCATTTATCACCACTGCTGTGAAATCGACATGTTGTAACATTAAAATATTCCTAGGAAGTATACGAGATATTTAATACCCACCTTGCGTTCTTACTCTGTGTCAAGTATATCATTTTTCTAATTACTGCTATCACAGACCTCGATATTCCTACTACTTAGGTCTTATGATTTTTGTAAGGCGTTCATTCTTCTTCCTTTCTCAGCCGTTATCAAGTCATCTTCATTCTCGTTTCTAATGTTGCACATGCAGTAGTAGTGCAGTTTTTCTTGGGATTTTACCAGTTTTAATTTACCGTGCCGACGTTGGAAACGCTACACGGGGTAAGGAAGGAAGGAACGTTAGGGTTTCACACCCTGTCGACGACGAGGTCATTAGAGACGGAGCACAAGCTCGGATTGTTTCAGGGATGGGGGAAGGAAATCGACCGTTAACGTTCAGAGGAAGCATCCCCAGATTTCCCTAGAGCGATTTTGGAAAATCTCGGAATACTTTAATCAGGTTGTTGGAAGCGAATTTGAACCGTTGACTTCTAGAATGTGAGTCCAGTCTGCGAACCACTGCACCAGCTTACTTCAGAAGGTGAAGAGAATGGTGAGGCTGCCACCTTTAGCCCATTTCCGTAGCTGGTTTTATTTCAAACTTGATTTCTCCTCGACAAATTGTCCTCTCTGCGTTTCGAGATCTGTCCTCCCATTCCGCCTGGTTTGGTCTGCGGCGGCGCGGTTCTTTCCGGACGGACCTGCACCTACCTGTGAACATTGTCTCCGCAGATCATCAGTAGGAAAGCCGAGTGAAACATACTGCACTTCGACGTGAACCAGGCTCCAATTTAAGTCACTAATCTACGTTTCGGGATAAAGTTTTCATATGAATTGAAAATGTTGGAAATTTTGTCCTCAATTAATATATTCCGAAACTTAGGTGAACAAGTATCATTGCCAAGCCCGTGCTAGCCTTAACACAGTCACTCACAATCCCTTTCACTCACGTTAGCAAGTTCATGGTATTGCATTTCCCGCAAACGTAATAACTACCAAAATACTGATTGTTTTTTATTGATAAAGCTCGCCAAATATTAAGTCTGTCGGTACCAAATGCAGTCACAGTTTTTAGCCACCGACCTGCTCAATACGCCACGCGGAATATATGTCTTTTCTCGTCACAAAATTCACTTAAAAATTCCGAAATTTCTACACACGCATCGAAATAATTATGCCGTCACTTTCCTACACTTTTGATGTATGAAACACTACTAGATCCGGCAACTTCTCATTTCCATCGGAACTACTTCTACACACGTTTGAACTGTTTCATGGCTAGGCCCCCACTCTTCCCTAGAACACTCTAAGTCTTGTCTACCAGCAGAGGAAAGCGCGCGAAGAATATTGCTTTACCATTGGTCAGTTTACTCAACAGCCAATAGCAAAACAACACTCTCCCGCGTCAGTCCGCGCTTTTCATCAATAACCAATGATAAAATAGTAAACCTAACGACTGCACCTTTTACCGACGTAACTGTCTAATATGCTGAAGTTTTGTTTATGCATAAAGTTATTTACTATTGTTATTTATACCTGAATTAACTTTCTCTTCACCATAAACTTACTTTACAATTCCATTTTACAAAAATCCCCTTTGTTCATATCCATACTTCTACGAAATGTTCCCATACTATATCCTACGACATTACTCGTTAAACAATTATCTTCATATTAACATTAATCCACACTCACGCATCATTCATACTGCTAAAACACATTTATAACATTTTACATACACAAAAAGACATAATAATACTTTACGAAAATACTAGAACCGTTTATGAAAACATACTACTACTTTAGTGCACTCTTGTGGGCACAATCGAAACTAAAATCACAGTCCCCCTATCCAATATTGCCCTCTGTCGGCTGATACATAAAATACGTGCGCGTCCAGTCTTGGGGCACCATCTGTCACTATCCAGGTCTGAGACACATCTCCCACTTAACCGTCTCCAAGGCAGGATCGTTATACGGCGCTACGCCTCAACCCTACCCAGGTGTATTATTTATCCGGTACCCGTCGTATCTGGATAGTAGCCAACTCCACATGGAGTTATCAATTTAGTATGTTCTTATAGATTATGTAAAAGCATTTGACAATGTGAAACGGATATTGCTATGAAATGTAATAGTACTGTACCAACAGCCATTATTTTGATATTATAAGGCAACCAGTTTTGAGGTTCCAATCATGCCTTCTTCAGGCCTGTCGTATGAATAACACCAAGTACCACTTGTTCGTGTATAAGACAAGCTGCTAATACTCGTCTCTATGGAACCAGATACGAGTACTGATGCCCTGTTTTACACACGACTGGTACTTGGTGTTACTGCTACGACAGGCCTGAAGCATACGTGATTGGAGCGTCGAAATTGGTTGGCTAAAAGAATAATATCAAAATAACGACTGTTGGTACAGTATTATTACATTTCATCGACCAGCCACTGTCTGACGCTTCTGAACTACATTTATTGAAAGTGTTGTTCAAATGGCTCTGAGCACTTTGGAACTTAACTTCTGAGGTCATCAGTCCGCTAGAACTTGGAACTACTTAAACCTAACTAACCTAAGGACATCACACACGTCCATGTCCGAGGCAGGATTCAAACCTGCGACCGTAGCGGTCGCGTGGTTCCAGACTGTAGGGCCTAGGACCGCTCAGCCATCCCGGCCGGCGAAAGTGTTGTAGGTATCACTAAAGGAAGTGGGATACCCAGCACATTTGACTATGGCATTTTAATCATAATACAAAAATAATTAATAAGGATCATTATTGTAAGAACTGTGACAGAATCTCAAGATATTATTCAAGTAGTTAGACGAAACTACCGACAGTACTCAACACTTTTCAATGTTTACAGTGACTATAAATTTCATAAATGATTGACTGTATTAAATAACGCATTAGAAACTGATAACTTAATTTCATGACGTTGCTATTTGGTTTTCCTCAGTTTTCATAGAAAGTTCTGAAGAAAAACTCAAACTGTGTACGTAATGTATGTCTGATTGACGCCAAATATGGAGCTGACAAAACGAAAATGTTGCCATTTCAGGGATCGGAACCCATAAGAGTCAAAACTCTAGTACAGGGACAAATAATTGCACAATTAAGAGAATATAAATATACGGAGTGCAATCTCATATTCCAAATCAATTAATGTAGAAGTACAGTTGGACATATTCAGACTTTTCTGTGGCGTCATACAACGTACATTAAAACATAATATACGGAAAGAAACATTATTTCAACTTTCAGAGTAACAGCCTTGCATTTGTTGCTGAATCATAGCCAATGTTTGATACTAACACCAAATCAATTACAACAAACCAAAGATGAAGTTCTTCCACTTAGTAGTGGGATATTCATTACGTGAACCACCAATGAAACACCGACATTAGACGAAAAGTAAATGCTAGAGAAATCAGAATTAAAAACAAAAATAACAAAAATGGTTCAAATGACTCTGAGCACTATGGGACTTAACATCTGTGGTCATCAGTCCCCTAGAACTTAGAACTACTTAAACCTAACTAACCTAAGGACATCACACACATCCATGCCCGAGGCAGGATTCGAACCTGCGACCGTACAAAAATAACAGACTGAACTGGAAAGATCATGTCCAACGAAGATCTAATAAGAGAATAACGAAAGCCGCAACACTGTATAACCAAAGAGGAAATAGAAGCGTAGACCTCCCTTAAAGGAGCGATACAGGCTGAGAGACATCATTGAAGATGATGGTGACGATGATGACGATAACCTTAGTAAATGTCGGTAGATCAGTTTTTAAAAACGAAGAAACTGGTACGCTTGACTATGTGTATTCCAATTTAGTGTTGTTATTCCTCCATTTTCAATAATCAGTTTTTAAAAACGAAGAAACTGGTACGCTTGACTTTGTGTATTCCACTTTAGTGTTGTTATTCCTCCTGCTTCAATAATCTTCTCTAAAGGTACTGCAAAAATTCTGAATCTCAGATTACTCTCTTTATGTCATTGCGATTTTGAACTTATTAACGGATTAAACATTATTATTTTTTTTTTTTTTGTAAAAGTAGAACTAATTTCATTGATAATATTATTCCCTAACCTATTCTGCACTGATGAATAGACAGTGTTCCTTTATTGATGCTAACATCTTACATAGACGATCAAGAAGGTGATGCATTCAACTTGAGATTATGAACGTTGGTATGGATGCGACTGAGCCTGAAGATTAGAAGCCAAACGTATAATCGGATAAGTCTGCCTGAGCAAAACAGAATCCACGAGTCAAAGTTTAAACGATGCATTAAAAATATATTTATTATGCAAGTAGGTGTTACCATTGTGGGGTAGGCAAACCAGATGACCATGAAAGCGTAGGGATACGAAACCCCGTCAATACACAGCAGATGGCCCGTTGTGTATACTGATACGGTTAGTCCTGATGTTAATTCTAAATGACTGACGTCTGCTTTTAGGAAGAACTTGAAAGATGCATTTCAAGGGATGTTCCATTGTATCTCGCTATGGAATTGACAAACATAGTTTTCGTCTACAGGTGAGAAACTAGACACTATAGAGAAGTTGATGGGTTATAGCAGACCTAACAATGAAACCGACGCAAATGATGTTTCCAAAACATTTTGTTTGGGGAAAGGAAAGAAGGGAATTGATACTTCGATAGAGTGATATAGGAAGACTTAAAATGTGTATCGTACATAGTACATTGTCTTAAACCCGGCATAAAATATAGTTACAAACGGATAGCAACATTTGTCGTTTGTAAATCACACACAAATCTACAATTTAATTTCGCTCTTGATGAAATTTAGCACAGTTTAGCTTCACGACAAGCGGAGTATCACTCTGTACATAATGTTTCGTAATCGGGGCTGAAACATACATGTATAAGATATACAGAGGGGAAGTTTGCCACCAAAAGCCTCTAAAAGTTCTTGGCCAACTAATTTCAAATTTCTGCACGATCCCCTAACGAACATTTGGGCAGACATACGCTACATATTTTAAATATATCGTTTGTATTAAAAATACTTTCTAATATGCACAATTTTGATATATGCAATATATATATATATATATATATACAATAGTGTATGTTAAAAAATACGTAGACTACGTGCGCCCAAATGTTCATTAGAGGATCTTTTAAGAATTTCATATAGAGAAACTTTGTTACCAAACATTTCGAAAAGTACTTGACCGATTTACTTCAAATTTCGTGGCCGGTTTACCATAGATTTCTAGATTCAGGTGTAACAGCGAAGAAATTAATGAAAATTTAACTGTTTAACAAACGAAATTTGTCTTGGTAAACTGACTCTTATTCCTATCGCGAGAATAAGTTACAGTGTCAATACCCATCTTCGAGAAAGTACCATCAGACGTCACTAGATGGCGGGACGAGCGAAAGCTCGATAATTTGACAGAAACATGATTCAGAACTCTTATATGTTAATTAGTTGGCATTGTTACATACCAAATATACCTTAGAAGATATTTTAATCAGTGTTTCATAGCTTTTTTATTACTTAAGTCCACAGTGCCTACAAACTTTAATGTAGAGTGTGGGTGTAGTAACTACAAAACTCACTAGGTCGTTGGCAGATCAAAAGATCGAATATATCCATAGATCTTCCGAACTGCAGTTCAAATTGTTCGAAGAGTTCGAGGTGAGCTCAAGCACAGCCCTACCAGAAACAGTGAAAACTGATCTGAAACAAAAGACGAATTCTCTAGAAACACAATGAGATACTTATCACAAAATGCAACAACAGATGCTGCAACTAATTGTCTTTTCCTACAGGTGAAGACGTAATCATTCATCGCATCCCGTTGACAGTGGGTCAAATATGTTCCTCGATTTGAAGCTATTGCAATTTCCCATACGGTTTGCGATCACTGTTCTTATCAATAAGGCGAAAGAACAATAACATTTTGTGGCAGATATTAAAAGTCCCGGGCAACACCGGGCACTGCGGTTAGATATTCATACTTCTAAAAGTTCTGCACCCACCTACTTATATAATCTCAGTCAGCAAGAAAACGTTGTGTGAAAAGTTTCAGTTTATTCAGACAACCGCGAGTTATATCACAGTGTAAGATAAAATGATATCGCCGCATAAAACACTAGAAACGCAGGATACCGGCCAAGCTATCAGTTTTCTTTTCTGTGAATTTGTCCTTCATTACTATTTTAACACTCACTCTACCGCACACCCCAGTGCTTGCCCCGCTTCGAGCTTTATGGTCAGAGGGATTATGGCTTACGACCAGAGAGCGCGGCATGCGTCCTAACAATTCCAGGAGATCTTTATTTGCCATAGATTTCTTGCATATTGTCCTTTCCCCCTAACCACTGCTGGGTGGAAAGAGCTGACGAACTGAAATTCAGCGAACGTTTCGCCATCAGGGTGCCCACGGACCCGGGCACAAAATGGACAATGAAAATGACCATTCAGCAATGCGACGTGAGCACGATACGTAACAGTGGTGTTCGTCGTTGATTCAGTGGCTTTACGTATGACGGTTACTCAAGCCAATTGACGGTATGGTCAGTGGCGCGAACACTTGTAGTCAAGTATTAAAAACTGTCGTACACCATTATACACGGTGTAACAGGTATAAATGCTGATATTTTTATATGTGTTTCCTTAGTATGTACACGCATTACTGTGCTGGTTGTTTGGCTTCTGCGTCTTTTCTCTTCCCACAAACAAGTCACAATCTTTGTGACCTGACGTACTCTGCCGGTCCTGCAGCACCGCTAACTAGAATACTCTTGTCAGTATAGATTAAATGTTTTGTGCCCACGTGTCTACCCTTCAACACACAACCTGCTCTCTTGCTCTTACCACGTGTACTTGGAAGTACTAACCAATCTAAACACATATGACGTGTAATAATTATTAGTCTCCAAATGTCTTAAATGCTGATGTAATGTTGTTCAGTACACCATCCTCAATCACCCATAAAAATTTCTGCTGTTACACCTGCTACACCAGCTATATGATTAAAAGGAGATCAGCAACAACAATCCTAGCCGTTTTCTCGTAGCGAAGAGAAAATGCACCGGACTGCTACAGAGGGCTTTGTGCGGCGAGCTTACTCATCACTGGAGTTGGTCTACTGTACTACTGTGTGGAAGGCTGTAACCAGGATTTCCCGGTGTGCGACTGCCATAACGTAGAATGGAACTATCCAGACGTATCCGTTACTCAGCTCATATAATATCGGAAATTTTCATTACAGTTTTGGTCTCGGTTTGGTAAGGATTTGGCCTCTCAGTCACCACAAAGTGCTCTCTTAAAGTGGCTGTTAGGGTTGGATTGTTTGGGGAAAGCGACCAAACTGCGAGATCATCCGTCTCATCAGATTAGGGAAGAACGGGAAAGGAAGTCGCCCGTGCCCTTTCAAAGGAATTATCCCGGCATTTGCCTGGAGCGATTTACGGAAATCATGGAAAACCTAAATCAGGTTGGCCGGACGCGGGATTGAACCATCCTCCTCCCGAATGCGAGTCCAATGTGCTAACCACAGCGCCACCTCCCTCGGTGGGCTGTTAGTAATTAAGTTTACAACATCACTTCCATTGAAACAATAGAGCATTTGATAGCTGTCTCCGTCATCATTATTAGTAGTTAAAATCACCTGCAGCTGGGGCTGGAACGCTCTACTTATAAGATGCAACAGCAGCGTCTGATGCTTTCCAAGGATGGTCGAAGTGACGCAGGCTCCAGAAGGTACGTCGGATAGTTCACTGCTGCTCCGTCCCGCCATGGCGCCGGGTGACGTCACGTTGTGCGAGGGGCCAGCGTCACGTTGGAAACTGCCGCTCCCACTTTCTTGCAAGCACCAAGCCCCCGTCTTTGCCTTCGATGAATACACAAAGCCCAACCCCATGACGTACCAAGTGTGTACCCATAGCCTGTGTTAGAGTTGTTGCTGTTCGTTCTAATTTTAACTATTTCTTTTATAACGGAATGCCATTATGATAATGATTGAGTTAAAACTTGCAGCTTGTGAAATTGTATTTTATATATGTTTCCTAACCATGTTCAGCCACGGCCGACTTCTCAACTTTCCTTTGTTTAATACACTGTGAGTTCACAGTGCACAACAACAGTGCAAATGTACACACATCAAAAAAAGTTTTGCATCACCCCGGTTCCCAGAACTCGTGAAGATAGACGTTGACTGTAGATATTGTATCACAGAACGGTCCCTTTGACTGTACAGAGATGTCACTAAATCTACCTAAAGATGTAAACAACCATGCATGAGCAGCGCCTATTAGACGGAGAGAGTCCGACAGCCGATCACTTCCAGTCATTCCACAAGGAAGGAGGTACACGGCTCGTGTTGTCTGTAGTCCAACCACGCCTAGACGGTCAATCGCGTAAGCAACGTTACTTTGTGCCAGAAAGGCCTCTCTACAAGGGAAGTGTCCGGGCGTCTCGGAATGAAGCAAAGCGATGTTGCTCGGACACGGAGGAGATACAGAGAGACAGGAACTGTCGATGACATGCCTCACTCAGGCCGCCCAAAAGCTAATACTGCAGTGGATTACCGCTGCCTTCGGAATAAGGCTCGGAGGAACCCTGACAACAACTCTACCATGTTGAATAATGCTTTTCGTGCAGCCACAGGACATCGTGTTGCGACTCAAACTCTACGAATAGGCTGCATGATGCGCAGCTTTACTCCCGACGTCCATGGCGAGGTCCATCTTTGCAACCACGACACCTTGCAGCGCGCTACAGACGGGCCCAAGAACATGTCGAATGGACCGCTCAGGAATTGTGTCATGTTCTCTTCGCCTATGTGTGTCACATATGCTTTCAACCAGGCAAACGTAGGAGAAGTTTTTGGAGGCTACCCGGTCAGGCCTAACGCCCTAGGCACAGTGTCCAGCGAGTGCAGCAAGGTGGAGATTCCTTGATGTTTGGGTGTGGCATTATGTGGAGCCGACGTACGCTGCTCGTGGTCATGGAAGGCGCCGTAACGGCTGTACGTTACGTGAATGCTATCCTCCGACCGATAGTGCAACCATATCGGCAGCATTTTGGCGAGGCATTTCGTCTTCATGAAGCACAATTCACGCCCCCATCGTTCACATCTTGTGAATGACTTCGTTCAGGATTACGACATCGCTCGACTAGAGTGGCCAGCATGTTCTCCAGACATGAACCGTGTCGAACATTTCTGGGATAGATTGAAAAGGGCTGTTTATGTATGACGTGACCCACTAACCACTCTGAGGTATCTATGCCGAATCGTCGTTGTGGAGTGGCACAATCTGGATCAACAGTTCCTTGATGAACTTGTGGATAGTATGCCAGGAAGAATACAGGCATAAATCAATGCAAGAGGACGTGATATTGGGTATTAGAGGTACCAGTGTTTACAGCAGTCTTGACCACCACCTCTGAAGATCTCGCTGTATGGTGGTACAACATGCAATGGGTGGCTTTCATGAGCAATAGAAAGGGCTGAAGTGATGTTTATGTTGATCTGTGCTCCAATTATCTTTACAGGTTTCGGAACTCTCCGAACCGAGGTGTTGCAAAACATTTTTATATATGTGTAGTAGCACTTACATAGGATAAACTATTCGCACTGTTGCTGTGTGCTGTGCAGGGCATTCACGACAAATTAGACAAAGAAAACCTGAAAAACGTGTATGAAATGGAAATGAATTTCCATGCTATGTGAAAGAGCGTGGGGGGACGATGCGGGAGACCCGTATCGCCAGATTAGGCGAGGTCCTCATGGAGGTGGTTTGCCGTTGCCTTCCTCCGACCGTAATGGGGATGAATGGCGATGATGAAGACGACACAACATCATCCAATCATCTCGGGGCAGGTGAAACTCCCTGACCCCGCCGGGAATCGACCCGGGACCCTGAGCTCGGGAAGCGAGAACTTCACCGCGAGACCACGAGCTGCTGACGGATATGAAATACAATGTGAAAAATCGCGTTTTCTGGGTCTAACTTCATCGTGTTGGCACTTTGTATCAAAGAAGTGCCGAACGCAGAATAAAGAGCATCGATTTTAAGAGAGAAATGCGCTGCACACTTCGTGCGGAATGGGGGTGGGCTTTGGACATGGAGGCAAAGCAAAGACATCGACTCTTTGCCTTTAGGAGGGCGGAGCGACACCTTCAAACGCGGCGCTTGCACCAACTGACGTTATTCAGACCCATGCGCGACCAACGAGATATACGAACCCTGCAAAGAACTTTAGACGTCACTTTAATAGGCTTGTCGGCTACGCTACCGGAACGTTCGGCTACGTGCAGGGTCCGAGGGAAAACAACACTTAACTAAAAAGATACCCGCTAAAGATCTTAATCTTGTCCGTGTGCTATCGAGAACCCGATTGCATTTAAAGGCGCAATTAAGACTTATTAAGTTCCTTTGAAATAGTTACTCGCTGATGGCACTAGTTTGACCTGTAGTGTCATGTACCGTGACGTATGTGCCACGACCTGTCTTTCTCGTGGGCCTCGGTATCATGGCAAAGTCCACGAGAAAGACACGCCGTGGCGCGTACGTCACAGCACGTGACACTATACAGGGTGAAAAGTATTTAAACCGACGAACGCTGGGAGGTTGTAGGGGACATTAAAAAAAATACTTGTCCCTAAAGTCATTTTTTCCAATGAAGATTATTTAAAGCGGTGGAGGCCCTATTACGCTCTTCAGTTGTTAGAGGCTGCATTACGATCTTCAGTTGTAGACAACAGCTGTCCACCAGTGTAGAAGTGCATTGTCTCTGTTTACTAATGGAGCGATACACCTGCAGAGGGTACACTGATATGGTTGGTGCGTACTACGTAGCGCACCACAACGGACGAGCTGCACAGCGGGTTTATCAACAACAGTATCCTAATCGTCGTATCCCGCATCATACGACCTTTGCTGCTGTGTACCAACGTCTGCTTGAGACCGGGTCACTTAGAAGATTACCTGGCAGGGAGTCCGTCGCACGGTAAGAACGCTGCAATTTGAGGAAGCTGTCTTGCAGCATGTGGAGCGGGATCCTTCAATCAGCACTCGGGAAATTGTACGTAACATGGGGACGAATCAGACGAATCTAAGAACAGTCCTTCGGGAGCAATTGTTACGTCCATTTCACTTACAGCGTGTCCACAACCTGGAACCAGTTGATTATCCACCCATAGCACAGTTTTCACAGTGGTACCTGAAACAGTGTGAAATACATCCTACATTTCCATCCTCTGTGTTGTTTACCGATGAAGCAACATTCGGGTGCGATGGAGTCTTCAACGTACGCAATTCACATGTTTGGAGTGAGGATAACCCACATGCCACAGTTACTAGCGCTCATCAAGTGCGGTTCTTCGTTAATGTGTGGGGCGGTGTTGTTGGGGACTGTTTAATTGGGCGTATTTACTACCTAGGCCATTAAATGGCAGGCACTATTACAATTTTCTCTCCGGAGCATTGCCAGAATTGCCGGAAGACGTCCCGCTCCGTACAAGACAACGCATGTGGTTCCAACATGACGGGGCGCCAGCACATTTCAGTCGTCGTGTGCGTCGATTCCTGGACCGACGGTTCCCAGAAACGTGGATTGGCAGAGGTGGTCCTGTTCCATGACCTGCTAGATCCCCAGATGTGTCCTCTGTGGACTTTTTTGTGTGGGGAGAGATGCGCCACCTTGTTTACGCAACTCCTGCTGGATCAGAAGATGATCTGGTTGCCAGGATAGTAGCAGCAGCGGGAACAATTCAGGATACTCCTGGAGTTTTGCCGACAGTGTAACTTTTCTTTGCGTGTCAATGGAGGAATTTCCAAAATTTACTGTAACTGAAATGATTTGTGTTAATTTGTTGTCTCTTGGTGATAAAAATGGAAAAGTGTTTGTTGGTTTAATTAATTTGCCGCCAGAGAAATCTCCCTCTACCGTTTTAAATACTCCTCATAGGAAAAAATGACATTAGGGAAAAATATTTGTTTTGATGTCCTCTACAACCTCCCAGAGTTTGTCGGTTTAAATGCTTTTCACCCTGTAGGTCAGACGAGTACCAGCAACCGTCTCCGGCAGGGGACGACTAACTACTTGAGTATAATGAGTATAACAATTCTTGATTCTGTGTGCAGACGCGTGCAAGTTCTCGACAGCACACGACAAAATTAAGACCTTTAACTTCTCAAATAAGTAATGATTTCCTGTGGGCCCTGCATTGACGAATTGTGAGAGCAGTGCACGGCTTGCGTTTATCCCATTTATTTGTTGTCATCTTCTATTACGACATTGCGGCCTCGTTTTCTTATTCCATTTATTGCCGTCACTAACTTCCTGCCTTAGTTGCCCATGAGCGGCAGCAGCAGCGCGTATTGGTAAGTGCACTGTCGTACCATCTCTGGAGCGACCGTTAGTATTTCCGGGTCTTCGTGTGTCTGGCAGTCAGTTCGGGACGGACCAGCAGTACAGTCGGCACCCAGCAGCAGTGAAGTCGGGGGACGGAGCGCCGGTGAGGCGCCGACAGCCAGTGCTCGCTGACCGCTGGCGACACGCATGTACTGTCCGCCGGAGGAATATTAAACAGGGACGACCGTTGTTTGGTCGTTCTGTTGGTCGTCTCATCGGCCGACGTATACTTGGTCCTTTCACAGTTTCTGGGACTGTGTAGTCGGTCGATTGGCGCGGAGCAGCGAGGAATTCTCCGCGGGACGTAGTTTGGCCAGGGCCGCTGGCGGTCCCTACGCGGTGTCGCAGTGTGTGGGGCTGTTCCCTTTGCTACGAGGTCCGTGGCTCACTGACCCTGGAAACGAAAGTTGAGTTTTGATTTAATCTACCAGCAAGCCAAAATTGTTCACTTGGTGTCGTTTGGAGTTCGTTGTTGGCTGTTGGGATATTCCCGCGAGCAGCAGCGCGGTTTTCAGGTTGGAAAATTCTAGCCACCGTCTGGTGGAGTTTCAATGTATTTGGTTATTTGAATTGAAGTGCACCAGTGGAACCTTCTGCCTTGTGGCCGTTAACGTTCCGGTTACCTGCCCTGGCCGATGACGTAATTTTCAGTGTAGTTCCCTCATCGTGTTGTTGCTCTCCAGCACAGTGTGTAGCTTGACAGCTCCATGTATGATTGGTTGAGGGCGCCAATATCTACATCTACATCTACATCTATACTCCGCGAGCCACCTTACGGTGTGTGGCGGAGGGTACTTATTGTACCACTATCTGATCCCCCCTTCCCTGTTCCATTCACGAACTGTGCGTGGGAAGAACGACTGCTTGTAAGTCTCCGTATTTGCTCTAATTTCTCGGATCTTTTCGTTGTGATCATTACGCGAGATATATGTGGGCGGTAGTAATATGTTGCCCATCTCTTCCCGGAATGTGCTCTCTCGTAATTTCGATAATAAACCTCTCCGTATTGCGTAACGCCTTTCTTGAAGTGTCCGCCACTGGAGCTTGTTCAGCATCTCCGTAACGCTCTCGCGCTGACTAAATGTCCCCATGACGAATCGCGCTGCTTTTCGCTGGATCATGTCTATCTCTTCTATTAATCCAACCTGGTAAGGGTCCCATACTGATGAGCAATACTCAAGAATCGGACGAACAAGCGTTTTGTAAGCTACTTCTTTCGTTGATGAGTCACATTTTCTTAGAATTCTTCCTATGAATCTCAACCTGGCGCCTGCTTTTCCCACTATTTGTTTTATGTGATCATTCCACTTCAGATCGCTCCGGATAGTAACTCCTAAGTATTTTACGGTCGTTACCGCTTCCAATGATTTACCACCTATGGCATAATCGTACTGGAATGGATTTCTGCCCCTATGTATGCGCATTATATTACATTTATCTACGTTTAGGGAAAGCTGCCAGCTGTCGCACCATGCATTAATCCTCTGCAGGTCTTCCTGGAGTACGTACGAGTCTTCTGATGTTGCTACTTTCTTGTAGACAACCGTGTCATCTGCAAATAGCCTCACGGAGCTACCGATGTTGTCAACTAAGTCATTTATGTATATTGTAAACAATAAAGGTCCTATCACGCTTCCTTGCGGTACTCCCGAAATTACCTCTACATCTGCAGATTTTGAACCGTTAAGAATGACATGTTGAGTTCTTTCTTCTAGGAAATCCTGAATCCAATCACAAACCTGGTCCGATATTCCGTAAGCTCGTATTTTTTTCATTAAACGTAAATATATTCTACGTAGTTGCGTTGAACTTCCTGTTGTGCCCTGGTCGGGTGAAGTGGAAGTTATCTTGTCGGTGGGGCCGTTGTCTGTCGGTCGGTTGATTTGTCGGATCTCACCTAAGCGAGCGTTAGTGTTTGAATTCCAGGCCGACCATTGAACATCTCGGCGCCCTTGGGTGTACTGCCTTTTTTATTTGTTCTTGTTCTTTGTTTGTATGGCTTGTAACCGATTTTTTAAAATTAATGTTGTTTTGCCCTTAAGGCGTTACATTCTTTAGGCCTTCAACCTAATTTAAAGAATTGTTTCACGTAAAACCTTTGGCATTTTAAAGGTTTTAATATTGTTGAATTTTACGTTTTGGCCCATCAGCCGATTTTGTGTTTAGGTTGTTTTGCTCTAAAGGCATTCAGCCTAGTTCAAAGAACTGTTTCACGTAAGGTCATTGGCATTTTAAAAATTTTAATGTCGTTGAATTTTCAGTGCTAGGCATTCAGCCGATTTAAAATCAACTTGATTGCTCTTGAAGAGCTTGAATCCTTGGGCCTTCAGCAAAACTAAGGAACTGTTTTAAGATAAGGCTTTGCCTTTCAAGGCCTTTGGTTTTTTTTTAATTTAATGTTGTTTAGCCTTAAGTGTTTGAGGTTTCAGCCGATTTTGAATTCAAATTGTTTTCTCTGAAAATCTCAGATTCTCTGGGCCTTCAGCCTAAATAAAGAACTGTTGTAAGATAAGTCTTTCCTTTTAAATTTCTCATTAAGCTTGGGTTTTAAGTTATTGGCCTTCATCCGTTTTTAAATTAAAGTTGATTTCAGCCGGTAATTAAGCCCCAAAAATTAAAGTTGTGTGTTTAAAAAAATAATTTTTTTGGGCTCTTGTAATGTTTGATCAAATAATAAAGTTGTACAGGGTGTTACAAAAAGGAACAGCCAAACTTTCAGGAAACATTCCTCACTCACAAATAAATAAAAAATGTTATGTGGACATGTTTTCGGAAACGCTTAATTTCCATGTTAGGGCTCATTTTAGTTTCGTCAGTATGTACTGTACTTCCTCGATTCACCGCCAGTTGGACCAATTGAAGGAAGGTAATGTTGACTTCGGTGCTTGTGTTGACATGCGTCTCATTGCTCTACAGTACTAGTATCAAGCACATAGTACGTAGCATCAACAGGTTAGTGTTCATCACGAACGTGGTTTTGCAGCCAGTGCAATGTTTACAAATGCGAAGTTGGCAGATGCCCATTTGATGTATGGATTAGCACGGGGTAATAGCCGTGGTGCGGTACGTTTGTATCGAGACAGATTTCCAGAACGAAGGCGTTCCGACAGGAAGACGTTCGAAGCAATTGATCGGCGTCTTAGGGAGCACGGAACATTCCAGCCTATGACTCGCGACTGGGGAAGACCTAGAACGATGAGGACACCTGCAATGGACGAGGCAATTCTTCGTGCAGTTGACGATAACCCTAATATCAGCGTCAGAGAAGTTGCTGGTGTACAAGGTAACGTTGACCACGTCACTGTATGGAGAGTTCTACGGGAGAACCAGTTGTTTCCGTACCATGTACAGCGTGTGCAGGCACTATCAACAGCTGATTGGCCTCCACGGGTACACTTCTGCGAATGGTTCATCCAACAATGTGCCAATCCTCATTTCAGTGCAAATGCTCTCTTTACGGATGAAGCTTCATTCCAACGTGATCAAATTGTAAATTTTCACAATTAACACGTGTGGGCTGACGAGAATCCGCACGCAATTGTGCAATCACGTCATCAACACAGATTTTCTGTGAACTTATGGGCAGGCATTGTTGGTGATGTCTTGATTGTGCCCCATGTTCTTCCACCTACGCTCAATGGAGCACGTTATCATGATTTCATACGGGATACTCTACCTGTGCTGCTAGAACATGTTCCTTTACAAGTACGACACAACATGTGGTTCATGCACGATGGAGCTCCTGCACATTTCAGTCGAAGTGTTCGTACGCTTCCCAACAACAGATTCGGTGCCCGATGTATTGGTAGAGGCGGACCAATTCCGTGGTCTCCACGCTCTCATGACCTCAACCCTCTTGACTTTCATTTATGGGGGCATTTGAAAGCTCTTGTCTACGCAACCCTGGTACCAAATGTAGAGACTCTTCGTGCTCGTATTGTGGCCGGTTGTGATACAATACGCCATTCTCCAGGGCTGTATCAGCGCATCAGGGATTCCATGCGACGGAGGGTGGCTGCATGAATCCCCGCTAACGGAGGACATTTTGAACATTTCCTGTAACAAAGTGTTTGAAGTCACGCTGGTACGTTCTGTTGCTGTGTGTTTCCATTCCATGATTAATGTGATTTGAAGAGAAGTAATAATATGAGCTCTAACACGGAAAGTAAGCGTTTCCGGACACATGTCCACATAACATATTTTCTTTCTTTGTGTGTGAGGAATGTTTCTTGAAAGTTTGGCCGTATCTTTTTGTAACAGCCTGTATGTTCGAGCGTAACCGACAGCCCCTTTTATTGGCTCCTTTCCACAATTTAAACTACCTATCCTGTGCTGCGGCGTCTCACTCTGACTGGCAAGCCAACTAGTGTAACAGTACAGGCTCGTTACAGAGCCTGTATATGTCTCTGACACCAGTCCCATAGCAGGACAAGCTGCTATGAAAAAGTTGTTTGGTTTTTGGGTCGCTCAACTGCGCGGTTGTTACACAGTCCAATTTTTTCACAATCCAATCTAGCCGCTGTCACAAATGATGATGATGATGAAATGAGCAGAGCACAAACACCCAGTCCACAGGCAGAGAAAATCCGCAACCCGGCCAGGAATCGAACCCGTCACCCCGAGATCCACAGGCAGCAACGCTAGCCAGTAGATCACACGAGCTACTATGAGCTTTTAAACCTGTCTTCAGCGCACGCGCCAGTTCGGCCCTCTCTGGAAGGTTTCAGGCTCTGCTATGCATCTACATAAGCAGAACAGCTTGCCTGCTCAGGCATTGAGTTATTTTGTCTCCTGATGAGGATAGCAAAGACACTTGTTATGGCATTCAAGGTGATGCAGCTTTTTAACCCAGATGGTTTTATTGACAGACATGTAGTCAGCACACCACTCTCCCATAGCTAACATCCGCTACTATTTATGCGAGTAGGTTGTTAGTTGTCGTCAAGAAACAAATTCGATCGTTCCACGAAGGTAATATCCCAGGCACTGCAGGCAATCGAACCCAGTTCCTCCACGCGACAGTCCTATGGATTGGCCAGTCAGTCAGGAGGCAAAGTAACGATTTTAAGTTTTCTGTTACTACAGCATAGTTTAGGAAAGTATCCCAGGTTTGCCTCATTAATTTTAATGTGGATAACAGCTGCAGTTATTTGATCCTCAGCTCGTTATGTCGGCTCCTTACTTTGTTATGAACTTTTTATCGGCCATCGATCTTTTAACTAAACTGTTGGTGCACGACACGATTTCCTTTCTTGTGCCATTCTCTTCATGTCAACCTAGTATTTAAATATACAGTATTCAGTACTTAAAACTGAATCAAATGGGCTCTCGGTCACAATTTTTAATCTTACTAACCAGGCTTCAACACCTCTAAGAGTGCCTTCCTCAGAATTTAAACGTTGAAAGTGGCCTAAAATATAATTACAAATTTATGGGAAAAGAACTTTTTATATAAAAGTGTAAGTACTGACTACCAATACAAGACAGAGACAGTACTTACATGTAACGCATAAAATAAATAACAGGCCAAAAGGATTTTAGTCACAATTTTTTTTTTTTAAAAAGACTGTATGAAGGCAAGCCACTTTCGACTAGTCATACCTGTACAGCCACAGGTTGCAACGGTCAGTCCCTGCAACTTTTACCCACTGCAGTTCCATGAATGTTATTCCGTAATGTCTTAACCATGCTCTTCATCATTTCCCTTCTTCTTGTCAGTGTTCTCCAGATGTTACTACCCTTGCCAATTCTGTGAAGAACGCTGTCTTTTCGTATCTTATCAACCGACTTAATTTTCAACGTAATTCTATTCCACAACATCTCATGTGCTATGAGGCTCTTCCCTAGCTTTTGAGTCATCTTGGCGCACTCCTATATTCTCAGAAATTTCTTCCTCAAATTAGGGCTTACATCTGATACTATATTCCACGACAGAGTTTATGGCCTCTGGCCGTGGGATCAGAGAAGACAGTTGCGCTGCTAGCCAATCAACGATCACTCGGTTTCCGAGTTCCGTTCTTTGTAAACTTCCGTCATATTTGAGTGTTCTACCTTGCTTTACGTGCGCGAAACAATGACTCAATGATTTACGTGTGTTCTGCGAGTTTTTCAGAACTGCTGAAACAGCTAGAAGGCGCCAAGTGATCAGGGAGAGGCCAGATACATTATATGTATAGTGTACTGCGTCTTCAAACGTGAGGCAGTTTGAAGCAAGGCGGTCTGCGAGGTTGCCAAAATGCAGTTACGCACTGCAGCGGCCTATGGCGATATTGGTGCGATTTCAGCCGAGTTGACAGCGCAGCATTCGCTGTGAAATGCACAACCAGAGGGTGTCAGCGCTGTCGTCGACTACAGTCGTCTTCTTGCCAGGGACGCCCTCTTCCCTTGTGCTAGTCTGCTTTTATGTCCTCCTTGCTTCGTCAAACAGCATTTTGCTTCCAAGGTAGCCGAATTCCTTCACTTCATCTACACCGTTGTCACTAGTTTTGATTTTCAGTTAATTGCTAAAACCTCTTCCACTAGTTCTGATTGTCTTTGTCCTTCGCCGATTTCAGTCCATGCTCTGTACTTATTAGACTATTCCATTTAGCAAGTTCTGTAATCATTCATTTTCACCGACGACGGCAGTATCATCAGTCGATCTTATTATTGGCAACATTTCACCACAAATTTTTATCGCAGTCCTGAATCTTTCTTTTAATTCCTTCATTGCTTGTTTGATGTAAATATTCAACAGAAGGGGCAAAATAATTCTTCTTCGTCTCACAGATTTTTAACCTGAACAGTTTGGCTGCCTGCTTAGCTGAGTGGTAACGTGTTTGCCTACCACGCAGCGGTCCTGGGTTCGATTCCGGCCGGGTTAGGGATTTCTCCGCTCGTGGGTGGATGCTGTGTTGTCCTCATCATCCTTCACCGTCATCACTGGCACACAAGTCGCCCAATGTGGCGTCCACTGAAACAAAGACTTGCAACTAGCGGCCAACAATGCGACACGATCGTTTCATTTCCGACAACTTCGTTCTTGGTCTTCGATTCTTACTCTTTTAATTTTTGTACATATTAAATATTTCCCATATTTACTTATAGTTTATACCTATATTCCTGATAACTTTCAACATTTCGTACCACGTGAAAATGTGGAAATCTTTCTCTTGGTCAACAACTTCTATGACTTTTGCTTGATATTTCTTAAGTCATACTTGCATTATCAGTCACAATATCAGAACTGCCTCTCTGCTACCCTTAACTTTCATAAGGCTGAACTCGTCATCACCTGAGAAATACTCATCCTCTTTTCCTATCTTCTGTACAGTATTATTGGCACCAACATCGATGTTACAGCTGTTAGCTGCTTGTACGATAGTTCTCGCGTCTGCCTGCGTTTACTACTTTTGGGAGAGAGTAGATGCTACTTTTCTGATAGTCTTATGGTATATCTCTAGGTTTATTGATTTTGCAAACAAACTTTAACCTTCATTTGTACGGCACTGCCCTCCATGATTGTAGAAACTCAGTACGAAAACTATGTACTCTTTGTGCGTAATTCGAACTCAAGTCAATCAATGTTTTTGAACATTCTAATACTGGGTTTCCTGTACCTCGCGTCAGGTGTTCTAGGAAGTGGGTATGAGCTACACCATTATACTATAGACACAAAAACATACATTTGCGAAAGTAAAATCCACATATATTTATTTTCTATATTTACACGTAACCAATCTGCCAAAACCAAAAATGATGTGCTTAATTTTCTCTATTGCATTTACGATTGTTGGTCTACTTCAATACTGTCCTTGTTTCACCGACTAGTCGCTTCTGGTACTGAGCGTTGCGGTTCAAGCGTCGATGTAAAGTTTCCACAGTTCGTTGTGTTTTCTGGCCTCGGATCTACGCGTACGCTCAGGTCGCAGAAAAATGTTATTTGCTTCATTACGTTAGGCGACCGCTTTCTGCATAATTTATATAACGACACCCGTCGATGTTGCGACGAGTGACGGAGATTCCGGAGAGAGTGAAGCGTCGACAGGCAGACAACTGAAGGTATTATACTCACCTGACTTCATAGGAGCGGTTGCACGGTAGTGTGCGGTTGGTGTACTGACTGACGATCCCGCATCTTGTTTATCGACTACCATTTCTCCTTTTATCATATCATCCAAAAAGTCTTCCACCTCGTGGAGGCCTTCAGTATACTCTACCACCTATTCTCTCTTTTCTCTGGATTTGACAGTGGAAATTCCACTGCACTCTTAATGCTTTTATACGTCCTGGATGTCGTCGTGTGACTGTGAAAACTATTTTGTATTCTTCACATTTTCCTGCAAACATTGCGCTTTATCGTCCTTGGTCTTTCTATTTATTTCATTCATAGTTGCTTTATGCTCCTATAATCTTGAACTTTTTTGTATTTCCTTCGTACGTCAATTGATTCAGAGACGTCCATTCCTCTTGAACCGAATCGCCTTCAGTGGTATTCGTTATTATGTACATACAGCCCTAGACAACTTCAGTTCCTTACTGTTTCAGTATCTCACCTATTTTCTTATTGATTCCTATGGACGTATCTCCAAGACTTAAATATACTTATCATCTCAATCTCTGTCCTTGGTGTGCCTTACAATCTGACACCTCTGCCTGAGTGGTTGCAATCCAACTGGAATATCTGCACGTCAGTAGCCCTTTCCTACGAATACATTCTTCATTTGTGATTTTTGAACTCCGTATTCGCTAATACTAGGTGAAATTTATTGCAAAACTGTATAACTCTTTCCTATCTCATACCTACTACTGAGGTCATCTTCTCCAGTACCTGTATCTTCTCGTCTACCCCTTACTACTGCGTTCCTATCACTCATGGTAAGCGGATTCTTATTTCCGTTTACATACTGAATTACCCAGTTAGTATCCCAATATACTTTCTCAATCTCATAGTCTTCTGCTTGTAAGGTCGGCCTGCTTACCTGAACTATCTCCTGTCGATTCTGATGAGATTAGTCCTATAATTCAACCGTTGCTAGTGAATCATTCTCTGTTATATCTCACCCATTAACGACGAACGCCACTCTCGCTACACTTATGTAGTTGTTGACATTGTTATATACTCGTCTGATCAGGTACCCTTAATTTCTTTCCAGCTCATGTCACTGTCCTCCGGTACACATAGACTGAGGATTTTCATTTATATTTTCAGATTTTTAGCTCCCCTGATACTTTCAGACTTCTGAATTCTACGTTGCGACTCGTACCCCATTATCCTTTCCTTTATTAGTTAATATTTTTTTGTCACCTTGCACCTGACGGCACTACCGGGAATTCAGATGAGGTACTAATTCGGAATCTTTTGCGAGCGGAGATATCGTCATCGCACTTTTTCAGTTCCAGGCCACTTGTGCTGTGGAAAAACGATACATGTCATTAATGACGTGGTTTGTATTGCCTTGTTAATCACAGTTATTCCGGCTTTTACAGGTGTTTGCGGTATCAAGGGGAGGAGTTTTCCTTGAGGTTCCCTCCATTCCTCCGTCGTCTTTGACAAAGTCGTCACAGTGACTGATTTATTACACCTTAAATCTTTGTTCGCTATTGCTGATGACTTATATTTAAAACTGAAGTTGTGGCTGCGTTCAGATCAGTGACCCAGTGCCTTTTTGATGGATAGTGAAAGACACTACCCCTAGCCTACTTATTCATGTTACTACGTCTACATCTACATCTAAATACATACTTCACACGCCACTGTATGGTGCGTAGATGAGAATATATAGTGTCTCTATTAATCATCTAAACTTGTTAATGAAGTGATGGAAACCGACTGCCTGTACACCTCCGTATGAACAGCGATTGCTCCTGTCTTAGTTTCATCTACTATATGCAAAATGTACGTTGGTGGCATTAGCATCATTCTGCAGTTAGCTTCAAATGCTGGTTCACTAAATTTTCTCAAGAGTGTTCCACGAAAAGAACGTCGTTATCCCTCCATGGATTCTTCTCTAGGGACTACCCTCACAAGACGAATGACAATGAAACGTAAAATAGTTAATACAGAAGAAACAGGGTAGCCGCCATCGGAAGTCGCCGAGCAATTAATGTTGAAATATCAGTCACTAAACAAATGACATCACGTTACTGTTTATAAAATGACAATTGAGTGCAAAGAAAACACAGGAAGAAACTTGTTGGAATGTTATGGAAAAGGACACCTACGTTTAGCATCAGTAACTTCGGAGCAAAGTCCACCATTTATTAATAACATGAGTAGTTCTTCGACCCGTTACCCTCACAAGAAGAGAAATAGAATAAATATGTTCGTGCTATGTCTCTGACGTTAACCGACCTAACAAAAAGATCCCTCTCCAAACTATTCCAGGCTTTTGCGCGAATCTCTTGTATTCAGGGACGTCTTACGACAGTTGGACTGTGCGTGGCGGCCGACAATACGGTTCTGAGTCCCTCCGCAGTGTCGCATTAAGCGTGGGCAGCATTGCACAGGAAGCGCAAAAGAAATGGATATAGGCATGCGTATTCAAATACACAGATGTGTAAACATGTAGACAAAGACGCAGCGGTCGGCAAGGCCTATAAAAGACAAGTGTCTGGGGCAGTTGATAGATCGGTAACTATTCCTACAGTGGCAGTTTAAGATGTGAGTGAGTTTCAGTGTGGTGTCACAGTCGCGACACGAGTGATGGGACACAGCATCTCCGAGGTAGCGATGAAGTGGGGATTTTCCCGTATGGTCATTTCATGAGTTCACCTTGAATATCGGGAATCTGGTAAACCATCAAATCTACGACATCGCTGTAGCCGGAAAACGATCCTGCAAGAATGGGAGCAATGTCGACTGAAGAGAATCGTTGGAAGTGACAGAAGTGCAACCCTTCCGCAGATTGCTGCGGATGTCAATTCTGGACCATCAACAAGTGACGCGTGCGAACCGTTCAACGAAACATCATCGATAAGCGCTTTGGAGGCGAGGGCCCACTCGTGTACCCTTGATGACCGCACGACACAAAACCTTATGCCTTGCCAGAGCTCGTCAAAATTGGGCTGTTGATGACTGGAAACATTTTGCCTGGTCGAATGAGTCTTATGGTTATGTAGACAACCTCATGAATCCATGGACCCTGCATGTCAGCAGGGGACCATTCCACTTGGTGGAATCTCTGTAATGATGTTGGGCCGGTGCAATTGGAGTGATGTAGGACCCCTGATACGTCTAGATACGCCTCTAACAGGTGACACCTACGTCCACGTACTGTCTGATCACCTGCATCCATTCATGTCCGTTGTGCATTCCGACGGACTTAGGCAATTCCAGCAGGACAATGTGACACCCCACACCTCCATACTTGCTACACAGTGGCTCCAGGAACACTCTTCTGAGTTCAAACACTTCCGCTAGCCACCAGATCCCCAGATATGAACATTACTGAGCTTATCTGAGATGCCTTGCAACGTGATGTTCAGAAGAGATCTCCACCCCCTCGTACTCTTAAGGATTTATGGACAGTCTTGTAGGATTCACGATGTCATTTCACTCCAGCACTACTTGAGACATTAGTAGAGTCCAAGCCACGTCGTGTTGCGGCACTTCTGCGTGCTCTCGGGTGCCCTACAGGATATTAGGCATGTGTACCACTTTCTTTGGCTCTTCAGTGTATGTGCAGCGGCGGTGCTTGCAGACTCCGCGTTCCACTGTAGCAGATGCCGTTCCGACGTTAGACAGAAAAAAAATAGCAACTGTAAACGCGTGATGTGATCCTACGTTGATTAAAAAATGAGAGCAAAAGGCCAAGACGATGCTGCCGCCTCGCAAAGTAAGTCATTTCCTGATTTCTTAAAATGTACCCTATTATGCTGTGCATTATTTTAATTAGTGTTCTCTACATAATTATGTTGCATTCTATGGAAACTATCTTCATTTCTTATTAGTTTCTCCATCTTTTACATCTCAACCTCTTGTTCCCATTTTCACCTCATTCCATCGTGCACTATTATACAATGTTGTCTCCGAACTTAAGGTTCTTAGAGATTAATGTAGGTTAATTCTTAACAAGAAGAAAACAGCAACCAGCCACTATTAACATTGCTATTTATTTAGGTTAACAGCGCCGTTGCCGGTTTCGAACATCCAAACATAGGGCGCTTCTCTGTTTTTCTACCGCAGGGCAACAACACACCAAAAATACTTCGCCACAGAGGAATAATAAAAATCGGAAACGGACGATAATGTAAGGTGTATCTTGAAAATCACGTGAACAGCCGTCTGATGATGAACTTGCCAGTTCGAAACCGGTAACGGCGCTATTTACCTAATTAAATAGCAGTGTTAATAGTGGCTGGTTACTGTTTTATTCTTTGTAAGAATTAACCTACACGAATTGTACACAGCCACGGTCTCACGATGTCAGTTTTAGCCAAAATAGTTCTTAGAGATACTTAAATTATGACCTATATTTGATACTAGTAGAGTTCTCTGTCTGCGGCAGCCCACTTCCTGTAGATTCATTGATTCGACCATCATGCATTGTTTAGATTCCAATATCCCTTCACTTCATTTAATTAGTGGCTATCAACTATAATCATAAATCTTTACCGAGCGAGGTGGCGCAGTGGTTCGACACTGGACTCGCATTCGGGAGGACGACGGTTCAATACCGCGTCCGGCCATCCGGATTTAGGTTTTCCGTGATTTCCCTAAATCGCTCCAGGCAAATACCGGGATGGTTCCTTTGAAAGGGCACGGCCGATTTCCATCCCCGTCCTTCCCTAATCTAATGAGACCGATGACCTCGCTGTCTGGTCTCCTTCCCCAAAAACAACCCAACAACAACAACCCAACCCCATAAATCTTTACTGCACACCAGTACTTTCGTCACATCACAGTCATTCAAGAGAACTGGATTTGAAAATCTTCTCACAAATTTCTTCCAACATCGTAAACCATATACGTCCGTCGGCTGTACCTCTACCGTCAAGCACTTTGGAATCACCAAATGAATAAGTATCTTGTCCTCGTGTCTCTCGCTCAAAGAGATTTTTTAAGACCGACCATCCACCGGTTCATAGTTTAAAAAAAACTAACGGTATCTTATGACCGAGAATTCGAGAATCTCTTTCAGAATCTTCACATGTCCCTGTGACAAAATCCAAATTGGTAAACAAATGATTGATAAGTTCCAAAAATATTTGAAAGGTGTGTCTCTCGCTCAAAGAGATTTTTTAAGACCGACCATCCACCAGTTCATAGTTTAAAAAAATCTAACGGTATCTCATGACCGAGAATTCGAGAATCTCTTTTAGAATCTTCAAATGTCCCTGTGACAAAATCCAAATTGGTAAACAAATGATTGATAAGGTCCAAAAATATTTTAAAGATGTTTTCTTTCCCAGCGAGGGACAAAAATCTGTATTATTGTTAGATTCCTGGATGGTCAACGCGAAAGAACCGTTTAGTTCATCGTACCTGAGGACATACAGGAGACTGTTGAAATTGAGGTGGACTGATAAGATAAGGAATGAGGAGGTTATCCAGAGAGTCAGCTAGGAAAGGAATACGTGGAAAACATTGACAAGTTAGACCGGAAGCTACGGCATCTGTTAAGACTTCAGGGAATAGCTTCCGTCGTACTACAGCTAGTTATAGGGAATAAAAACTGCAGAGTAATACAGAGATGGGAATACATCCAGCAAATAATTGAGGAAGTAGGTTGCGATTGCCGCTCTGTGATTAAGAGGTAGCCACAAAAAATTGTTATGTTTTAAGCATTTATTACAGATTACCATTATTTCAATGAGTTTGTTTTATCATTATAATTTACTTATTACTTTAAGTTAACAAAATACACGTATGTCTTCAGTATCCCCAATAATTTTTAGGATGATTTCTCAGTTAGACAGCGTTTAAGTATTTCATCTTATTAAACTCCAGATTTTGTAAGATTTTTATTGGTAGCATGAGCTTCTCCATTTGTGGCTGGTTCAAATGGCTCTGAGCACTATGGGACTTAACATCTATGGTCATCAGTCCCCTAGAACTCAGAACTACTTAAACCTAACTAACCTAAGGGCAGCACATAACACCCAGTCATCACGAGGCAGAGAAAATCCCTGACCCTGCCGGGAATCGAACCTGGGAACCCGGGCGCGGGAAGCGACAATGCTACCGCACGACCACGAGCTGTGGACTCTCCATTTGTGCAACCTCAAACCATGTGATCACAACAAAATGACAAACTATTGTCATTGCCCTATTGTACTTTCAGTTTGGTAATTGGATATGTGAATAGAGTGAAATATTTAACGAATTCTGCCTCTGATTTAATTTTCTTTGTTGTTCTTTTTCTCCACGCTGCTACGTGTGCAGTACTGCTCACAGAAACGTTCACCAGCATCCTAAATTAAATTCATTTAGGTTCCGCATGTGAAATTATGATATAAAACCCTAGAACGATCACAGATTAATCTGAAGTCACTGATTTCCGAGATCCTCCGTGGACTTGGCTGCACAATCGATGAGTCAACAATCGTTCTTGTGGAAATACAGATTATTAGTAACAACAAGATGCTAATAAAATGTTGTGGTTGGTTCGTCACTCCATAGAATTGTTCTCGTAAGAATTCAGTCCAAGTTCTGCGATTGTTCATATCACGGATTTAATAGGATGTATTTCATTTTTGTGTGTTAACTGTGTATATTTGAGTCTTCTTGCGTTCTTCCCGACCCCACCACTAGACCTGTGTGGTCGCGTCCTAGTTTTCTGTGTTGTTCACACCAAGAACAGTGGGGGACCCTGAAATTTGTTTTGAATAGATTATGTTGAATTAGTAGCTGTTACTCAGTCCATGAAAATGAGATTGTTGTATGAGAATGGTAATCCCAAGAGCAGCGTAATATTCCACCCCATCACTGAATTATGAGACCATTTAGATATTAGAAGGGGTGTCCCTCATGTCTTTGTAACGAAACGAATGTTCATTTCTGCAGAACTGAGGGTAGCAGCGTGTGTCCCAAAAAGATGATTATTAAACGACTATCTTATGTGAACGCAACAGTAATACCACTCCCTGTCCAGTAATGTGAAATCAGGAATTAATAAAAGCAAAGATACCGTGTGGGGGTATATCGTGTCTGACAGGGGTGCAGATGCTGTCTGTTAGGTGGGTTCTTGCTTATGTCCTCCCACTTGCGTTATCCGTTGCAAAACACATTCACTGAATCATCATTTAATGCAATAACCCATTAGAAAATCCGGCCTGTCCTTTTAATGATTATTTGCCAACCATTGAATCAAGGAACACAGGGAGATTATCAGCATAAACGCAAGCTTGTGTCATCAGAGTCAGGCAATATAAACTTTGCCATATGCACACTGAATTGTATATACACCCCGTCCTCCACAACCAACAGAAACGTAAATACACGGCTAAACGAATACAAAAGGATTTGCCGACTAGGGAAAACAAACAAATCGGGTGCAGCAGAGCATTTCCTTCGGCGTGGTCGTGCGGTAGCGTTCTCGCTTCCCGCGCCCGGGTTCCCGGGTTCGATTGCCGGCGCGGTCAGGGGTTTTCTCTGCCTCGTGATGACTAGGTGTTGTGTGATGTCCTTAGGTTACTTAGGTTTAAGTAGTTCTAAGTTATAGGTGACTGATGTCCATAGATGTTAAGTCCCATAGTGCTCAGAGCCAACCGTTTCCTTCGGGCAAGAAGTCCCGAAGTTTTCTGAGACAAAAATTTTATATGTGACGGCGACTGTTCAATTGTTCAAATATGTGTGAATTCCTAAGGGACCAAACTGCTGAGGCCATCAGTCCCTAGATTTACACATTACTTAATCGAACTTATGCTAAGAACAACACACACACACACCCATGCCCGAGGGGGGGCTTGAACCTCCTCCGAGAGGGGCCGCGCAATCCGTGACATATCGCCACAAACCGCACGGATATTCCGCTCTGCGACGGCGGCTATTATTCGCGGCTTTGTAGAGAATTAATTGAAATGTGTAAACATAAGGACAATTTTAATAGCAAGGAAGAGGCCCTGAAACTTAGCGACGTATGGGCAGCAGCTCTGCAGAATCGCTAAACAGTTTTTTTTTTTTTTATCTTCGACAAGACGTTACAATCGATAGTTAAGTTTTATCTTTGACAAGAATCATCTCAGCTTATCACGCGTAGCTCCGACCACGCTCCTTTATGTACAGCTCTCCCACGTCCGACCGGTCAGTCAGCAAGACTCAGCGGAGGAGCAACGCCTCTGAAGATGTCCAGCACAGTTCTCGACGAAGCTTTAGGAACTGAAGGGTTTCGTGGACAACGACCTTGTATTCCGGAAGATTTACCAGCAGCAATGTCAAGCACTAATGTAAGCTATCATTCTAGTTTCCCTCCGTTTAATTTTCATCTTTGTTAATTTTTCCTTTACCTGTTCCCGTAAGACCACTGATGTTAAGCGTTGTCGGGCTTGGCTAACACTTGGACCGTTGACCCTCCTGTATGCCGCGCACTGTTAGCAAGTGGGGTGCACTCAGTACTTGTGAGATAAATCGAGGACCTACGTTCTTCAGATGGATTGGCTTGTTCGTTCGCTACTGCCTTTATGCCGCATTGTGGGCAGGGTCGGCAGGGTTAAGTACGGAATTGGCATGGTTAAGTTTTAAGGGGTGGCCGGATGCCCTTCCTGCCACCGCCCCATACCCCCCCCCCCCCCCGCCCCAGGACGGAAGAAGTGTACCCCAGCTGTCTGTGTCCAGTGTAAAACGTGAAATAGTGTGAATGTGTTCCAAACGTCTGCAAGTCGTGTAACTGAGGCGGGACGTGGGGACCAGCCCAGTACTCACCTAGGAGGATGTGGAAAACCGCCTAAACATCACATCCAGTCTGGCCAGCACACCGGCCTTCGTCGTTAGTCCACCGGGCGGAGTCCAGGAAGCAGCGCGTTAGCCCTCTCGGCTATCCTGGCCGGTTTCAGAAGTATTGGCTCTGGTCACGAAAATTGACAACGGCCGGGAAAGTGGTGTGCACGCCCCCCCCCCCCCCCCCCCCCCGCCCAACCGCGTCCAGTGACGCATGTAGTCTTGTAATACTAAATTCTATATTGTAAATAATGTTTACTGATTAATTCTAAGTAATGTAAAATGTATGTTCTTTATTATGAAATGTCTTTGATCTGCTGTAAAGCAGTAGAGTTAAGTGAAATGTTTACTCTTTGCGAGTTAAGTTCTTTGTATTTTTTGGAGGGCAATAGCATTTAGTTATGTATATTTTGTGTTCAAGTTTGTGTTCAAGTATCCTTAATACATTTAAATGATGAGATTTTTTTAAAATGTTTGTTTGTAACTGTGTAATAGCTGGTTTTACCTAGGGACTTTACATTATATAAAATAAAACTAACAGTAATTCCCCTCCGCAACGGAAGTGGTTCAGCGCGAGCGGAAAGGTGGTATTGGCATTCAGCCTGGGCGGCAACAGAGAGAGCACAGTGGTCAGTCGGCAGCCAGTAACCGATGAGTGAACAGCGTAGGTGCCGAGCGTGGCTTATAGTACTGCAACTGAGATGGAAAGGCCTCGTATATAATTTGTGGCTGTAAATAGTGCTCTCTCTTTGGGCAAGTCTCTAAAAATGATATTAACGGCGCTTATTAATGCCAACAAACAGACTACGTAACCGCCACATGCTTACCACCACTATTGTGCAACCACTTCACCACACATACGAAAGATCAGAACTGTATAACTGTATGAACCAGTAATTTTGTATTTGGTTTTGCGAATTTATATTTCTAATATTGAAAAACTGTGTTTGAACGATGATCATGTCCTGTGTACTCATCCAAGTAGGATGCTCTCCTAGGAAGTGATGAAATCCGAGTGTCCTTTGTAAAAAGAACTGGTTAAATTTTTGATTTATCCAAGAGTGCCTGATATTTAAGGAGAAATTAATAATATAGTGTTAACTAAATTGACTACTGCAAAGACAGAGAAAGGCACTTAATGAGAGACTTATTATATAGTTTTAAGAGCTTCATATTGCTTTAAATGTGTGTGTCAAAGTTTTGTGCTAGTACACTTAATGTGCCTCGTAAAAGCTATTTGTTTCATATGCAGATAAAAAGGGACTCTTTATGTCTCATCATCTTCAATCTTAACATTAAATTGAACTTAAATATGAAATCACGCAAGAGTATTACTTGGGGAAAAGTGTTTTAAGTTCATTTGCTTTCAAATGTGTCAGTAAAATTCACTTGCTTCACATGTGGTGTCAAAAAGCAGTTGGTTTAGATGTTGATGGAAATTGAACTTTCACTTGAAGTCATGTTTAAAGTAGTACAGAGTATTGCCAATGGTAATAGTGTTGAAACATTGCAAGATTAAAGACCGCAAGTGGGGAAGTATCTGACTTTTACCATAATACCATATAATTCTGTAAGTATGTATAATTTTGCTGTTATAATGAAGGGATAGCTTGTGGGACTAATATTCATTCTTTTATATCAAAAAGACAAATCATAATAACTGTTTCCTAGCCAAAGAAACTTAAAGTGATTATAGAAGAAGTGAATCTAGAAGGTGTATACAATGACTTTATTGTTGTGTACTGTAAATGTATGTTATTTGAAATTGACTATTATCATCTGCTATATTGTCTGGAGTGGGTTGTGAAAAAGCAGTTTAGAAAATTAGTTAAAGACAGATGTAATGATTAAGATGAACAAGGGAAGGTCTCAATTGCATTTCTATGACTGTTTTTTTGAGAAAGTGATTACTGCCACTACCCACTTTGTAGTTCCTTTAGCTGTGTGTGTTCATTGCATTTCACTGATTAGTAATTAGTGGATGTTCTTTGTTCATAGTAAAATTACATCCTTTCTAAACCAGTATTCTGTTACTGTACATTCAAGATAAATTCATTCTTACTGCCACCTACCAACTGTAATTGTTACAAAGTTAAAGTTCGATACCCTTTCTTCTGTTAGGAGAAAGTAGGGTCAGATACAAAACTGCTCTCAAAGGGTAACACTTACTGCATGTTTAGGCCATTGTGGTATGAATAGTCCGCGGTTGTGTTGCGCATAACCTTCTTGTGACAGTTTGAAAGTTCTGTTATTGAGAAACTGTGTAGTTCACGCATGATCGCGACGCCAGTAGTGTTGTACGTGGCTTTTCCCGTGACAGGACTATTCGTTCTGTGGGCCTGTAGGTGTTATAAGTGGCTCCTGGTGACAGGACTGAGAATGTTGTCACTGGGAAAATTGCATGCTGGTGTAATACTAGAGGCCTAACTATGAAGCGATAGTACTATAGTCTGAGGATGACACGACGGACGGGCGACACAGTTAGGGACTCTCGTGACATATTCGGAGTGAGTTTAGTTTAGTTTTTGGTACGTTGTCCTCTGAAGAACTTGCTTATTTTAGTTTGGAGGTTAATTAAATAAATAAATTGTATTAGTTCAGTATGTCTGATAGCATATTTTGCTAATATTTTCCATTATTTTTGCCACTGTAGAGAAAATTAATTTTTTTTTAATATATAAGATTGATTCACAATGTTCTTTCATAGAATGAACAACATTCTTGAATGTAAAGCTACGTAGAAATTTAGGTAAATTACTAAATATTATTCAGTACGCTAAATGCATGTTACTGTTCCAGAATACTTACCGTATCATTTGTTCATATCTGATAAAATTTATATGTAAATAGTAGCAAAAGGGAAACGACAATTATACTTTCTGAAAATTATGAAATTGTGATGTACAGCCTCCTCTGAGCGTGGTCTTAAATTACATATCAACGTTCATCTGACAAACATTTTTATATATCACCTGTTTCAAGGTATTCCCTCTATATCTAATATGGCAAATTATTTTCTGTTGTATTTACCCTTAAAACTGAAACTGGGTGCCAACGAAAAATATGTATTGCATTATTTTGCGCCGTTTACACATCAGCAAAGTTTCAGTAAGATCGTTTACTTACGCTTGAGAACGTTCCCTTGTAAGTCACAAACCAAACGATTTGATAGATTCGGAGTCATGACGAACCCTCGGTGAGACCATTGCCTCTAAACAGAATCACAAAAACGAGATTTGTTACCAGTTTCTGGGAGGCCCAAGTGTGAAGAGGCTGAATCCCTGCTGATCTAGGAGGAAGAAATCGGGCTACTCCATAGAGTTTCAGGGAGTGTCGATCGCATGTTGGCTAATTCGCTGCAACTGCTGAATATGTGCCGGCTTGCGGATTAACTACAGCGGGAGGATGAATTGATCGCGAACTGACTGCAGCTTGTGATGTTCTGTAGGCAAGCAGGTCTGCAATAGCTGTGCTTCCTAATAGCGACGGCAATGCTGTCTGTTAGTCAGACGAGAGCCTGGAATCACAGCAGTGGCGTCCGAAGTTGTTCTCCATAACATGGCTATTTAACGTTATGGTCGTAATGACACATTCTAATTACGCTTGAATTGTTGCGCCCCTAGCACTCTCACACGTGGGCAACCCGTGGTGCAGTACTGTCACGCTGATCGGTCACAAGAAAAGGTAGAAGAAAAACGTGTCACTAGAGATGTTCACAGATGGGCAATAGACTGGAGGAATGAAGTGTGGGAAGATCGCATGGAAACCTCCCTCCAAACAACACGTAATGTCTGGAAGTTAGTAAAGTCATTAACGGACCCAAAGTCATCAAAAACGGTCTTATTAGGCCCTGTAGGCCTAAAGTTTGACCTACTGCACAAAGCGGAGCTATTAGCCACTAATGAACCAAAAAACACGCCAAATCGACTAGCTTTCTGTATCGAAGAGGAAAAAGTTTGTGGAGTAAACGAATAGGTACAAGGCATTAGACAGACTCCCACAGACAAAAATCCTGTACTCAGACAGCAGAAGTACGAAATGTGATCAGAAACCAGGGAATTAATTCAGCCCCAGGTCCTACTGGTACATCTAACGAGCAGCTAAAACACTTACCGTGGAAACCCCTCATATTGTTGAGGAGGATATACAGCAACTACTTCCTGAATTTGTATTTCTCTAATGCTTGGAAGATACCACTTGTGGTACCAATTCGCAAACCAGAGAAAGACCCTAGAGAGCCGATAAACCACAGAGCGATTAGCCTCCTTCCAACAACGTCTAAAATACAGATTAAAGCAGCCATTGCAGAGCTAGGATGAAGGCAGCGACTTGTGGAAAATGACATTACAAGACCTGAACAATTATCTTTTCATATGCACTTGTACTCGAAGTTACAACTCCTGGGAGAGACAGAATAAGTAACGTATAATATGAATCATGCCTACTCTACTTCAAGAGTATTTCTTGAAATGGAGAAAGCATAAGAGGAAGTGTGTAAGGCCAAACTAATAATATAAAATGGCGGCCCATGGCGTAATCCAAGATTATTTAACCGAACAAACAGTCAGTTCCCTTTCGTACAGAAGATTTCTTTTGAAGAACGATATCTAAATGTCAAGCACCAAATTCCTTGATTAAAAAATTCCACAGGGTCTCAGCTACCGCTGTTTATTTTACATGTCCCGCCCACTCTGCCTGAAAAAGTGGCCACACAATACGTGGAACAATGAGATATTTCGCCTTCAGGGGGAACTCACTGCCGTAGAGCAGTTGGCAAACTGTAACATGCCACTAAACACATATTTATCAGAAGAAGACCTGACGTGAGGGCCAGACTGTGAATCAATAACACAGAAATAGAGTGACAGTGGACAAGCCAGGTGAGATACGTGGGTGTATTGTTAGACACTAAACTTATAGTGAAGCCATATATACAAGCGAAGAAAAAGACTATGGTCACACTAATATTTGTCCTATATTCATCACTAGGAAGCAAAAACGTGAACTTCAACACAGAACTAAGACTGTTTGAAGCAATAAAGATGACAGCCGTGACGTACGGAAGTTCTTCCTGGGGTGCACCATGGCAGAGGAACATAACAACTCTTCAAGCAATACCAAATAGATGTTTGAGACTCAGATTTTTGAGACGCAATTTAAAACCACCCCGATGGTCTATAACCAGAGACCTGCACAATGAACTTAACGTAGCCACGATAGGCAAGTTGACTAAACAACATATCAAAAACTCCTTGTGCAAGTTGGAAATCTTATACCAACCTTGCGACAAAGATGCTACCTCATAGAAGTTCTTCGAGCAATAATAGATCATGTTAAAGAATAAAGTACATTTAACCAAAACCACAGCAGGTCAGTAGGCCTGGAACCCAGTGTCCTCTTAATGTTCGCCAAATGTTGGAATGATAGAGAGACATAACAACAAGGAGTCCAGCCTTCAAATAAAGCAGGACTTCTGAGCAACACAAAAATATTCTGGATTGCCTTATTGCCCGGCATAGCGAGTATCATGTTCACTTCACCAGCATGTTAATCGACGGGGATGTAGAAGACGAATGGGATCCTGTCGCCTAGTTCTGATGTGACATCACAGCAAGAGGTTCTTTCTACTAAGTGTGAGGCTACGTTAACTAGTCGTGGGAATATGACTGTACGACGGAAGCATTATCTGAGCGCTGTCTGATCCAAGTGTAACATCAGCTGTTAAAAAATACAAGTTCTTCCCGAACTGTAACTTCATCCTCTGGACCCAGTATCTTAGCCTTACACTTGACTGAGCGAGGTGGCGCAGTGGTTAGCACACTGGACTCGCATTCGGGAGGTCGACGGTTCAATCCCGCGTCGGGCCATCCTGATTTAAGTTTTCCGCGATTTCCCTAAATCAATAAAGGCAAATGGCAGGATGGTTCCTTTGAAATGTCACGGTCGACTTCCTTCCCCATCCTTCCCTAATCGCCTGAAGCCGATGACCTCGCAATTTGGTCTCTTCCCCCAAACAACCCAGCCTCTACACTTGCTGCTTTGGTCCAACACATACAGCCAAGACTGTCAGTTTTAAAATTAAACTTTTTTCTAGTATTTCGATTTTGTCAGCCGACTCCCTTAGCTGCGTAAATCCCCAGCGTCTCAACAGCCTGACGTGACGGTTCCCTGTGACACCACTGACATCCCCTTAAGATTAAAAATTAAATTGCCTCGAAGGCACGTATCCGGTGAAACATAGTTGAATTCTTCTTGTTGAGGACCATGGTATCAGTCGTAGAGATTTCTAGAGATCTGTTTTAAAAAGCGACGTTGATAACGGTAACCCCACAACTGATGCAGCCATGCGAAGAGTCCCTACACACTTCGTTACGTATTGAATGCATCTTCCAATTTTTGTTCTTGAAAAGAGTGTTACGTTATCTTAAACGGTCCAGCGATTATCTGAGGTGAACAGTTTGGCTGAATCATTTTGTATATCCTTCTGTGTGTTTCATTCAATACAGAAATCAAGTATTTTGCAAAACTCAGCCAGTTAAGTCAAATGCCAATTACTTGGGAATCCCGAATTCGTTATACTCGTATTTAGAGGGAAATCAGCAGATCCTAGCTTTTCTTTACATTCAGGCATGGCTTTCCAGAAACCATTGTGAGAACGGGGTGAATTTTAGGTCCAATCTGGGAATACATGTCGCACATTAAAAGTTGGCCTTATATGTGTGTTTCTGTAATTGCGTGAAACAGAGTGAACTTGATGGATTGTTGACGCCTTTTTCAACGTACAAAGTATTTCATGTTCTTGGATCATAATGGCCTTGCTGTCAACCACACTACACTAAGTGTAGCTGCTTTAATGAACACGTCAGACGTCTTCCCGCTGCTGGAACAATTATCATCCCACATCAACCCCTAACAGGCAACCTGTGAAGGCTACAGTACGTGTAGACAAAATGTGAAACTACAAAACGATTCCTCTTTCATTTCTGTCTAAAAACAACTGAGGCATTTCACCGGCGTAAGGGTCTGACCATTTTCACATCACATACCCGTACAGTGATTTAAAGAAGTGCTCGAGCATTGCAATGGAGATCAACAGCTTCGTCAGTCTCGATGCAGCCAACCACCACCTGCCATGCCCGCCACAATACCCTTAACGTCAACCAACGAAAAAGCATTTCTCAAACTGCCCGTTCATTAAATTACGCTTTACCGGACTCTGTCTCTGATTTTCATTTTTATATTCTCGCCAGTATATGTCAACGTCCTTTACAGATCCATCAGTTCCATATTAGCAATGTAAAAAAAAACTAATGAAAGATTTCGTTTCAGTTGTAGTCACCTGCCAGTGACGAAAGGAAACAAAATTACAATAGCGTCACGTTTGGTCGTACGGGAGGGGGTAAATGAACAATTGTGGTCTTAGAAAACTCTGTAAAATCGAACTCCTACCTGGAGAGTAATGTTCACACAGCTCTCGTTTGCTATCAGAATGGGAAGAGATCATAGGCTGCAAAATGAACGAAAGGGCTTCAATTAAAGAAATAGGCAATTTGATACGCTATTCTTCAGTGGTGGATGTGTGTGTGTTTGTGTGTGTGTGTGTGTGTGAGAGAGAGAGAGAGAGAGAGAGAGACGAACTATGGTGGTAAAAAGCGATCAGGTTACTTACTGTCAAAGAAAATAAAGATCACCCCGCATGCCACAGACTATACTCTCACGTTCCACGACCGTTGTTGACCAGCACAAAGCAAACGCCATACGTGACACCGACAACAATACATCATTCTTATACTAATAATTTAATTAGGAATTTTAGAGAGTTTATTTTGAAAGCTACAAATACAAAGCTTCAATACGTTTCGATTATTAGTTTGGCTGTAGCTGGCGTTTCGTTGGTATGTTTGAGAGTGAAACAGCTACAAATCAGCGATGGATGTGATATTTTCAAAGCTGCACATGCAGGTAAGACCTTTGAAAATATTTTCAAATGTGTTCAGATATTTGTAAATTTTTTTTTGTTTTCTTTATATAAAATCATGACAGATTAAGAACGAGGAGCACTGAAGCCACTATCGCCAGACGCTGGCAGATCAAATCAGCATTTAGTAGTCCTGTGACAGACTGGATCAACAGGAAGTGCGTAATCTCTGTTACCTGCTTCCTAGCATTGGGTAGCCAGACGTTCGTCAGGCATCTTCTCTTGCCTGCTGGACGGTCGATTGTCGCACCGTTACTGTGCTACGACTTGATCACATACCACCCATGTTATGTCAGTGAAGCCCTATGGGACAGCAAAAACGGAAAGCTAGAATATATAAACAGCTTACGAAAGATGTTTAATGCAGTGAAGATGGAAGACTAAGCAAAAGAGAAGAGAGGACGTCCATTAAACGACGCCAGAAAATTCTGTTTCGTGCTCGAATGTTTTCCTGTTTCTGTAAGCCGAAGTAAATGAACATGAATCACATTACGAAATTTTGTTCTTCAGTTTCTAACAACCTTACCACAACAAAGGTCCATAATTATTTTTGATGTAGAGTTGCTCACGCTGCTAAATACTGCATTTTCTGGCAACAACAAAGTTATATTATGTGGCAGGTGTCATTAGAGCACAGTTAATAAAGTCATTTTTTGAAATAATGGATAAACTAGGCACTCATCAAATGGCTCTTAGCACAATGGGACTTAACTTCTGAGGTCATCAGTTCCCTATAACTTAGAACTACTTAAACCTAACTAACCTAACGACAACACACACATCCATGCCCGAGGCAGGATTCGAACCTGCGACCGTAGCGGTCGCGCGGATCCAGACTGTAGCGCCTAGAACCGCTCGGCAACTACGGCCGGCGGGCACTCATCTTTTCGTGTTTCCCACCGTGGTCTCGTTGTGAACACATGGCTCAGTCGTCGAAAATCTAGGTAGTGATGATTCCATGCTCGGATGCAAAGAGGTCTAGGTGTTATTCCGCGATATCCAAAAGTTTTATAGATGTGTTTCATAAACCATTCTTGAAGATTAAACTTTTACAAGTTAGGACGATGGTGATGTAAAAAAGTAATCATCACTACGAATTTAAGTTACACCTCTTTTTTATTACTTTTGTTGCAATATCACGTAACTCGTTCCAAAACATCACTTCACAATATAAAACATACTTGAAAATACTGTTAAAGTTCACATTTCATAAACTGACTACAAATTGCGTCTTTTCAACATGACGACCAAAGCTTGACTCTCTAATAACCACTTACGTGCCGAAAAATCAGAGCTGCAAGTACGTCAAAGATCATAGTGACAAAAGAAAGAATACACGTAAGAATAATATCATTGCAATGTATACATATCGATGTTTGAAAGTATCTCTACATTTATGAAATCAAGTCTGAATGTTGTCACAGAAATATGTTAAGTATTTAACAGAATCACTGTAGAATATTGCTGGTATCGAGAGGTTGAGGTGAGGTGCCGTAATAGTTACATAATTCAAGTACCATTACAAGTTTTTCCGTCTCTTCGGACGTCTCTGAAATTACAGAACACTTGTTCTTCAGTCCGCGGACTCATCACACCGTTTACTGGTAAAACGTTGGTCTAATGGCGTAAGCTAAAAGGAGAAGTTTACCGTCAGTGATCATAATTGCTGTTTTCCTCGCCACAGTAAGGAGCTGCGCATTTTAGTTCTACTGGTTTCGGAACGTTTTCTCTAAGAGCGAGAATTTTTAAGCAAACGGCGATTCCTGCAAAGAGCCCTGCTCTCATTTAACCACGAGCAAACGGCGCGGAATTGAAAGGCGCCGCTGTGCAGGCGACGGACGAGTAATTTGGGAGATCAAAGCGTCGCCGCCGACTCGCGCAGCCGGCTGAGCCCCGGGCGGCCGAGCCCTGCGTGAACACTGCAGACCGGCGCGCACGTGTTTCTGCCCCTGCCGTGAGGTACTTCAGGGCAGCCTTCTATTTCCCTTGCAAATGTACGGCATAGGGTGCACGTGCGCTCTCCCACATTATGCAACAGCCCGAAAACAGAAAACGAAATTCACGTCACCTTCGTCTCTTAGGCTGCGGTCGCGGTGGCACCCACATCGGAGGATTCCGCCGGCGACCGACATCGGCCGGAGATGGCCGAGGATTACGAATCAGTATACTAATTCGTGGTCGTTTTCGGTGAATCCGATTTGAACACCCGGACATACTGACTGTGGCCGGTTCCGTCTTGCCTTGCCTTGTCTTGTCTTGTCGCACTTGGCAGTAAGTCTTGAAATTTATTTCATGGGGTTTTCGTAGCCCTTTTCGTAGTACTACTATTGCCGGGTACCCGAATTTTGTTGCCTTAGTTTGATAAAAAGGTCTTGAAACTGCTTTACACTATAACGACGGTGCTATTTTGTAGATATTCTTAGCAAAATGCTCACACTAAAGAAATGCTGATGAAAATCACTGTTTAAACTCTTACAGCCCATTTGGTTGAAAATCACTTCGTAATGAATCCTCATTTACTGTCTTATTTAGACATTGACAAGATACACAACATGGTCCCAAGCAACACAGTTTGTTACTATACAGGGTGGTCCATTGATAGTGACCGGGCCAAATATCTCACGAAAAAGCATCAAACTAAGAAAAGAGCAAAACTCGTCTAGCTGAACCAGATGGCGCTATGGTTGGCCCGCTAGATGGCGCTGCCATAGGTCAAACGGATATCAATTGCGTTTTTTAAAATAGGAACAACCATTTTTATTATATATTCGTGTAGTACGTAAAGCAATATGAATGTTTTAGTTGGACCACTTTTTTCGCTTTGTGGTAGATGGCGCTGTAATAGTCACAAACGCATAAGTACGTGGTATCACGTAACATTCCGCCAGTGCGGATGGTATTTTCTTCGTGATACATTACCCGTTTAAAAAGGACCGTTTACCAATTGCGGAAAAGGTCGATATCGTGTTGATATATGTATATTGTGATCCAGATGCCCAACGGGCGAGTGCTATGTATGCTGCTCGGTATCGTGGACGACATCGTCCAAGTGTCCGGACCGTTCGCCTGATAGTTACGTTATTTAAGGCAACAGGAAGTGGTCAGCCACATGTGAAACGTCAACCACGACCTGCAACAAATGATGATGCCCAAGTAGGTGTTTTAGCTGCTGTCGCCGCTAATCTGCACATCAGAAGCAGAAAAATCGACTAGAATCGGGAATCTCAAAAACGTTGGTGTTGAGAATGCTACATCACCATCGATTGCACCCGTACCATATTTATATGCACCAGGAATTGCATAGCGACGACTTTGCACGTCGTGTACAGTTCTGCCACTGGGCACAAGAGAAATTACGGGACGATGACAGATATTTTGCACGCGTTCTATTTAGCGACCAAGCATCATTCACCAATAGCGGTAAAGTAAATCGGTGTAATATGCACTATTGGGCAACGGAAAATCGGCGATGGCTGCGACAAGTGCATCATCAGCTACCTTCGCAGGTTAATGTGTGGTGCGGCATTATGAGAAGGAAGGACAATTGGCCCCCATTTTATCGATGTCAATCTAAATGGTGCAATGTATGCTGATTTCCAACGTAATTTTCTACTGATGTTACTACAAGATGTTTCACTGCATGACAGAATGGCGATGTACTTCCAGCATGATGCATGTCCGGCACATAGTTCGCGTGTGGTTGAAGCGGTATTGAATAGTATGATTCATCACAGGTGGATTGGGTATCGAAGCACCATACCTTGGCCCGCACGTTCACCGGATCTGACGTCCTCGGATTTCTTTCTGTGGGGAAAGTTGAAGGATATTTGCTATTGTGATCCACCGACAACGCCTGACAACATGCGTCAGCGCATTGTCACTGCATGTGCGAACATTACGGAAGGCAAACTACTCGCTGTTAAGTGGAATGTCGTTACACGTATTGCAAAATGCATTAAGGTTCACGGACATCATTTGGAGCATTTATTCCATTAATGTGGTATTTACAGGTAATCACGCTGTAACAGCATGCGTTCTCAGAAATGATAAGTTCACAAAGGTACATGTATCACATTGGAACAACCGAAATAAAATGTTCAAACGTACCTACGTTCCGTAATTTAATTTAAAAAACCTACATGTTACCAACTGTTCGTCTAAAATTGTGAGCCATATGTTTGTGACTATTACAGCGCCATCTATCACAAAGCGAAAGAAGTGGTCCAACTAAAACATTCATCTTTCTTTACGTACCACATGAACATGTAATAAAAAATGGGGTTTCTTATTTTAAAAAACGCAGTTGATATCCTTTTGACCTATGGCAGCGCCATCTAGCGGGCCAACCATAGCGCCATCTGGTTTCCCCCTTCGAGCTAGACAAGTTTCGTTCTTTGAAGTTATTTCGTTTGACGCGTATTTCATGTGATATTTGGCCCGGTCACGATCAGTGGAACACCCTTTATATTGCGTTAATAGTTTTTAATATACACTGCGTTTGATGCGATACTATCGGCCTGATGATCCACACGCTATATAACTGACTGCGTAGATTATTCAAAATGGCTTGCATTCAGATTCAGTTAAATAATTTTTTGAAGCTAAACGTTCTATTCTTTCCTAACATGCAAGGTTAAATATGAAGAAAAGCTCTTGATAGCTCACGTAAAATGTGACCTGAGACTCGTATTGAACTTTAAAATTAATATACAACTGTCACTGTTAATATCTTTGTGATTCGTAGCAAACTATTCACACAAAAAGTTCTCATTAAATCACTTTTTAAACTCTCACAGTCCAATTAGTTTAAAATAACTCCTTAACGAATTCTCATTTACTAAACAGTTAATTAATATCGGTTTCTTTCTCTCTCTCTCTCCATATTTTCAACTCTGAGAAATAACTATTTCGTAGGATTAACTTAGCGCCGACTTGGCGCAGGGATATCTTTGGTTAAAGAACGTACACCGCTTAAAATAAACTCTGTCGAATTTTCAGTACTTTCTTTGCACAGCACATATAAATCAAATCAATAATCATATATTAGCAACATGAGCAAGCAATAAATGCAGCAAGCGAGAAAAAGTGAACAGTGTTGTGTAGTAGCTTATACAGACCGAAACAATCTACGACATAACAACTTTTATTTCTTTACATCGCACTCTTATAGACGACATTATATTTAAATAATATAGAACTTAAATATTTCATTTTATAACTTAAAAGTAATAAAAGTAGATCAAAATACGTCGCTTACAACTGATACAAATATGATAGTGGCTTCAAGAACGACGACGCTGGTCGGTGGACTGAAATCAGTTTCTTTTCTCCGGTCGAATCTGGCAATGTTCTCACAAGGAAAAAAATTGTTCCGAGAAATTCTTAAGTTTAGTACAATAAAAAACAAGATTGTGGCATCATGATGATAAGAAACACAATAACAGATATATGTCCCGGAATAAGTGGTCTGAAATCTGTTTTTGTTGGTAAACACAAGTTCTAAAACATTATGAAGTCAATAATTGTTGATTGTATTTTCTGTTACACCACGTTAAACAGGTTCTGTGGCTGCATAACTACTTCAATCTCATGTCTGTACTTAACGCAGAACTTCATCTGCATCACAGGCAAATTCGGTATCGGAAATCTTACGCCTAGATTATAACCTCAAAATATTACGAGGTCAGTTGAGAGTAATGCTTAAATTTACTATAGTGGATACTTTTTGGGTTTTGGTAGTTGTTAATCTGACGGCTACGAATTGTTTTTGGCGCTCACTGGTGTTGTTATGCCAGCAGGGTAATGGTTCAGATACATGTGATAGTTTGCAAATGTGGTGTACGTTTCTACTTTTCAGCGTGAAAGGCAGAAATATTAGGAGAAATGGTTATAAAACATATAGATATCGTAAGACACTAGACAGTTTGTTGGGAATGTTGGTACATTAGATAGTTTATTTGGAATTTTTACCGCTATGAGCTGCTTTGCATGTTCAAACACATGAGTGATAAGTATTCTTTGGCTACCAGGGGTTGCAGTATTATTGCGTACAGATAGGGCGAGAAAAGACGTAGAAACCAGTTGTCGGCCGAAGAGCGATAAAGAGCTTGTGTCATAGGAGAATGAAAAGCTGGAAAGGCGAACGTATCGCATAGAAAATTGAGATGCCCACTAATGTGAAATTTCGGAGACAGGATGATTTAGAAGAATTTTATAGAGATACGCCGCATTAGGAAAAACACAGTTATTTGCATTTTAATTTTGCTGCAAGTACTACCTGAGTAATTACTGTAGTGTAAAGATTTCATTTGGCTTAAAATATGTGTGAGTTGATATTCAGGACTAGTCATCAGTCGGGTGTTCAGTATTCTACTTTGCTTCCCCCTTTCACTGTTGAAGTGTTTCAGTAAGACCGGCTTTGAGTAAATTTTATTAAAATTTAAGGATCTTGAACAATATTAAATTTCATTGTGTGTTGTAGTGTTAAGAAAAAGTCATAATTTTTGTTAGTATGAGTTACCTCTGTGTTATTAAAATGATTCAACAATATTTCAAAATTCAACCTTTCGTTATTTATAAGTATTTCATGAAGATTATCGCCACTATTAAGTGAGATAAAGACGTGATAAAATTTGCACTACTGCAAGGACAGTGAATCATATTTCTGGTTCAAAAATGGTTCAAATGGCTCTGAGCACTATGGGACTTAACTACTGTGGTCATCAGTCCCCTAGAACGTAGAACTACTTAAACCTAACTAACCTAAGGACATCACACACATCCATGCCCGAGGCAGGATTCGAACCTGCGACCGTAGCAGTCGCGCGGTTCCGGACTGCGCGCCAAGAACCGCTAGACCACCGCGGCCGGCCATATTTCTGGAAAGAAGACAAAAATTTAATTTACGGAAGTAAATAAAATAAGTCAGTTTGCTGTTCAACGATTTATATCAGGTACGTGGAGAGAAACACCCTACGTTCTTTCAATGTGCAGACTGCGTAGAGCCGAGTTATCCGTTGATCCTTCACTTCTAAATAAACCTTTTGAGAGAAAGTTAGAAATATTATTCGTTAGCAAAATTTCATATTAAGTCAGTAGACGCGTTTTTCTAATAGAACACATTTTGAATACGTAAGAGAGCCATTGAGTGTGATTGGTTCATGAGAAAGCCATCCTGTGTATCAGTGGTGATAATTCTTTATACAGAAAGTCAATTACAATTAGTGACATTTAGTTTACGTTAGTTGAGGACACACACACCAAAAGTAACTTGCGCATTTATCGTCGTGACTGAAAGTAGTTTAGCTAAGGCTGTTGTAGATCATACATTGTAATTAGAATTTGAAAGTCCTTCCTTTGGTATTAATACCAAGATTTTTTGGCACCCAGTTTCCTATTAACAAATTTAAGCGTATTAATTTCACCTGCCGACTTTCTGCACTGGGAACGATAGTTTAGGTAATGTTTCGCTTTCGTCGTTAAATGTAGAAAGCTCTTCTCTGCAACTGCTTTTAGAAGGAATCATTATTGATGCGCTTTGATACTCTGATTATATTTTCATGTATTATTAGTAAGTGTTCTCGCAATGCAAAGCAATACAATTGAAAAGGAAAATTTTGTGCAACAATGTAGTGTTAATTTTTTTTAGCTTATATGGTCTCTTTTCCACGAACTTTCTTTCTTCTAAATTTTTATTTTCATTTAACACTTTTTTGGACCTCTGATGACATGTAGTTATGCAGTGATTTATATTGGATGTTGTACTGAATATTAGTTTTTGGAGTACGGACGTTGTGGAGGATACAAGTTCATTTTTCATGTAAATTTAAATTTTGAGATAGAGGTATTGTTAACACCTTTCTGTGCTTCAGTTGATCCTTGTGTTCATTAGTATTCTATTTATTTTTTTCCTTTCTTTTTACCATTAGAGAGTCATCTCAGTGAATGGGGAAGGCTCTTGGGCGTAGGTTTCAGGAATTTACTAGTGAAACGTGGCTAATGACGAGTCGAGATGTGAGTGTAGAGTTAATTCAAGCTAAAATAGTGTTACAAGTGAAAAGAAACAAGTGAGTGCTAGCAGATTAGTTAAGGAAGGACACTTCCTACTTGAGGCGAAGGATTAGTAATTTGAATATGGGTTTTACTGGAATAGCTCTAGCAGAGATAAGTGAAGATATGAAACAGATCTAAAGTTTTTTGAATAGAAAGCTTAGTTAAAACAATATGAAGGTAATTATTTGTATGAGGAAGGTTAAGCAAAGTAATCGAAATCAAGATGAGAGTGATAAGAAGCTGGGAGAAAACATTTTTCGTTGGCAGAAAGACAGTATTTGTGTTTATGATTGGGAAGAGCGGAATAAGGAAAAAAGGGAATTAGAAAACGAGAATAGGAATTTGGAAGGTGAAAGTATTATTGTGGTTAATGAGACTGAAGAGGGCAATGAAGGATTTAGGTAAGTAGTGGATGAGGACAGTAACAGACATGATCAAAGAAGCCACCTTTCAGTACTTAGAGATGAGCATGAAACTGTGGTAGAAACCTCCATACTTGAAAATGATTCTGTACGATGTGATCTGTCACAACACTCTACCTCAGCAAGTGAAGGTTCAGGTCTTGCTTCTATAACATTAGTGAAAACAGACATGGTTTCTCTATCCTTCAGTGGTAAGACTGAGCTTGGTAGGAAGCATCCTTTGAAAACTGTACAGACTAATGTATCCCCTTCCTCTTTAAATAGTAGTCCCACAGCAGGGAATGGGGATACTGCGCAGTGATAATTATGTTAAGAGAGTTTATTAGACAACAGGAAGAATTTAGTAAACCACAGGAGGAGTCGTTTAAAAGACATGAAGATGAAACTATTACCTTGAGGCAGGAACTCAGTGTGTTGAGTAAATAAATTACTGCAGTAGTTCTATTAGAAAGTGGAGTTATGTACAAAGAAGACATAGTTTAGATGAACCGATCAGTATATCAAATACCAAGGCAGTTAATAGTGCATTACTGGTTGTGCAGAGCGATCGAAGTCAAGATGACAGTAATACAGGACAAAAAGATAACATTATTAGTAGACAGGAGAGTGTAATATTATAATTGAGATTATAGAGTGTAAAGAGTAGTTTAGGAAAATAATAGATGAAGATCGTAGTAGACATGATGAGAGCATTAAGAAAAAGGAGGAGGCGATAGAGAATAGTGTTGATTTTACGAGAAGCTAGTTAATGAGACAAGTCTTGAGAGAAGTGAAACAACGTTCAGTGATGAGCGAAGTTCTGAGAATTCTGTACATATTTGTCAGGGTCCTCAATTCTGACCCTCTTTGTTAGACAGTAAATGTAAATACATTAGAAACCACTCCAGCAGAAACTGAAAATGCAGATAAACTGATAGCCCAAAATGTAGTACACAATGAAAGTACTGAGAACAATTGTCAGCTAATAATTGTAAAAGAGTTTGTAACTACTCCAGCAGTAACTGAAAATTTTAATGCCGTAGTAGATCAAAATGCAGGGCACAATGTAATAAATAATGAAACATAAAACGAGATGGAGCCTCATCCAGAACAGAAACTACCAATATACAATTTATTCAGTAGGTGTGCATTGAGCTGTAGCCTGGCACAAGTAGTATAGAAACTATACCTGACAACATAAGGGTAGTACCAGTTAGACCACGCTTCGTATTCACAGGTGGGGATACAGCAGTGAACGTAAGTTGCCTGAATGTGGTGGATATATAAGAAACAGGTGAGGAAGTGATTTTTGAGATACCTAATAATATGTTACCATCTGAATAGGAAGATTAATTAGAAAAGATGTAAGTTAGTCACCAGACTGATAAAACTGACTAACAACTCTGAAAAATATGCTGGCTGTTGACATAGGAAGTATTAGATGCTTGAAGTACATATTTTGTTATTGCATTATTGACATTGTTAAAATTTGTGTAGGGAACTCATGACGCAGGCTTATAGCAAGTTTCACAGTAAAATTTGGAGCACAAGAGTCATGGAAGGTTATTGTGTTCAACTATATGAGTAGCTTCTGTTTATGAAATTGATAATTAGAGTTTATTAGAAAAGAGTAATCTTTAAGCAGAATACATATTTATTAGCACAGAGAAGTGTGTCTAAGCTTGTGCAAATAGAGACTGTACTCATTACCGTAGGTATAGTGGCCAGATGAGAGAAATTTTACTTATTTTAAACTTCACTCCTTACCTCTTCTTCTTTCGTATGTGTGGACTAAGGTAACGTTAGCAGTTATCTTCTAAATCGATTTGAATAAATTTTCAAAACACGTAAAAAAGACTATAAAATATTATGAGATGGACTTCTTGAAGTGTCAATGAATATTTATGAGAGGTAAAGCTTTATAAGTAGTCATTCCAACCTGTAGAGAAATGAGACTTGGTTAGTAAAGAAAAATTAGGTATGTTGTTTTCTATTGTTCAGTGGCTTGCGTTAATTCCTTTTGTCAGTTTTTCACAGCAGGTTCATATTTAATTTTCTTCGTATAAGAATATTTCCTACAGAAGTGGTATTTTGTTAATTACTGAGCTTTGTGTTAATCATAATACGGTGCAACAGCATTTTTTGTAACATTTTCTGACCTGCTGTGAATGGCGTTTGTGTTAGGAGTTTATGCTAAGCTATTCTATACTGTTTCATAGGAGCAAGCTCTCTATGAATTGCATACATTCTACTAACAAATTTCAAACCACACATCCATAGTTTTAATCTGGAGGCCTGTTGTCGCAATGCTAAGAGTAATAGTAATTTTGTTTGGTTGTATTCTGATAATAGCTGAACATGACGCAATAAAACAGGAAGGAAAGTACCATATAACATGGAGTGTTTAACGAAGGAAGATAGAAGGGTGAAGTATGATACAAGAGATCTGCGGATTATTTGGCGCGGGAAGAATCTTTAATTTAGCAGAAGTATAAAGCGATAAGAGTTTTGTTGTATATTACATGGCAGATATGGAAAGAAGGATGAAAATATGTGTTGAATAGAACTGCAGTTGAATTTTGCGCACAAGTAAGAAAAAATGTTATGGAGAACGTCTTACCTTTTGGAACAAGAAATGAAAGTACAGGGTGTACATAAAGTCAAGAACACCTTCAATTATTTATTGCACAAGAACATAACATTGTAGAGATATCATAGATATGTCATTTTTATGAGAAATTGTAAATTTGTGGTAAGTTCTAAGGGACCAAACCGCTGAGGTCATCGGTCCATAGGATTACACAGTACTTAATCTAACTTAAACTAACTTACGCCAAGAACATCACACACACCCATGCGCAAGGGAGGCCTCGAACCTCCGACTGAAGGAGCTACGCGAATCGTGGAGAGGCGCCTTAGCCCGACGGCTACCCTGCGCGGCTTTTGACGAGAAACTATGTGAGGTTTTTTTGGCATGTATACGGTCACAGCGTAGTTTGGTAATTTGTCGATAGTCAGCGCTTGTCGCCAACATGAAGGGTTCAGGTGAGGAGCGCTCTTTCTGTGTATTGGAGTTCGACAAAAATAGGTGTGTTACAGCTGTTCAACGGACGTTTAGAACCTAGTATTGTAAGAAGCCACCAACAAGGAAGGCCATTTACTAATGGCACAACAAAATCGTTACGACAGGTTGCTTGTGCCTGGCAAAGAAAAGCGGATGTCCCAGTGTGAGTGAAGTGATGTGGATCGTGTACGAGAGACATTCAAAAGGAGTCCCAAGATATCGGTGCGTCATGCATCCCATGAACTGGAAATGGCTCCAATGACTGTGTGTAAAATGCTACGACAGAAGCTGTCAATGAAGCCATTCAAACTGGAGCTAGTGCAGAAGCTCAATGATGACGACAAACACAAGCCAAGCACAAGCAACACGTCATAACGGCCTACCCTGTTGGTGGCTTCTTACCGTACTTGGCTCTAAACGTCCATTGAACTGCTGCAACACACTTGGTTTTTTCGAACTCCAACACACAGAAAGCTCGCTCCGCACCTGAACTCGCCATGTTTGCGACTAGCGCTAACGGCAAATTACCAAACTATACTGTAGCGATATACATGAAAAACCTTTTATATGGCATTGTAAGGTGCCAGGCAAAACCAACACCTTCCATGAAAACCATGACATGATAAGCAAATCCAGTAGTATGTCACATAGCTACGAATAAATCGTGACATTAAATTAACCAAAGTAATACGAGGAACGAGTGAGCAAATGGAATACCACAGACTAACACAAGAATGCCTAAATGCATGTCATACCTTCTCACCGTGAGACAAACGCAGTTCCGAGGGGAGAAACGAGAACAGAAGCCGAGAGCAGAACCGTGTTAAGCTAGAAGGCCCTACGATAAGGGACGGACACCCACATCGCCAGCTAACCGCTAGGACCACCCCCAGCCCATGTTAAAAGCTAGAGCCCTCCAGAAGAACAGTATAGATCTTACGATAACAAAAAAAGGCCACACCAGCCGCAAGTTTTAGCGCGAGACTTTTTTGCGTCTCTGTTACGTTGCAAACGTTAAAAACATTGCCCCACCACGAAAAGTAACTGCCAGAACAACCCCCGCCCACAGCCCATGTTAAAAGATAGAGCCCTCCAGAAGAACAGTATAGACCTTACGATTACACTAAGGGGGCCACACCAGCTGCAAGTTTTAGCGTGAGACTTTATCGCGTGCCTGTTACGTTGCAAACTTAGAAACAACGCCACACCGCGAAAATTATAACGTTTCTCATTGGACAGACAGATTTTTTGTAGGGGGAGCTTAAGGTTAACATTGAGACCCTGATTGGTCAGATGAAAACACAGCCAGATAGTTTTTTTTTAACCAACTTCGGTAAATTGTAGTATGAGGAAGTTAGAGAGAAGTTGCTTCCGAGGCTGAGAGGTGAGCGGAGCTGTGCGGCCGCAGCCCCCTGACGAATACCGACAAGGTAATGAATGCACGCGATGCCGCATTTTTGAGCGCATAAGGCTTCACTCAGAACTGCAGAAGTCTCATCTATTACACCCCCTTTTTGCGTAATACTAGTGTCGATCGTCGATTGAAGCTCATGGTATTCACATTTGCTATGTAAGTTAAAATCTGAAATGCGATGATTTTTCTGTTATATAATTATTGAGAAGCCACATCAGCCACTGTAATTTACGACAAGTTAGATAAGTAATTAAAGATAATTGAGTGTCACTGTAGACCATTTTGATAGTTCTCTCTTTTGTGAAACTCAATTTAAACCTAGATTATAGATGTGATATGGCATAGGTCATCCTTCGATCCATTATAGAACTTGGAAACCCATTCAGGGAATATTCGTTCACATTTTTGTTGAACGTAGTTGGTATTCATCATCCTGTATTAAAACATTTCCTTTTATCAATAGTGCAATTTTGTAAACAATGTTTTGTGAGTAGAATAAAATCTCCAATGGTAAACTTAACTGCTTTTTCGACGTTATTTTACCAGCTAACTAAAAATAGGAAAGCCTTGAACCCCTTCCACTAAATTTAGTTAGTATTAAGATTCTTTTACAGGGAATGCAGTGCAGCTGACGATGAAATAATTAAGTATTTGGTTATATCATCGCTAGTTTCACTGAACTCTTCTGAACTCTACATGTCATGTGTGGTCTGGCATCTCCTTACCAGCAACAGGTTCCAGGTTCAAACTAGTCAATTCCCTAAAATACATGCTCAGAGCGTCGTTGCGCGAAAGTGGTAGGGAGTCACAACGTAGAACAACAGACCCCACACAGAATGTTAGAATGGCGACCCTACCAGGATAGTAAAATACCATGATTGGAGGTCGACCACATGCCTAACTAGGTCAGAAAAACATCCCGTTAAAAATTTTCGTAATAAAAAAATTTTTTTTTGAAAGGCATAAATAGTTGAAAACAGTAGCTGCAGCGATAGATAGTAAGAAAGTATTCAATAGATAGTGAGACACTGTAGCAGAGACAATAGCATAATTAAGTTATGAATTTTAAAAATTGTTAGAATTAAGTTTTCTGCTCAATGCAAGCGCACAGGTGGCGGATGCATCGTTGCAAGTTGGTTCTGACCCAACAAGTAAGTGAATGGATTGTCAGTCTTGGGTATAATAAGTGTCAAGTCATGTGAACAAAAAGTTTATGAAACGCTATAGATCGTATGAGCGCATGTTGACTCGAAGTAGGACGCGTGAATTGCATTTAAAATAGAAAATAAGGGATTCGGAAAGATTAACAATGGCAGATCGAGACCTTGACAGAATTGAGGTAGAGACCCTGCATGAAAATGGACAGAGAATAGAGCACAGTACAACAGACGATGCAGTATCGCGAGAAATAGGACATATAACGCACCATAACGAGGATAATGTACGTCAAGGCACAGAAAACGTAAGTCAGCAGACGACAGAGGAGCAGGAAAGTAGAGAGTCAGCCGTCGAGGGTTCTAACTTGCGTCTTGAATACGTAGAACCGATAGTACAAGTAATCAGAGCTCCCTCACCACAGAGTACAAGGAATGCGAGCAGAAACGTGTCACCGCACAGTTCAATGCAATCGGTTGCAAACCAACAATTGGGCGAAAACACAGAGCGTAGGACGTCAGAAGAAAACGCAATAGGACCCACCAATCTGGCAGAATTATTACAATTAATAACGGAAACCATGACAAGACAAAATAAAAAAATTGCGAACCAAATTCAAATTCAGAATGCACAAACCACGAGACAAATGCGTGAGATTAAAGAACAAGACAAAAAAATTCAGTTACACCTAAGTCGTATTGAAGACGAGGCAAAAGAATCTCGAGAAGTGATAGGAAACATAATAACAGGTCACAATCAATTGAGAACAGACATTGACAAGGTACAAGCGGACGTACAAACATTGCGTAATGGCATTCAGGACGAGATCAAAACATTACGTAACAAGACCCAGGGAAAAGTCAAGAATCTAGAGAAACAGATAAACGAAATTACTAGACAAGCAGCAGGTACAGCGCGTGAAATTGTGGAAAACAGTGTGTTACATAAACGTTTCACAAAAGCAGCGCTGAAAAGATAAGATAACCGCATAGTCAAAATAGAAGCGCAAACGAAGCGACAATTTCAGAAATTGCGAACAGAGTTGTTGCAAACCATTGCAGAGCGTAGTGAACAAGATCGAACAAGCACTGAGTCTGAAACCACATCCGTATCTGTAACAGCACCGGAAAAACAAGCAATTAACGAAGATATTACGCATTTGCGATTCCAATCACAGACGGAAAGTAACATACGTGAAATCAGACAGCCTGCACAGCAAAAAACACGTTTCGAAATACTTGATGAACAAACGGCACCACAAACACATGCAGAACCACAAATGTATGTTTCAAGACAGTTTGGATCGTGCAATGAAGCAGCAAGATTAGCCAGACAAGATACCGAACCAATACCTGACAATGGAACGCCAGGTCGCGAAGAGTACAGTGCAATGCATTCAGCTACACGTTCACAACCGATGGAAGAAAATTATTACGTACCACTCCAACGATACTACGCAGGGGTAGGCGAAAGTTACAGTAGACAATATCCAATGGATCTACCACAACCGGAAAGAACGATGGGAGAAATGATCACAACCAAAAGTGGCGAAGAATCGCGAATTTCATATGGAACTATGACGAAGCACGACAACGATCATTTTCTCACAGTCAGAAAATTTCAACACTTTCGAGAAGGAAACTCATTACATCCACGAACTTTTATTGATCAATTCCGAGTAGGATTACCAGAACACTGGACGCTAGCGCACAAATTAGACTTTATATGTGCACACATGTCAGGAACAGTCACAGAAACCATGCAGAATGTTGCAGCGACATGCCGATCGTACGAAGATTTCAGAGAGAAGTTTCTCTCACGATATTGGTCCCACGAAGCACAGAACAGAGTGAAGTACGAATTATTACAGAACCCATATTTTGAAAATTCAGGAGAGAAGAGTCCTGTGAAATTTTTCGAATTAATGGCAAAGAAAAATGAATGCTTAGATGTACCATACAGTGACAGAGAGTTGATTAAATTATGCGCGATGGAGTTACTGGCAGTATTAAACACTTTCAGTACAAGTTAGAAGTAAAACAGCACAAACCATTTAGAGTGCCATCCTGTACTATCCCATTAAGCTACAGGAATAAAGTATACCAGGAGATATCTAAAATGTTAGATGATGATATTATTGAACCAGCTACCTCCACATATAACAGCCCACTCCATATTGTACAAAAACGAGATGGGAGCATCAGGTTAGTGCTTGATTCCAGACAGATCAACACAATCATAATCACTGAGACAGATCGCCCATAAAAATTAGAGGAATTGATACAAAACTTCCACGGTGCTAAGATATTTTCATCAATTGATTTATGGAGTAGTTTCTGGAAAATAGAATTGGCCCCAGAATGTAGAAAATTTACAGCATTTATCCTGTTCGGTAGATGTTACCAGTTTAAACGATTGCCATTTGGTTTAAACATATCATCAGCAGCGTTTATTAGGGGATTTAGTACTATACTCAGACCTGAAATTTTACAAAAAATTACTTGTTATGTTGATGATGTGATTATAGCAGAACCCTCTTGGGTACATCACGACACATTAAATCAGTTTTTACATATCATGAAAGAGCAAGAGGGCTCAGTAAATATAACTAAATCCAAATTTGGAAGGCGAGAGATCAAATTTCTAGGACACATAATTTCAGAGATAGGGGTAATGCCCGACCCAGAAAAACTAACGGCAATCAAAGAATTCTGTACTCCATATAATAAAAAAACTCTCAGAGGATTTCTAGGTCTCACCGACTTCTATAAAAAATTTATTTGGATCGACTCTCTCGCAACACCAAGCCTATGTGCATTGACGGGAAAAAACACGCCATGGGTATGGGATCAACAAACCAATGATGAATTTTTAAAAGTGAAAAACGCACTAACAACAGCACCGATTTTAGCACATCCTGATGTAACACAAAATTTTTGTATGGCCACTGATAGTGCGAAAACAGGTTTAGGAGTTGTTTTATTCCAAGAATACGAACAGGCAGGACTAAGATCGTATAGAACAATGGCATTTGCCAGTCGTGTACTCACAAAAAGAGAGAAAAACTATTCAGTCACGGAGCTGGAAGCATTGGCCTTGTATGGGGCTTCCAACGTTTTCGAAACTTCCTATACGGAAGAAAAACAAAAGTATACACTAACTACAAAGCATTAGCATTTCTGTTATCCGCCAAACTAACTCATTGGAGGTTAGCCAGATGGATGTTAATACTACAAGAATTTGACTTCACTATTACACACATACCAGGAACAGTGAATGTATTAGCAGATGCTTTATCACAATGTCCACAGGGTGCATCCAATAACATAGGTTTGGAAGCAGCAGAAGACCAGTTTACAATGTACTATATGAAACAAGTACCTTTCGAAAACTACATTACGACAGCATTGAAAAACTTGGGCAAAGAACAGGACAACGATGCCGAAATACTACGAATCAAACACAAGTGGAGAAGTAAGGATTTTCCAGACATTCGACAGCACTATCTCGTAAAAAACAATGTTTTGTTTTTTAGACGAAATGTTGCAACAAATGAATGGTTAATTTATATCCCAGATGAACTAATTAATAAGTACATATGGTATACACATTTAAGTAATGGCCACTTAGGACCAAAGAAATGCTTTTTAACAATAAAACAAACAGGCCATTTTCCTAATATGGAAAGACGAATTAGAACAGTATTAGTCAAATGAAAAAAATGTATGAGGGCTAAACACGTCATTTTCCAAACCAAGCCACCTATGTTTCCAATAATCCCTATAAAATTAAAACAAATAGCTGCAACAGATTTGATGGGGCCCCTCCCACGCACAAAAATGGATACATTTTCATATTTGTCGTTTTGGAACTTACTTCTAAATATGTTACCTTGACACCATTAAAATGGGCAACAGGTCTTACTATAAGTAAAGCATTTAGACAAGATTTTCTCAGACAAGTAGGTCGAGTGGAACGAATAATTTCGGATAGTGGCCAACAATACAAATCAGTGCAATGGCAGAACACGTTAAAACAACACAAAATAAAACCCATCTACATATCTAAGTACAAACCTAGCGTAAATCCAGCAGACGATCAATGAAGGACTTTATGCCGATTATATGCAGGCAAAAGACACAACACTTGGGATATATACCTTAAAGATTTTCAGGAAGTAATAAATGAAATGCCACATAGCACTACACTACTACCTCCAGTTACTGTACTTAAAAATATTGAACCCCCAAACATAACCAGAGAAAATGTTAGATTTCCTATTGTACCACATAGACAGCACAAACAAGTCATAGCACCAGCACTCCCCAACGTCAGAAAGGCAGCCATTAAAGGAAAAGAAAGAGGAGATAGAACAGCAATTAAAAATACATTCTCAGTAGGCCAGAAAGTATTTGTAAAAACACACCATCTCTCCAGCAAACAGAAACAAAAAATACATACGTTTCATGCTGCATACAAAGGACCTTTCATAATTAGCCGAATTGCTCATGATAATGCTGTGGAACTAATGAACCCAAAAACAGGCAAAACCTTAGGTCTTCACCATGTGCGCCATATCAAAAAGTTTAAAGATTACTTTTATTACTGGTAAATAATCAGCACAATATATCAAGATTATGTTGCAGATAAGATCGTCAGGAGAAAGAAGAATGAAGAGGGATGAAGGTGGGAAAAAGAAAGTAATTTCAATAAACACAAAAACAAAAATAACACCAATAGTAGCATAGATTAAGGTGAAGGGATAAAGTGTAGATAGTCTACCAGTATGAAAGACTAAAATGCTATACACCACGAAACTACACAAAAAAACCAATTTGAGGATTCTTGTAGAAGTTAAGACTCAAACTATCTTAGAATTGTAACATGGAAAGGGCGCCGAAATTTGTAAAGCTTTCTAAGAAGGCGTAAAACAATGTAGGTACTAGATATATGTTAGATGATTATAAGTAAAACTTTTGTAAGAACCATTGTAAAAACTCCAGCAAAGACCAGATGCAATGACCCACAAGTTGCAATGTGAGAAGTATCAAGAAAGAAAAAGACGTAATTAGCAAGACACGATTCCTACAAGGCAGAAGCGTCAAGTGAAGGGAAAAGACAGTGAGACCAACAGAGGGCCCTTCTTGTAGCGGAAGTGGGCAGTAAATCTGTGAACCACAGGGTGGCGGAACCCTGCTGGGACAGAACACGGAACCACAGAGTGAGGGTCTTGGAATGACCTGACTCAGCGGAGCGAGCAAAAAAAATGGCTCGAAGAGAAGACCGCTTGGGCAAGCCACCACTGGCAGAAAAATATGTGTAAAAGTCACAATACTGCTATTAAACAGCATGCTGATGCACGAAACTGAAGAAAACTTCCACAAAGTAAAAACGACACGCCCAAACAATTATCAAACTGTTACTAAGAGGAGAACTTCAAAGAAACTAGTTATCAATAAATATTTCCATATCCTGCCCAGAGAACAACCAAGAGTCAAGTAAGAAGCAGAGAAAAGGCAGGAAGAACAGAAGTTGAAGAATCGCAAGATTAAGACCAAGAAAGAAGATGGGTGAAGAATAGACGACATACCTTCCCAAATCCCTATCCTATTGTAAACTAGTCGTCTGCAAAGTATTACTAGAAAAAAAGACCGCTTTCAGCGACACATAACGATGACTTTCACGCATACAAAGCCAGTAAACCACGAGATTCAGCACTCACAGCTTCATTCCATTATGGGACCTCCACAACAGCAACACACACTTGCAAAGCGAACAAGGAACAATGAACGAAGCTGTACATCAAATACTTGCCCACATCCATCTCGCTCAAGTCCATCACCTTCGTGCAAAAACATTCGCCAACCTCATTCTTAAACATTCATAGGATTCTGTGAATGTGTGAAATTAAAGTTTGTGATGTAGGAATTGTGCAAAAGAAATGTGTGAAAAACTAAATAATTTAAGCACACCAGACAGTTAATAAACTACAAAATAACAGTCATCGACTATGGTCCTAAGTAAAAAAATTGACTATCGAAAAAATAAATCATTAGCTCTGAAATGGACAGTATATAAAGAACAAAAGTAAGGCATAATCAACACTAAAACTATATGCCACTTATTTTTTCCTTATAAAAAAAAGAATAACTATATTTTACTTATTTTCTCCTTATAAAAACAAAGAATAAAAAATTATCTTGTTGGATGTTTTCCCTTTCTTTGACATTTGTACCATTTGTTTGGATAATATCTCAATACTTGTGTATGTATATTTCTTTGTCAAAGCAATTCTTGGAAATAATTCTTATTTGTTAGTGTAACAATGTTGAAACGAGTGTCTAGAAACAAAAACATTTAGAAAATGTGTTAGTAATAGAGTTTACTTAATTACTACATTTATAAAAAAAATATTTCTGAGAAAATTGATGTGAAAGACTCCTCACTTTCATAACAAACTTCTTAAAAAACAAACTTCACACTTAAATAAAGAAAGAAAACAATTAAAAAATAATAATTATAATAGAATAAAAATATTCTCCTCTTGTCAATATAAACATATTTTTGAGAATAATGTGGAAGAATATAAAAATATAATTAGTAATACAAGCTAGCATAGAAGCAGAATAACATGGCTGAACAGTAGGCAACAAAATTCACATAAAGGAATAATTTTTGACTGACTTAGACAAAGTTTCAGTCATTGCCTAACTTCAGTGGAAAAATTAAGTTCGAAGGGTCATTATATGTAAGGTGTCAGGCAGATCCAACACCTTCCATGAAAACCCGGACATCATAAGCAAATCCAGTAGTATGTCACATAGCTCCGAATAAATCATGACATTAAATTATAGAAAGTAGTACGAGTAACGAGTGAGCAAATGGAATACCACAGACTAACACAAGAATGCCTAAATGCATGTCATACCTTCCCACCGTGAGACAGACGCAGTTCCGAGGGGAGAAACGAGAACAGAAGCCGAGAGCAGAACCATGTTAATCTAGAAGGCCCTACGATAAGGGATGGACACCCACATCGCCAGCTAACCGCTAGGACCACCCCACAGCTCATGTAAAAAGCTGGAGCCCTTCAGAAGAACAGTATAGATCTTACGATAACACAAAAAGGGCCACACCAGCCGCAAGTTTTAGCGTGAGACTTTTTCGCGTCTCTGTTACGTTGCAAACGTTAAAAGCATTGCCCAACCACGAAACGTAACCTCCAGGACTACGCCCCAGCCCATGTTAAAAGATAGAGCCCTCCAGAAGAACAGTATAGATGTTACGATAACACTAAAAGGGCCACAACAGCTGCAAGTTCTAGCGTGAGTCTTTTTCGCGTCTCTGTTACGTTGCAAACATTAAAAACATTGCCCCACCAAGACAATTATATCGTTTCTCATTGGATAGACATAATTTTTGTAGGAGGAGCTTAAGGTTAACATTGAGACCCTGATTGGTCAGATGAAAACACAGCCAGATAGTTTTTTTTTAAACCAACGTCAGTGAATTGTAGTAAGGAGAAGTTAGAAAGGAGTTGCTTCCGAAACGGCGAGGTGAGCGGAGCTGTGCGGCCGCCACCCCCTGAAGAACGCCGACAAGGTAATGAACACATCTGATGCCGCAATTTTGAGCCCATAAGGCTTCACTCAGAAGTGCAGAAGTCTCATCTGTTACATCCCCTTTTTACGTAATAGTAGTGTCGATCGTCAATTGAAGCTCATGGTATTCACATTTGCTACTTAAGTTAAAATCTGAGATGCGATGGTTTTTTCTGTTATATAATTATTGAGAAGCCACATCAGCCACTGTAATTTACGACAAGTTAACTAAGTAATTAAAGATAACTGAGGATCACTGTAGACCATTTTGATAGTTCTCTCTTTTGTGAAACTTAATTTAAACCTAGATTATAGATGTGATATGGCATAGGTCATCCTTCGTTCCATTATAGAACTTGGAAACCCATTCTGGGAATGGTCGTTCACGTTGAATGCAGTTGGTTTTTATCATCCTGTATTAAAACAGCTCCTTTTAACAATAGTGCAATTTTGTAAACAATGTTTTGTGAGTAGAATAAAATCTCCAATGATAAACTTAACTGCTTTTTCGATGTTATTTTACCAGCTAACTAAAAATAGGAAAGCCTTGAACCCCTTCCACTAAATTTAGTTAGTATTAAGATTCTTTTACAGGGAATGCAGTGGAGCTGACGCTGAAATCATTAAGTATTTGGTTATATCATCGCTAGTCTCACTGAACTCTTCTGAACTCTACATGTCATGTGTGGTCTGGCATCTCCTTACCAGCAACAGGTCCCATGTTCAAACTAGTCAATTCCCTAAAAAACACGCTCAAAGCGTCGTTGCGCGAAAGTGGTTGGGAGACACGACATAGAACAACAGACACCACGCAGAATGTTAGAGCATAATGAATAAAGTATGATTATTGTTATATGTTAACACAACAATATTTTCTTTGTCATTTATTTTGGTCGTAATTTAATGGAAGGTTTCCAGGAAGGTCAGATCAAAACTGTCTTTGAGCTAATGACCACACTACTGTCACACAGGCAAGATACAAAGAGCTTAGATTTTTTCTTGTGATGCGATAAGATGGTATTATATTTGAGCAGTAAGACAGGAATAAATTGGGATTAAGGAAATGAACATGACTGGCGACTTTTCTCTGAAACTATGATTTTGTATTGGTAGCGTGCACTCGTAATAGTTACCAAATGCAGGGGTTTCCTTAGTTTCTGATATATATGTGCTGTAGCTCCATGTTGTAGTTTAGTATGGCTGTGTAAGTAGATGTGATGAATAGAGGGATACCCAGTAGATTAGTTTCCTTTCTCTTTTGGGATCACTTATCAACTGAGATCTCCACAAAATGTAACTAATACATTAGCACTAATTTGGTTATATGCATGCCCAGTTCATATTACTCTGTAATTCTGTTGTATAGCACTGATGCAAATTTCGGACGTCATAGTGTGCAGTACAATTCATTACTCATGGCTTGAATGTTCACACTGATGTAATACATACAAAACTCAAGAGTTTATGAAAATGCCCAAAGATATTATAAATAAGTTGGTTTCATGTGGCACCTTGTTCTAAGTACGCTAAACCGTATAAGTGTACCAGCAAACAAACCTGCCTTTGACTGGGTATTCATTTTGGCATATTTCTGTCGTGAAAGTGAACTGTGTTTGTAGTGAAGTATTGAAAAAAATTTCATTCTAATGTGTTCATCAGAACACCTTTGAAATTACGAAATAGTCGTACTGAGAAATATGAATAACGTTTACATGTATAAGTAGTGCACCCAAATGAAGAAACGTGATCCTAGACAGTCTCTGTATTCCTGTCGCAACTGCTCCGCGTATCAGCAGTGTTAGCTTCTCTGTTGTATTTCTCAAGGCCAGCCGGCGCAAGTTGCTGCCTGCTGAGTGAAGCATTGTCTATTATCTCTTTGTTGTCGCATGTTGTTAATGGGATTGGCAGATCTGCCCTGTTTCAGTCCCGCCAGTTCTGATTAAATTCAAGTCTGTCGTCATGTCGGTAGTTTCTGTAGTTTCTTTCTTATCGGTTAAGTGGTGGAGAATTTCTCCCGGAATCGTAACTGTGAGGTGGACCGTTGAGTCTGAAGTTATTCTTTCTCCCTTGATAATAATTATTCTGGTTCTCATATTGTCTGTTTCTACGAGTGTCTCTGTCATAATCGTTACCACAGAGAGGTGATCTTTCCCTGTAGCTATTGTTATTCTGCCAACGGTTATCGTACGGGTGTTGTCTATTTCGGTCACGATGAATTCTAACCTGTGCTCGAATGACCAATTAGGAGGAAAGCAATGAGCAAACTGATGAAGCCAAGCCTGTGGATGTACATTATTACCGGAATTCTTAAATTTTTTAAATTGACGTGTAGTGATAAAGAGTTAATAGTCAAAATCATCGTGTCGACGAGTTGCAAATCAGTACTGTTACGTCGTGTCGGCAGTTCCGTCTCAAGATTCGATGCACGTTGCCAACTCCTTTAAAAAACTCCAAAATTACCTGTGTTGTTACTTTGAGACTTTTCCTTATTTCTGAATCCCTCTTCCCATGTCGGAGTGCGAGTGCCCTCTGAAATATGTAATTTTTGTAGTACGTGAGCGAAGTGATCTCGTACTTCCATCACTTCTCTTTTGTATTGTGAATTGATCTGTCTCTGATTTTGTTTGAATTTCCTAATTTGCTCGTACTCTTCTGTGTCATTAAAGGCTACCGGTCTTGTGTTATTCAGATTATCATCTACCTTCGTAGATAGCTCATTCGAAAGTTCGATTACTTTTTCCGATAATGTACTGATTTCCTCCGTGTGTTTTTCTGAACCAAGTTTCAAAGTGACTATTTGTGTCGAAATCATGTCCACTGTGTCCTTCAGGTTCTAATGGTTCTAATGGTTCTGAGCACTATGGGACTTAACATCTTAGGTCATCAGTCCCCTAGAACTTAGAACTACTGAAACCTGACTAATGTAAGGACATCACACACATCCATGCCCGAGGCAGGATTCGAACCTGCGACCGTAGCAGTCCCGCGGTTCCGGACTGCAGCGCCTAGAACCGCACGGCCACCGCGGCCGGCTGTCCTTCAGGTTTTCCTGATTTTGTACAAGTTGCGTGACCGTATCGGTAGACGCAACTGAATCAATTTTAGCCTGCAAGGTGTCACAAACAATAGTCTGCAGATCTTTTATGGCTGCCTCATGTTTCGATGAAGCGTTTTCATGTCGTGGAAGAATAGGCTGAAAATGCTCACAAAATTGTGTTTTCACATCTTCAGAAATATTTTTGACATTTCGATTCGATTTTAAGTAATTCTGCGGTTAAAAATTCACGTGTTTGTTCAAGTGTTTCTTTAATTTGTTTATCATTTTGTACCATTTGTTGCTGTGTTTGTTTCTGATTTTGTTCAGTTTGTTTCTGATTATGTTCCATTTGGTGCATTAATCGCAATACCAATGCCTCAATATCTGAAACATGTTCCTCTGTGCTTTTCTGCAGTGCATTAGCACCGGCAATATTTGTATTTTGAAAAGCAGAGAATGAATCTTGACTTAATCGAGAAAAAGGGAAGGACGCTAAACCTGAATCTACGGTATTTGCAAGATTTTGTTCTGTCATTTCACATTCCTGAGGCGAGATATTGCTGACAGATCGATCGACAATACTTCGATGTTCACTAATTGTTTCACTGTCTGCACCATTATTTACTGCATGGTCCATTTCCCTATGCACAATTTCCAAATTATTTTGGACCCTGTCACTTCATTAAAAGGTAGTGTTGACACGCTACGCTCAACTTCATTATCATTTCTCAATTTACTTTGTAGCCTGCTGTTGCGCTTCTCACACGCCATGATTATCACAGAATTTCACACGATAACACAGAAAAACACAATTTGAAGAGCAAAAACTGCATTGAAAATAATAAATATCTAATTAATTGCAAAAGCGACTGCTAAATACTTAATGTAAATCCACAGGAATGCCACAACTGCTTTGCTCATTACAATATTGTACAATAATGTAAAACTACAACATCAAAGGAACTTCTCTATACAATTAGCGCTAGCAGTAACAATAATTTCTAATCATGCTCTAATTATTGAAACTACGAGAAAGATCAGAAGATTCCAGTGAGGTACCCTCGGCTAGTGGTCGACAAATGAAACTTTAAAGTATTTTACGTAAACTGCTGAGTGAATTTAAATGCAAGTGAATCTACTTTCTCTTTACTTCTTTTAATCACGTCAACACTGACACACAATATCCTAGCGCAACGCAATCTGACTGCTCAGAAAAATTACAACCTGACTTCAAATAATTAAGTCAAAAGATTGGCCCTGACTAAAAGGAAATCTTAACAATAACCTATATATTTCGTTAAGCACTTACTTCAAAAAAATCTTCATTACGCTAACTACTGCGATACAGTGAGTGTCAATACTGCCAGCTAAATAAGAGATTCTAACTTCTAAAGCCACTAACTACTAGTAGGCATGTGGTTAGCAAAATTTGTTGTTGCGAATTAAATAATGTATATTTTACCTTAATAATGTGACCTCCAGTACAAAGATATATAATCATGAATAGTTTTCAATCTTGAAGTCGAATACTTCGAGATCGTTAGCCTACGCGAACACTTCAGACCTCTACCCACCATCAGTGCTAACTTCTCACATTTAACATCCATCACTGCTGGCTCTTTACCTCCAACTGCCCAACAGTACTTCCATCACCGCTGGAGACTAACTTCCAACTGCCCAACACTACTGGTGATTAACTTCCAACAACGAGTCCAACCAGCCACAGAGTCTCTTACAAAGAAAGCGCAGTCAGAGATCAAATGCTAAGCACTACACAGCGCTGACAACACAGAAGCAGCCCACTTGCAGTTTCAAATTTGGCTCAAAGGCACCTAGGACATTCCTCTGAAATTGTGCAAAAGAGTGGCGCTCTGCGACTCCACCCTTGCACTTGGAGATACTTCTTTCATCAAGGTGGAGATGGTGTCTAGTACGTCGACATGCTGAAAAAAGGCCACAGATCAGAAGTTCCTATGAGGTGTAAGGTGGGTTAAGGATGTCACATTCGCACCAGACTTCACCTCAATTCTTCCCTACTCGACTGTGGACTAGTCATATGATGGGGAAGTGTACAGACGTTCCCTCACCCACATATCACCACTTCTTTGACCACATTTCGATGGAGGTCAGATCCTCGACACCCAGGGTTGAAATCAAGCGTTTTGTAGTGGGTGGCCGAGGAGAACGTTTCAGACACACAACTGCTTGTAATCGACACTAAAAGCCCCCAGTACGTGGCGTAAAGAGCTTCAATGACAGCTTGAACTTCCTTGGGACGTCGATTCCCACACATTTCGTGGTCGAAAACTACAGTTCGTAGTATGCTGAGGAACATGACGACATTTTTGACAGCGTTGGACAATGCTGACGTCAACTGGACGATTCGCCCTTACTCTAAGGACACTGTGGAGCTGTAACCACAATGAATGTAATCTGATCCCTTTGGAATGTAGAGAGAGTTCAGTTTATGTTATGGTATATGGGATGGAACCACAAGGAACCAATCAAAGCTTTTCGATCAAATTTGATCGTGGTACGAAGCGCTAAAGTGGGCTTATGCTTTTTCAGCCCACCTGTTTTGTGCCCTACTCTGGCGTCATCAGTACGGGTGCAACACTGACTTGTGTGTGAACACAACGGTAAAGAGCCCCCTGTTTGGCAACACCGTCGGTGCCACGCACGTACCGCTGTTGAGCGCGTTAAAAATATACCTGTCAGATACTTCGACATCTATTCAAAAGAGTGATGCATCGTGGCTGGTCCGGTGCATGACGGTAGGCAACCCAACCTAAGTGGTGTCGAACACTTAGTTTCCTGCCTAGAGCGAACGCGGTGCCCCACCTAGCTCGTGCCGGTTGCAGCTTTTCTTCTCATAGTATGCCAGCCATATATCGCTCTAGCACTTGCTTTGCCTGGTAATTAACAAGGCGTGCCTACCTACGCTCCTGTACGAGTCATTCAATAAAAAGAGTCTAAGGTGCTGCAGATTAAGTGAAGCACCATAGCAAGTTCGTATTCACACTCTAAGATCGCGTGGACGTTCTTGTCTTTGATTTTATTTCGTTACAATATGTGAGATACCAATATTGGCAAGATGTCAGAGTTTCCATGCAGATTTTCATGTCCAGATTAACGAAACATGAAGTTTAAACTAATTGCGCGGTTTACAAAACATAATCACAGTGGTAGCCAATTTACTGGACAGTCATAAGCGAAACCTCTTCTCATTACATGCACCCCACAGCACAGAAAAGTGATTCTAGTACTCATGATCCACTCAGCCGTATTGTTGTGATCAACTCGGGAAATTATTTTATTTTATTTTATTACAATATGAATGTTTCTTCTGTCAATATTTATACAAGGTAATGTATGATACAAATCGGAACATAGGTTCACGTATTTGTTTGGTGACATCAGTTATCTTACACATATTTTAATCTGAGAAAATTAGGTGCATCTGTTGTCCGGAGTGCTATGTTATCTATCGCACTTTTATCGCGTTATACACTCTTAATCTTTCTGCTAGTCTAAAGCTATATTTTCGCCTCGAGCGCCGAGCAGGAGGGCTATCAGTTTGTTACCTCACCGCAGCATTGCTTAAATAGCCTTTCGTCAGTCCTGTTTGTGTTTTCGTGAGTGTCGCCTCGTTATCTAGCCCGTAGTGCTAGGTGCTGTGTATGTCCTTTTGCAGCGGCGTAGTCAACTCATTGTATTCGCCATGATTTTGGAATGTGTTCCAAGAAAAGGTACAGTCGGCATTAGTTTCGATAAACGCAAGCGCCGGCCGGGGTGGCCAAGCGGTTAAAGGCGCTACAGTCTGGAACCGCGCGACCGCTACGGTCGCAGGTTCGAATCCTGCCTCGGGCATGGATGTGTGTGATGTTCTTAGGTTAGTTAGGTTTAAGTAGTTCTACGTTCTAGGGGACTGATGACCTTAGAAGTTAAGTCCCATAGTGCTCAGAGATATATGAACCATTTTGAAACCCAAGCGTTCTGTGCTGCCCAGATATTTTGCCATTCTTGTATGGCTCAATGATTCTTTTTGTAACACCGATAATGAAGGTAAAATACCTACTCCACCATCAAAAATTTTCGCCGTTTAATATCAGTTGATAACTTGTGCTGTACTTCTAATTTTGAATCTGTAAGCTTTATCACAAAAACTATATTTAATACGTACTCGATGTAATAGTGTATTTATTTGTGACTGTATACAATTGATTGTTATTATTATGAAAATATTATAAATTTCTGGCTAATAGCCAAGCTAACTTTATTTCAATGTCTCAATAGCAACGACGAAATGGCACTAGCTGTGTCGTTTCTTATCTTTGCGTATGGCGAGTCTCTGTCACGTTGCGAGCAGAGAGGAAGCAGAGCAGCTTCAGTGATGATAGAGTGCGGAAGTGTTTGTTGGGTGCTCCCGCAGACACGGTGTGCAGCTATGCCCGCACCAGTGTAGACGTGCTTGATTCGTTAACCCGCGAGTGTTGAGAGTATGGTGGGAGGAGAGAGGCGGAGGAAGCTGCATTTCCAGCTATTGCCTGTCCCAGAACTATCCGTGGCTCTAGAGACGGCTCGGGCTTCTCAAACTGCAGCGGCACCAACGGTGGCAGGTCAGCATTCTCGTCACTTACATTCTTCGTCGTCCGCACAGCCACAGCATCGTAAGACTTGTAAGTTGACTGTATAGGTTTTTTTAATGGTAACGTCATGTAGCGCTCTGTATGAAAATCACTGGCTGTGCTGTGTGCAGTCTGTGGCTGGATGGCATTGTTGGAATTTGCCATTGTAGTGTTGGGCAGTTGGCTGTTAACAGCGCGTAGCGTTGCACAGTTGGAGGTGAGCCACCAGCAGTGGTGGATGTGGGGAGAGAAATGGCGGAGGTTTGAAATTTGTAAAAATGGATGTCATGAACTGATGTATATCTTATGACTTTTGATGCCTATTAAGGTAAATATATTGTTTGTTCTCTATTAAACTCTTTCATTTGATAACTATGCCTACTAGTAGTTAGTGCCTTCCGTAGTTTGAATCTGTTATTTAGCTGGCAGTAGTGGCGCTCGCTCTGTTGCTGTAGCTTGAGTAACGAAGATTTTTGTGAGGTAAGTGATTTATGAAAGGTATAGGTTAATGTTAGTAAGGGCCATTCTTTTGTAGGGATTTTTGAAAGTCAGATTGCGTTGCGCTAAAAATATTGTGTGTCACTTTAGTGAATGTTTGAGTACGTTCAGTTTTGCTCAGCTGTTTGAAAAGCAAATAATGTAAGAGGTTTATCAGCACAGTAATTCATAAATTTTTCTAAGGGGACGTTTCATATGTCGACCCTTAGCCGAGGATACGTCACTGGAATCTTCTGATTTTTTTCTTGTAGTTTGTGTAATTAGTGTAGATTTTGTTTATTGCTAACACGTAATTGTAGAGAGAATCTCCTTTGTAGTTGCAGTCTTTCATTGTTGTACAGTAAAACAGGTGTGGCACGCATGTAAATTTCCACCAAGTATTTTGCAGCTGCGCTTGCAATTAACTAGATATTATTTTCAGTGCTATGTTAATGTGTTCTCTTATTTTTGCTCTTCAAATTGTGTTTTTCTGTGTTGTCGTGTGAAATATTGTGACAATAATGGCGTGTGAAAAACGTAATACTAGGCTCCAAAGTAAACTGAGAAATAACAGTGAAGACGCAAGCAGTCTGTTAACGCCACCATGTAATGAATTAACAAATATTCAAAGTAGTAATTTGGTAACTGTGCATAGGGAGATGGAGCGGGCTGCAAATAATGGTGTAGGCAGTGAAACAATTAGTGAACAGGGAAGCATTATCGATCGATCGGTCGGCAACAGCTCGCCTCAGGAATCGGGAATGACAGAACACAATATTGCAAATACTGTAGACTCAGGTTTTGGGTTCTCACCGTTTTCTCAAATGAGTCAAGACACACTTTCCGCTTGTCAAAATGTGAATGTTGCCGGTGCAAATTCACTGCCGAAAAGCACTGAGGAACATGTTTCAGACACCAGTGCACTGTTATTACAGTTAATGCAACAAATGGGACAAATGATACAAAAGTTAGACACAACGCTTGAACAAAATCAGAAACAAATGGGACAAAATCTTCAAAAGTTAGACACAATGGAACAAAATCTTCAAAAGTTAGACACAATGGAACAACACCAGAGACAAACACAGCAACAGTTAGACACAATGGAACAAAATCAGAGACAAACACAGCAAAAGCTCCAAAAGTCAGACTCACTGGAACAAACACTCGAACAAACACGTGAGGATTTAACTGCTGAGTTACACAACATTGAATCGAAATGTCAAAAAGTCTGAAATGACGTAAAAACACAAATTTGTGAGCATTTCTAACCTATTTTTTCGCGGCATGAAAATGCATTACAGAATCATGAAGCAGCCATAAAAGAACTGCAAACTATTGTTCATGAAAATCATGAGACTTTGCAAGCTAAAATTGACTCAGTTGCATCTACCGATTCGGTTATACAACTTGCAAAAACTCAGGGAAACTTAAAGGACGCAGTAGATACTCAGAAAATTGGTTCAGAAACACACATGGAGGAAATTAGTTCATTATCTGAGAAAGTAGTTGAACTTTCGGATCAGCTAAATAATTTATCTACGAAGGTAGATGATAATCTGAATGACACAAAACCGGTAGTCTTTAATGACACAGGAGAGTGCGAACAAATTAGAAAATTCAAACAAAATCAGAATCAAATTAATACGCAACACCAAAGTGAAATCCGGGAAGTACAAGATCACCTGATACAGGTAATACAAGAATTACGTATTTCAGAGGACACTCGCGCTCCAATACGGGAAGAGGGACATAGAAATACTGAACAGCCACAAAATAATAACACAGGACACTTCGGAAATTATGAAAGAAATTGGCAAGGTACACCGAATTTTGAGATGGAACCGCCGAAACGACGTAACAATGATCGGCATGTGACTCGTGACATGATGATTTTGATTATAAGCTGTTCATTACTACACGAAAATTCAAAACATTTAAGAATTCTGACAACGACATTCATCCACAAACATGGCTTCATAAATTCTCTCATTGTTTTCCTCCCAACTGGTCATTAGAACACAGATTAGAATTTATGTGTGTCTACTTAGAGAATGAACCAGCTGTAAGAATGCGATCGGTCATTCACGATTCCCACAGTGAAGGAGAATTTTACCATGCCTTCCTCTCAGCATATTAGTCTCAAGCCACACAAGACCGAGTAAAACATGGCATCATAATGATGAAACATTTCGAACAATCTGAATTTTCCAGTCTTGTGAAATATTTTGAAAAAATGTTGCACAAGAATCAGTACCTGCCCAACCCATACAGCCCCTCAGAACACATCCGCATTTGCTTAATCAAACTGCCTGAACATTTACAACATATTATTTTAGCAGGACATTGCAAAGACGACATATAAGCTTTTCAGGGACTGTTACAAGAACTGGAAATTGACACTGACAATCGCGGAACGCGAAAACAGGAGCACAACAATTACAGATCACATCCGTCACAATTCTGCGATGACAGAAATAATATACGACAAGGCTATTCTTTCAATGTAAATCGTGACCGAAACAGACATCACCCATATGACAACCGTTGGCAGAGTAGTAATAATTACAGGGAAAGATCACCTCTCCGTGGTAATGACTATCACAGAGACAATCAGAGAAACAGACAATTTGGGAACCAAAATAATTATTATCAAGGGCGACACAATAACTTTAGATGCAACGGTCCAGCGCGCAGTTACGATTCCGGGAGAAATTCTCCACCACGTGAATGACAAGAAAGAAACTACAGGAACTATCAACATGGCGACAGACGATATAATCGTAACGACAGACCTGAATTGCATCAGAACTGGCGGGATTCAAACAGAGCAGGTCCCTCTCAGCAAGGCGAATTTGTAGAAGTTAGGTCTCCTAATCCCAGTAACGGCGCGCGCCAACAAAGAAACAGACAATGACTCCCACCGCAGGCAGCCACGTTCGCCCGCTGGCTCAGGGAAAAATAACAAAGACGCTAACCTTGAGAAAAATTCCAGTTTTCTTTACCGACGTATACCACATGATAATTGCGTTAAAGTTGAAACTCTGTGTACTAGGAAGAGCAAAGGGTTACACGACATTTTACATGTAAAACCATTTATTGAGAGATAATCTGCTTTTTAACTTAGTCTTTGATATAAAATTTTTCTCTTCACGTTACTAGTACTCTTTTTCAATCTTAGAAACTTTTAATATGCAACAATGTTTGAAGTTAAATATCCAGTCAAGAACCAAGAAAACTTATTTCAACAGAAATTATGAATGCATTGTTATAGTGAACAGATGAAACAATGTTGTTATTTGTGCATTCTTGCTTGTTAGTTGCACGATTACGTAACGACTATAAGGCTCACATACTTAGAACATTTACCAGTACTGATAATGAGATTTTAATGCAACATTTTGGTTTACTTGAAATTACATTCTGGATTTAAAGTACTCTCTGTGAAATACCAGATGACACAGTGGGTAGTTTATGTGACAGCTACACGATTTTATCACGACGCTACTAATGAGTGCTTTTGCGGTGTTTCTGTTTTATATCTGCACAGTTTTTCTGAATTATTCTGGAAGGTAAAACATGTTTTAGTAGTAACTTTTGTGGTATAGCTACAATGAGACAGCCTCTTTCGTAGCACAACAATACGTTACAGCACAGTACTTTCTTCATCACAACAATAAGCGTAATAACTAAGACATCTATACGCAAAGCATTTCACTTTTGTTTATCATGAGGTAAGTACAGTGACTTCTGCAGAACTTAGCTTTCGGAGGACAATAACTACGACACTTCCACAGAGATTATCTTACAGCAAGACGCACATTTAGCGCTACAGGACAAGTATTTGAGTGATTAATTTTGTACTTAAAACATTTATTTTTAAAGATATTTGAAGTACAATAATACAAAGGTTTTCCGTAATACATTTCATTCCATTGTTGTAATCTGTAACACCCGAGGGTATAATTACATTAGTCCTCAAGGGGTACACGCTTACTTTGTGTACCATGTGTTTGGCAAGCACAAGGAGCCCTAGCTAATATGGTATTTGCTTATACAACTTTACACGTCGGTACCATATTTCTCTAATACATAAATTACACAGCTATCTGATCATTTAACTGAGAGACAAACATTTTTTTTACTACATCAGTGACCGATGTTTACGTAATTACACTGTTGTATAACTTCACACTTACGAAATTGTATTTTGTCTGTACTTTGTGAACTGTTCATATTTTTTCAGACCCATTGTGATATTATGAGAACTTTGAATGATATATTTGGTATGAGATCATGAATTTTAAAGTATGTTTGAGGTAGATGACACTATTGAAATGAGCAGAGAATTTTTTTTAGGTTTTGAAATTACTGGAGGAAGCTACGACGACTTTGAGATTTGACTGAGGTGTTATGATGTTATTTTTACGACGACGATGTGTATTATGCTGTTGAGGTATGTTTATGATCAATAAGCTGATGTTATATGAGGAATTTGATTATGCTCCATATTTATTAAGATGAAATATTGAAGAAGTGTCGACGAATATGTATATGTGTAATAAGGTAAGGAGTAATGAATAGTGGTTAGGGACTCTGACTTGTGAAAAAGGATGTTGGAAACCAAGAATCGTACTGTAAGAGTTATGAAATGTGTGTAAATGCGTGAATGTATCACAATGCAGGCGAAAGTTTTTTGCACACTGTTATATTCATAGGAATTTGTTTCTACACATTTGCAACGCAAATTCTCGACCTGTGAAATTTTTTATATGAGACTGTCACTGTAATGCAAACTGGTGTCGTAAATATTTCGGTAAGAAAGCCAAGTGACCTTGACATAATGCGACTTGAGCGGCCAGCTGTGTCAGACACCTGGAGAAAAATCCAGTAGTGTATGCCTTTTCAGAGGCACAGGTAAAAAAAAAAGAAACCATTATCCTCGCTATTGACATTTCTTTGTTGAAAGCATCGCAAATACGACACGCTCAAATTGGAAAACATATGATTACAATGTGGAGCTCTTAATTTACGATATTTACTAAAATGCCTAATGAAATGATGAGAAACCTTTTTTCATGTATTGTCTTTCTAGTTGAGAGATTGCTCATTTTGTTTGATATCTAGTTTCTAGCTGCAATGCAGCATTGGTTAAAACAAAATAAAATAAATGTCTTAATATAGATATTTTATGCCTACAGATGCAGTAAATAACCATTTTATGAACTACTTCAAAAAAAAAAAAAAAAGAGGGAGCACAAAAAGACATTTCCCTTCACAGGAACTGCATACATAATTTTTGTCAATGACTGGGTAACTTATTTAGTAGGGTAAATTAAGGTGATGCATCACCCTAGTTTTAAGATGTGACATAGGTATTAAACATGGCCATTTTTACTGTAATATTTTTTTGCTTGAGCTTTGTCATGTTTAGATATAAGTTATTACATTTGCTGCTGCTGTTTGCCAGCCATAGTGCTACTAAATTTCACTTTGTATTACTCTGTTAAGCTAGTTTTACTACTGATTTATTTTTCTTGTTGCTGCATATTGGCTCATATTAGTTGTAATGTTGCATTGCTTGGTAATTTAGATTTACTGCAGCTTGCTTTGACAATTTCCATTTTTTCATTGCTGTTTGTATTAATTTTTTTAGGCTGCTGCATTGCCTCGTCCCTTAGTTTAGCATCTGAGCTCAGTAGATTTAAGTTAGCTTAAGATGGGGTAGGCTATATGTGAGAACGAGTTGTGATGAATTGGAAGAAATGCATTGGGAAGCTATAAGAAAATGGTTTAGCAAAAAAAAAAAAAGTATTTTGAAAGAGGATATGAACAAAATAGTAGGGTTTAGAGACAACAGGTTTATGTAGGATTTTCTTGGAAAATAAATAATGAGGTAAGAAATAGAACGTATAAATACAGAAAGCATGCTTGAATAGGATGTTTTTGGTGGGAACAAACGTTGAAATAAGAGGAAAGATCTATGAAATGAAGTTATGGGTTGAACTGCAGTACCAAATGTTACACTGAACACGAACCCTGTCTTTACTTTTGTATTATTCCACTACGTGTTTATGTACCCTTGTGTATTTGTCTTCTTCCTGTCTTTATGTGTTTAGCTAATAAGATTTATGTTGTAGAATTTTCCAAATACTATGTTATTTTCTTCATAAAGATGTTTAGATATTATTTATTCAGTTTTGTTTTAATGATCATGTATGGAATTAATGTTTCAAGAACTATTCTCATTATTTTATTTATTTACTTATGTCATAATTCCTGTAACACTGATGTATATGTCTATTTCTATTCTTTTCTAAAGCCTGTATTACTGCAAATGTTATCTGTACTATTATGTTCTTTAATGATGTTTTTTGTACCTTTTTAATTGTATTCTTATGTTATAAAATTGTAATTGACAACAGTTCATCATATTATTAACTTGTAAGTTCCATTTCACTGCACACCTTTCTGTTGGTCATAGTATATGGACCATATGTGAGAAGTAGGGACTGTTAGTGTTTGCACATGTGTTAATAATTCAGCAAGGGACTGGATAACAGCATTGCTGGTTCTAAGGACAATTCCAAAAACTTTGTGAGTGCACAAGTGGTGGTTATGGACTTGCTATATTGTCTGCAAGACTCTTCAATCGTGATTGTGCACCTGCACAGTCGCAGCAGATGGCTGATGGCCATCTCTACAAGGACTACGGTGGGTCTACACCTTTGATGATCCATCAATATCATTATTTCTACAAAGACTGCAGTGGGTCTGCACCTTTGGTGGCCCACCAATACCATACTCTCTACCAGGACTACAGTGGGTCTGCTCTGTGATGACCTATCTACTAATATTCTTCAAAACCTCGACTGACTCTGCTGTGGGTTTGCTCTGTTGTGGCCCATTACCTGTCTGCATGTCGAGAGTCAGCACTGTCTTTCCGTTGGAAGGACAACACTACTTCTTCAAGACTGCATGGAAATCCACTACTTCTGTTTGCATTTTCTTTTACTGCTCAGACTTTGAGAAAAAAACACTGCAATTTTACTGTGATGAATGATCAGGTCTGTCTTTATGGACTGTGAGAAAATTTTAGCCTTTGACCAACATTGTATTGATAAGTGTGTGCATTTGATTTCTTTGTTATTGTAATTATGAAAATTTTTTTCAAATCTGTATTGGCCACTGCCCAAAACAATTTGTAAAATTTTTTGTGGGGAGCATGAGGGCTATGTAAGTAGACTGTATGGGTTTTTTTAATGGTAACGCCACGTAGCGCTCTGTATGAAAATCACTGGCTGTGCTGTGTGCAGTCTGTGAGTAACGAAGATTTTTGTGAGGTAGGTGATTTGTGAAAGGTGTAGGTTAATGTTAGTAAGGGCCATCCTTTGGTGGGAGTTTTCAAAGTCAGATTGCGTAGCGCTAAAAATATTGTGTGTCACTTTAGTGAATGCTTGAGTACGTTCAGTTTTGCTCAGCTGTTTGAAAAGCAAATAATGTAAGAGGTTTATCAGCACAGTAATTCATGAATTTTTCTAAGGGGACGTTTCAGACTGTTAACTGACAGGTATAAAAATGTAGTCGCTTTACCCAGTTTCATTTCTTTCATAAAGTGTAACTAACTTCACTAATAACTTGCAATATTTAAAAATTTAGGGCGCTTGAGTTGCCATTTTTCTCACATTATTACCAGGAAGGGCCCCTTTCCTTTCCGTGCAATCACAGAATGTCGTAAGAATGTGAAAACTGAATAACTATTACCTGCCAGTTTTGTGTGTTTGTTAATGCCTGGTTTCAGTCTAAATTTTCTGCCTTAGTAACTGTTCTCTCTTGTATCGCATAACAGAGGCTTAAGTAATTTGCTACCCTCAGACTTCAAGAAGAATATAATAATTCCAATTCCAAAAAAGCAGGTGATGTCAGATGTGAAAATTACCCAACTATCAGTTTAATAAGTCACAGCTGCAAAATACTAACACGAATTCTTTACAGACAAATGGAAAAACTGGTAGAAGCCGACCTCAGGGAAGATCTGTTTGGATTCCGTAGAAACATTGGAACACGTGAGGCAATACTGACCTTTCGACTTGTCTTAGAAGAAAGAATAAGGAAAGACAAACCTACGTTTCTAGCATTTGTAGACTTAGAGAAAGCTTTTGACAATGTTGATTGGAATACTCTCTTTCTAATTCTGAATGTGGCAGGGGTAAAATACAGGGAGCGAAAGGCTATTTACAACTTGTACCGAAAGCAGATGGCAGTTATAAGAGTTGACTGACATGAAAGGGAAGCAGTGGTTGGGAAGGGAGTGAGACAGGGTTGTAGCCTATCCCCGATGTTATTCAATCTGTATATTGAGCAAGCAGTAAAGTAAACAAAATAAAAATTCGGAGTGGGTATTATAATCCATGGAGAAGAAATAAAAACATTGACGTTCGCCGATGACATTGTAATTCTGTCAGAGACAGCAAAGGACTTGGAAGAGCAGTTGAACGGAATGGGCAGTGTCTTGAAAGGAAGACATAATATGAACATCAACAAAAGCAAAACGAGGATAATGGAATGTAGTCGAGTTAAGTCGGGTGATTCTGAGTGAATTAGATTAGGAAATGAGACACTTAAAGTAGTAAAGGAGTTTTGCTATTTGGGGAGCAAAATAACTTATAATGGTCGAAGTAGAGAGGATATAAAATGTAGATTGGCAGTGGCAAGGAAAGCATTTCTGAAGAAGAAAAGTTTAACATTGAGTATAAATTTAAATGTCAGGAAGTCGTTTCTGAAAGTATTTGCATGGAGTGTAGCCATTTATGGAAGTGAAACGTGGACGATAAATAGTTTAGACACGAAGAGAATAGAAGCTTTCGAAATGTGGTGCTACAGAAGAATGCTGAAGATTAGATGGGTAGATCACATAACTAATGAGGAGGTATTGAATAGAATTGGGGAGAAGAGGAGCTTGTGGCACGGCTTGACTAGAAGAAGGGATCGGTTGGTAGGACATGTTCTGAGACATCGAGGGGTCACCAATTTAGTATTGGAGGGCAGCGTGGAGGGTAAAAATCGTAGAAGGGGACAAAGAGATGAATACACTAAGCAGATTCAGGAGGATGTAGGCTGCAGTAGGTACTGGGATATGAAGATGCTTGCACAGGATATTGTGGCATGGAGAGCTGCAACAAACCAGTCTCAGGACTGAAGCCCACAACAACAACAACAAAGAAATTTGCAATTTTAAGCATTAACTTCATTTGCTTAAAGTGACGTAAAATTTCTCTGGAAGAATTAGTAACTAAAGGTATAGCACAAATTAAGACTATGCAATTTCATTTATTGTGTATTTAGCTTAGCGAGTGACTTCTCCTGGCTCGGTTTGTGTTTCATTGTCGTTATTTTAAAAGTAAAATCTGTTGGTCATTCACTTAAAGTAAATTCAATTCCATCCTTCAATAATCAAAAGTAAATTGCTTTCGTTTCTCTGAATTTTGCGTTACGTTACACTGAGGTTACTAAAAGTCATTTTTACATAACAAAGTTTAAGTTAAGCCATTCATTTATTTAACCAGAAACTCCATTTAATTTTACTTACAAAATTTAGTATTTCACATTATGGAACAGCAAACTCAGTGCTTTCTGATTCATTAATTTTATCGTGAACTGCTGTGCTATGGAAAAGCGTGACAAGCTTCTGTTGCCACGTCAGCCAGTACGGCTTAAATTTGTTTGCCATTACCTTTCTCAAGATTCTGCAAATTCATTGCTCTAGCAGCCTGGCGAACTATTAATTATCTCCTAATTAGTGTCTTGTTTGTGTTATCAGTGATTTTAGTAGCAAATATTATGTGTTACCCTTTTTCTCCCTGTGCGGTTCGTGAGCGATTGCATTATACTCCACATATGTAGCTTAAGTTTGAAATAGATTCATTCTTCAAAAGATTCTGTTGCACCCTTTCCTCCACCTAACTGGCGTTATTTTCCTAGTGTAACCATAGCCTTACTCACTGTAAAATGTCATTAGGTATATTGGATCACGATCAGTTATATCACAATCTAGTAGGCCGATTATGACGGTGAAGCTACACGTTGTGACTGCGACAGCACAATATCAACTTTCTATTGATCTTGACACGTATTTTGCATTGTGCGGATTCGTAGCAAATTAAACTCTTCCGCTACGAATAAAGTCGCTGACGCACGGCAGTAGTAAGTGGTGGAAACAAGCCACAAAATTTCTAAATTTGATTTAATCAGTAAAACAGGCAACATGATGGACACAAATTAAACTGATAATTTGATTGTACTTGAACGGGAACAATCGACTAAACAAAGGGGAACGCTGTCAGCGAAAGCCATAGTTGAGCAACTAGCAGCTAGCACCACAAACGCTGCCGCTGAAACACAGAAACAGAGGAAAATGGAATTCCTAGCATTGCCAGATGCTACGGAATTCTGAATAAAAATCAAAACCGAATCTAGTGACGGTGGATACGAGAAAACTATTAAGAAAGAACTAGAGTTAAAGTAAAAACAGTAATAGATGGAAGTATCAACAATTTGTTGAGCATGTTGGTCACTACAATTAATGATCAGTCCGAATCAATTACTGCTAGAATTAATGCTCAGTCCAAATCAGTAAAAGGTAAATCTGAACCAATAAAATCACAATGCGAATCAATTAATCCTCAATCAAAAGCAATCAAGACTGTGAACAAAAATATTAGAGTTGTTAACACGAAAGTAGAAAAAATCGAGAAATAAATAGTTGTAATGTATACCGAAAACGAAGGTACAGTCAAAATAGGAAGCATAAATAGTATTTTGGGGATAAAAGTATGGAGGATTGAACAGAAACTGAAACAGATTGTTGATCCCGTTACTGAAAATAAAACAATTGAAAAGGTAGGTACAGAACAACAAGATGATAGGGAAGAAATTATGAATTTGCTAAGTTTAGTATCAGACATGGAGACTAGAGTGCTGAAGCAGCTGACTACGTGTGATAAGAAAAAGAGGGAGGTGAAAACGTTAGCGAAGACCACTCACCAAGTAGTAACGAAAGTAACCGAATTACAAAACCGATTAGACATAAAGCAATACTATGTGTCATGCCATGCACATAATATAGAAATCTTAGCGAAGGAGGCCCATTTCGATTCCCTCAAAAAACAGCGTGGGTTGCACGCTACCGACTTTATTAAAAATAGCGCAAGGGTATTGTATGAATCGTGGATACATAAGAGAAAACTTAACGCTGCAATCGACGTGCTAGGGGGCGAGGCTAAGCGATGGGGGCTTAAACCTCGTTAGTGTAAACTTGAGCTTTCAAGAATTTACGAATGCTTTCTTGAAAGACTATTGGTCAGAGCAGAAGCAGGAGAAATAATGGCGCGGTTTCATAGTGTCAGAACCCCAACACGCGAATTCTCACTGTACGATGAAAGAATTTAGTGAACATTGGATCCGCAAATTATAATATTTGCGTGATCGACGCACTGAATCGGAGATTGACTGGGAGTTGTCAAAGATGCTTCCAGACGATTCCAAGCGGTACATAGACACTAGTTATAGAACAATTACTGCTTTCTTAGAAAATGTCGAAGATAAGGACAATTGGCGGAATAACTGCGAAAATACGGAAACAGCTATAACAACAATAACCATGGCTATATTGGTAACCAACACCATGGTAATAGTAGCTCACACCCTGTAATAATAACAGTCATAGTGGGAACAACAAGAGTAGAGGCCAGTATCACGTGAAGGTGGTACACGGTTCTCTGCAGAATGATTATAGGTAGGAGCAAAATCAGCAATGGTTGCAGCCGGATAGAAACTGGCCTATGGTACCTAGTCATAGAATCCATTAACCGCGCCGGGCCGGCCAAGTAAATGGCTCTGAGCACTATGGGACTTAACATCTATGGTCATCAGTCCCCTAGAACTTAGAACTACTTAAACCTAACTAACCTAAGGACATCACACAACACCCAGCCATCACGAGGCAGAGAAAATCCCTGACCCCGCCGGGAATCGAACCCGGGAACCCGTGCGTGGGAAGCGAGAACGCTACCGCACGACCACGAGCTGCGGGCGGTGGCCAAGTAGACAGCCTAGGCAACGTTGCTATGATAGATCCGGATGGATAAATCGGCGATAGGAGAATGTGTATGAAGACGGAGCGACTAACGCACCCACAATAACAACTGAAGATGAAAAAGCATTCGCAAACCGATCGCTGTCTGTAATAATGATGAAAACAGAGGCGGCCTCTGTTAAGACAGCAATGTCATCGCAGGCTCAAGTACAGTGTGATTCGCCGACGGAATTAAAGAAGTGATATCGGATGCAGCTTCTGCTATCGCGCAGGGTAACGCGAAACTTTAGGAGGTGTGGATAGGTCATTCGATAACTGAAGAATTACAGAGGATTATATTGGAGGGGAGGATATTTGACGTTTCTCGGCCCGCATGAAATAAGCGTTATTAAAGTAACAGAAATATTTGTATCGAAGCGCTAGGTTTGTCCAAGTGATGTAGTAATTGAAGCAGCCAACCCCAAAGACACTGGTCCTAATGACAACCAAGGCAAATTTCTGAAGAGGTGAAAGACGAGTTTTCCGATGATGACCAGGTACGACTAATTGATGGCTACATAGTTTGACATCTGTGACGTTAAGGCTGACGTTCATACAGTCAGACGAGAGTGGTATGGGTTGCGTGAGTTCTGGAGAAAAATTCAATCAGAAACAGAGCACAGTTCTCCAAGCAATTTGGAAGGTGATTGAGCCGTGGCTATCTCATGCTATGCGTCCGATTAAACCTTGGTTGCTATTCTGTGTTTAGCCTCCCGCAGTTATCGCGATTATGCTGTCATCCTCTCTTTCCGCGGGTGGCAGCAGCGGTGTGTATAATTGGTTTAGGGCGCCAGTACCTTCTACGTTGTTTCATTGAACTCCCTTTGTGTGCTCGTCGGGTGAAGTTCGGGTTAGCTGGTCGGTGGGTCCGTTGACTATCTGTCAGTTGGGTTGTCGTCGGATCGACAATGGGTTGGGCCGTCTGCCTGTCTCACCTAAGCGAGCGTTAGTGTTTGAATTCCAGGCCGACCCTCGGAACTTCTGAGCACTCTTGGATGTACTGCCTCTCCTTGGTTGTTATTGCTGTTTGTACTTGTATGGCTTCTAGCCGAGTTTTAGATTAAGGTTGTTTTGTCCTTAAGGCGTCAAATGGTTTGGGCATTCAGCCAAATTTAATAAATTTTTTAGTAAAGCCTTTGGCATTTTTAAAATTAATATTATTTCGGCTTAAGTGTTGGGCCTTCAGTCGATTTTGGATTTAAGTTGTTTGCTCTTAAGGAGTCACGATAAGGCCTTTGCTTTCAAACTTCTGATTTTGGTTGAGCTTTAAGTTATTGGCTTTCAGTCGTTTCTAAATTAAAGTGGTCTTGCCCCTAAAGGCATGAGATTGTACGGCGCATTCAGCCGCTAATTAAGTTCCAAAACTAAAACTGTGCTTTTTTTAAAATTTTTTATTTGCTCTTGTAATGTTTGATCAAATAAAAGGTTGTATGTTTGAGTGTAACTGACAGCCGCTTATTTTGGCCCCTTTCCACAACTTAAACCACATGTCATATCCTGCGGGTTTAGCAGGGCGTCTCAGTGATAACCATCTTTCCGAAGAAAATTTACCTGACATGACAGATAGCAAAATGTTGGTAATACAAGGTTCATTAATCGAAGAAATTGATGTAGAAGATTCAGTGTTGGGGCCAAAACGGCTTCAACAACCGAAGGACAGGCAGATAGAAATTATGAATATCCAAGAACAGAAAGTTAAGAAATCATAAGATAAACAGCTATTTGTGTCATAGCCAGACGGGTTTTTCTGGAATGACCTAAACGTGCATGAGGACTTGTCATGGAAAAAGCAAGAACTATTCGCAGATAAGTGTAGACAGATAATGTTGCCAGTCAGTATGCACGGTCTATAAACGCACGTTTTAATAGATACCAGGGTAGAACTAAGAGCTATGCCTGGAAATTTTTCGATTTGTTAAAGGAAATACCAGGTGTAGTAGTAATGTCTGGAGCCACCAGAAGGAATGGCAAACCTATATCCCATCAAATATTTGAATGTTTTGAAATTCAAGGGGAACAATTTGGACATGAAATTATCGTCGTGCCAGATTTGAGCACTGAGATAATAATGGGCTTAAATTGGTTACTGAAATACCATGCAGTAATAGACTGCTACAATATAACAATGATGTGCATTTGAAAGATAAGTCTTAAATTACTGTGAGTTTTAATTACACAGGTGGTGATCTGAGTAGTAAGTAACAACCTATTGACATTGCTACTTCGCCTGATGAGATTGGTTTTGGCAGAAATATGGAATATTAAAATATGCGGACTCCAAATGTTGACAAGTATGGGAATTAAAAACGTCTTTTCGAATAATCTGGGGCTGGTTACTGTATATCAGTGCAAATTAAATGTAATGCCCCATGAACTGTTCTTTGTAGAAATTTATGCAGTACCGCTGTCCAAAAAGGAGGCTGTACAATAAGAAATAGATCGAATGCTGGAATGGAATGTTATAGAGAGAGTATGAGTCCCTATAACAGTCCTTTGATCATAGTAGGGAAAGGAGATGGTAGTGTCACATTCGTGATAGACGCATGTACACTGAATGAAGTTGTTCAACGTGATATGCATAGACGAGAAAACTAGAAGAGATACTGCAAAGATTTCATAATGTATACTTTATGACCACCCTTGACCTCAGGACCTGCTACTGGCAGATCATTCTTGAGGAAAAGTCTAGGAAATATCCTGCGTACTTGTATGTAGGGAGTTGTCACAAGTATAAGGTAGTGCCATTCGTACTGAACATAACAGAGTCTGTCTTTATCAGAGAGGCCGATAAAGTACCAGGCACGGCCATAACTTCCAGATTGACAGTGTATGTGGACGACATTCTCTTGGCGAATCTGACCTGGCAAAACCATTGTGATCTTTTAGACGAGGTTTTCAGTGCGTTCCGCGATGGTGGAATGAATATGAAACTGAAAAACTGTCAGTTTGTGAAGGAAGAATTGTATATTCTTGGTAAGGTAATTACAACAGCAGGAATCACTAAAGATCCACACAAAGTAGTGGCAATAAAGAATTGTCCACCTGCGAAGACTAGAAAATAATTGAAAAGTTTTCTACGACTGAGCAGATTTTATCGCAAATTTGTACAGGGATCAGTTTTCAATGCTCCAAACTTAAACATTTTGCTACGCAAGGAAACACCGTTTGTTTCGATTAACGAGTGTCAGGCCGCATTTGAAAGAGTTGAAAAGCGAGTTGTTACAGAGTCACATATTGTACCATCCCTACCTTTCGTTACCATTTCATATGGTAACGGATTTTTCAAAAAAAAAAAAATTCTATTGGCTCTGAGCACTATGGGACTTTACATCTATGGTTATCAATCCCCTAGAACTTAGAAGTACTTAAACCTAGCTAACCTAACGACATCACACAACAGCCATCACGAGGCAGAGAAAATCCCTGACCCCGCCGGGAATCGAACCCTGGAACCCGGGCGTGAGATGCGAGAACGCTACCGCACGACCACGAGCTGCGGACACGGATTCTTGAAATTACGATTTAGGTGTGCAACTGTTTCAAGACGTGGTAGAAGGAAAGGGAAAGGAACAGCGGACGGTTGCGTTCGCAAGTCGGACGATGACGGAATGTGAGCGAACCTATACGATTTCTGAGAAGGAAGGTCTCACAATCGTATGAGATTCAAGAAATTTAGAGGTTACTTGTAAAACTGGAAATTTTTAATTCACACGGACCCTAAGGGCCGTGTCAAAGATTGTCGTTTACTGCACCAAAGATTGACATGATAGTCTCTTTATTTACAGCAGTTAAATATTGTTGTATGTTATGTAAAACGTACAGACAACTGCATGGTGAATTCACTGTCGCGTTTACCTTAAACGATCAGCGAATAGTGGAAGACGAATCCGAAGGTGTTCCATAAATTTTAGGGCCTACAGCAGCGTAAATTCGACTTATTCTTCTAATATTTCGGCTCAAATCCGTCCAGCCACCTTCAGAGTGAGCCGAGGTGACTGAAACTGTTCTACTTTCAAGACGAGGAAAGACGAAAGAAAATAGAAAGTACTTCTAAAAATATGCGTCGTCATCAAGCTAGGACGAATGCTAGAAAATTGTGAAGACCAATTATGACGAAATGTATAAAACGGAGAAAAGTTGATGAAGTATTACGAAATCTACAGCAATATCCTGTGTATAAGCAAACACGAAAATAGCGACACTTGGCGGGTGTGTTGGCACACCGAGTACATCATTGAAATAGTGGGCTATTATCACCTAGCCTATGGTTGCGAACCAAAGAAATGTACAGAGAAAATGGCTGAGGTTGTGAATTTTAACAATGTGTTGAAGAGAATCTGAGATAGGTGTTGTGTACATAGTTCCGCGTAGTCAGCGCGTACACAACTTTCCCACTAGAGCGCGCCCCGCTAAGCACAACAGCGCAGGCGCAGCGCTCGTCCGTCTCCGCACTACGAGATGGTGCTGCTGCCTTAGAAACGGACCAAATTCTGCTTCCGCCGATCCGCGTATTAATATGTAACGCATCCAATGAGATTGCTGCTAACGTAGAACCTTTTCTCCTCGCGGATCACAGTTGCGCAGTGATACCTGAACGCGAGAGGTATTATAACAAGTGTACAGACCTCCGATTAGTTAGTCTGCATTTGTCTGCACCAGTATGTACCAGTCTGCATTAGTCTGTACCAGTCTATAGTCAAGTTTCAGTCTGCACCTAAAAATATTATCATATTCCTGTACATAGCCATGAAGATAAATGTATAGACACTTTGTCAAGCAGCAGAGATATGTGAGAATAAGATTAACATACCAAGACCAAAGGAACTTTAGATTGTCAGTTGTAAATAGCATCCAGAATCAAGTTACGGAATGTCTATCTTTTTATTATTTTAATAAATGTGTGTGAAAATTAATCAAGTTCTGTTTAAAGTTGGTCACCATCAATTTGCCACTCTAAGGGTGCACGCGACTGCTACGGTCGCAGGTTCGAATCCTGCCTCGGGCTTGGGTGTGTGTGATGTCCTTAGGTTAGTTAGGTTTAAGTAGTTCTAAGTTCTAGGGGACTGATGATCACAGATGTTAAGTCCCATAGTGCTCAGAGCCATTTGAACCATTTGAAGTGGTGCAAGTGGTATTTCTATCGTCTGACCTAACGGCAGAAGATCAACACCCCACGATAAGACCACGAGACATATCGCTGACACTCGCCTACTTCGTTAGAGCGACAAGTCAAATAATCTGATGGTGTGTGTACCGAAGCACAATAGGATAAAGGGTTGCTGTAAGTGTCAGTGTGAAAGTGACCAATTGCACAAATCGTGGCCCTATGCAGAGCATGAAACCTGACAATGTACTAGAGTTAGTGTGTACGGCCATATAAGGCCCCCTGCCAGAAGCCTCAGGTGATTCCGCCTACAAATCAGTAGTGCTGGAAGCCTTTTCGAAGTTCATTACATTATATCCGATAAGAAAGGCAACAGCTACAGTGTTACGGCTAATGTTAATCGGCGGCACGCCAGTCAGGAACCACAGAGAAGAGAAGGCTCTAAGAAGAGATAAGCCAAACGCTAACTGACTAGACCTCTCTCCAGGACGACAACGCGACAGCAGTGGCGCCTTTATGAGAGGACATAAGCACCACAACCGACTGGTGGCGGCCCAGTTCAATAGCAGCTTCAATATTAGCGACTTGTATAGCAGCGTCAACGATAGCGACTTCTGTAGCAGTTCAGGAAAGGCTTTGGTCAGTTAGAGATCATCAGTCACTACAAGGACTCATTGTTTTGTATGTCGCCCTTCGGTTGCGACACATCTGTGTAATTGTCAAGGTTAGGTATTGTAATAAATTTATTATAATGAAACTCAATAATACGACTTATTTGATTGTTTGTCTAGTGAACCGAGTATGCAGAATTCCTAGACAAAAAAGATTGACGTAACTTTGGCGACGAGGTGAACAAACATCACAGCAACAACCTGTAACCAGAACTGAAAGCCGCCACGGATTCTCTGTTTCGTTTTGTCGTGGGCTTTTGTGTTTTGCTGGCGCCTTAATTCTACCTCCTATTTTCTTTGCAGGGTGTGTTTACATCTTTTCACTGTGTCTTATAGTGTTTTTTCTATTCATTGTTTACAGGTGGGCGTTGCAGAAATTTTCTTTCCCGGTGTGCTTATTTTAATTGCTTGATTTATCTGTTTATTGCATTTGTCTGTTCCACAATGAGCAGCCGACCTCTCACCCACTGCTCAATCCCCACAGCAGCTAGCTGTAGATACAACGCAGCTAGCACACATGTTTCAGTTTCGGACGCAGCGGATTGCATCCCTTCTCAGTACGGTACAGCAGTTACTCGCGAATCAATGGAATACTGCAGAACATGCAACAACTGTAGATCCGAGTGCCATACCACCTTTTCGCCAGTTTATCGAAAAAGAGAAGAGGAATGCCTCGAGTGGTTGCAACAGTATGAAGCCCACGCAATTGCCCACAAAGTATCAGGTACTGTAAACTACATTACTTTTTGTCAACGGCAGGAAGTGCTGTTTTCCAGCTCATTCAGAAATCACTCCGAGTGAACTTTCCTATGATCAGTTTGTAGATTCTCTAACTAACTAGTATAGCCAACAAGTAATGTGGTGGCAACTAGATACCAATTCATTCATTGTAAAAAAAGGTCGAAACAAACTTATAGCGAGTGGGTAACAGATTTGCTGGGTATAAAGAGGAAGTGCAACTTCAAATGTGCTTGTGGTGCCTTATATTCAGAAGTTATATTGCGTGATGCAGTCGTGTACATTGTAACTGATGTCACACTTAGAGAACAGTTTTGAAACAGTCAGCTTCCTCATTTCATCACGTAGTGCAAATTTTCGAACAGTATGATTCAGATGCCGTAGCGTGCGATAAATCTGAGCAGCAGATTAGGCGCTGGTCGTTACTTTTCAAAAATTGATTCGCACATCACGTATCTTCAGATCCCTCTAGATGAAGAATCTCATAACGTGTGTGTTGTGAACACTAATTTGGGCTTGTTTAAATATTTTATTTTGGCATTTTCCAACGATATTTGGAACAGCTGACTGCTGAAGTACCAAACTGTTCAATCTGTTTGGACAATATTGTCGGTATAGGTCGTACATCTGAAGACAACACTGCTAATTTACGTGCATTGTTTGTTGTGTTATCTGAAGCAGAAATAGATTGGACAAGTGAGGTTTTTTTTAAACCTGAGTCGCAGTACCTTGCTCATGTCATAAACAGCCAAGGTGTACATCCTCTTGAGTCGCATTTGTTAACGATACTTGGCATGCCAGTTCCTCGTAATATCACAGAATTGCAATCAGTCTTAGGGAAAATGAACTATTATATTCGGTCCATAGCGAATGCTGCACAAATCTCTGCTACTTAGCATCGCTTGCGTAACAAGAACGTCCCTTTGTTTGGGCAGATAACTGCGAAGAAGCTTTTTAAAATCTTAAAGATGCATTTCTCAGTGATCGATGCTTGGTTCATTTTGATCCTGAGAAACCAGCTGTGTTGCAAGTTGACGCTTCTTCTTACGGAAACGGTGCAGTGCTTTCACACTGAGTTGGTGATAAAGACAGACCTGTTGTTTTTGCGTCAAACTTGTTGCCGATAGCTCAGTGTAATTATTCACAAATAGAGAAAGAGGCATTGGCTAGTGTGTGTGGTGTCACCAAATTCTACCACTAATAATATGACAGAAAATGAACTATAGTAACGGATCACAAGCCATGGCAGTCCTTGTTTCATTCGACGAAACCGGTTCGCGTATGAACTGCCTGAAAATTTCAAAGATGGGCTTTGTTGTCGTGTCAATACCAGTGCGAGATTGTGTATTGTCCGACAGCTCAACATAGTGTTGCGCCGCACTTTCACGTCTTCCGATTGGCCATGATACACACTGACACTTGTGCTGCAGTTTGTGGTCACATCGATGCTCAGGATGCTGAATTGCTTCAGTCCTTTCCTCTGACCTATAGAATATTTGTACAGGCCACAGAAGCTGATTCAGATTTGAACATTTTGCTAAAATACATTCGCACATATTGGCCTCACTTACTGCACAGCTTGAAGTACTCTACAGTGCACCGATACTTCGCACTTCGTTATAGCCGCACTATACAGCAAGGTGATTCTCGTTCAAAACGACAGTGAAAAGTCACGTGTCTTGATACCCAAAGCTTTGCAGAAAGAAGTATTGCAGTTACTTCTCCAAGGATTGTTCGTATGAAGCAGTCATCGCGTCGACACTGTCCATGACAGGGTATGGACACCCAAATAGAACAGCTGACGTCACAGTGTCACGCATGGTTAGAAAATCATTCCGCTCCGCCACAAAAATTCTCTATTTGGCCTATGTGGTAATCACCATGGTAAGATGTGCACATAGACTTTGCAGGACCTTTTTGGAACATTCGTTGGTTAATTATTACTGATGCCCAGAGGAACTGTCTGCGTAACCTGCGTTTTATTTTATTTTAAAGTGGCCACTCTGATCAGCATTTTCCATTGTGGGGCTGTTCACTGTGTTTCGTGACAATATAAGTTTATCCGGGTGCTGGGACGAATTTCTGCTCTGCCTTGGTGGAGGAGGTCAGGTAAAAAAGTAAACCAACGGCCACCGGAAAATTCCTGTGTGGACTACATCACTCAAAGAGCGTGCATAATTGGAGAGAGGAACATTTCTGCCAAATTTTGGGCAGAGAAGTCTCATTGGGCATTCGTATTTTTCGGGAGAAACTTCTTGAAGCATTTGTAGCTTTTCTTCGACGGAAATGGTGTATTCCTACGTGCTCTTCTTGGAGTCTAATTTGGCTAGACCGCGAAGCACTAAAACGTGACCGTGAATGGTCAGATGCGACTGCGAAAAACGCGGGGGTAGAACCGTCGTTTTCGCTGGCAGGATTCGTATAGCCATGGAGTCTCGGAGGGTGCAGACAGGTAGCTGTTAGTTAGCAGGGGCAGCATGAAGTTCAGTCTGATGACCATGGGATATGATAGAAATTGAATTTATGTACATGGTTAAAAATAACTACGGTTAAGAGTATTTTTGACGTTGTCGAGGAAAATTTTGATGTCCATCTTATTACAGATAGTCGTGGGGTCTCGAAGAGTGCAGGCAAATAACTGTGGAGTTGCATAAAGCTGAGTCGCATAACGAAGGGGAATAATAGAGTTTAAATATACGGGTGTGATGAATAACTGATGCAGAGATATCAGTGAGAATTAACAGGTAGTAATTTCGATAATGAATGTGTCAGACAGATACCGGGCGTTGCACGAAACAGAGTTTAGTCGGAGGAAGCAGATGGCTGATGGAAGACTTCAGAGGTTGCAGCCTTGAGGAGCTACTTCAGTCTACAAGCTGAAATGGTAAGATGTATATATTTGCAAGCATGGTTAGCGGTTTCAGGTCGTAGTTTAATGAATATAATTCTCAGTGTAACAACTTTGCTCTTCGAGAGAACGTCTAAATAATGAGTCAATATAGAGCCACTCTTTCAGTTTGCGTTAGTGTCCGGTTTGATCTCATGTTTCTGTAACTCACGTAGCTGAACATGCCTCCTGAATGCTTGGCTCACATTACACTCACCTATAGTGTACATTTCTTTAATGCACATAGTCTTCCCCTCAGCTTTCACTCAGGTACTAATTCGTACGGGACAATAATTGTAGTGTCTAGGAATCTTGCGTACTCGTTTCGCCAAACAAACAATCGACAAAGTCGTATTAATGAGATTTCTTACGTTAGTAAAAATTACAATACTTTTATAATTACACAGATATAATTGAGAAGTTGCAGCATTAGAAAATTGTAGCGAAATGCAGGAAGATCTGCAGTGGATAGGCACTTGGTGCAGGGAGTGGCAACTGACCCTTAACACAGACAAATATAATGTATTGCGAATACATAGAAAGAAGGATCCTTTATTGTATGATTATACGATAGCGGAACAAACACTGACAGCAGTCACTTCTGTAAAATATCTGGGAGTATGCGTGCGGAACGATTTGAAGTGGAATGATCATATAAAATTAATTGTTGGTAAGGCGGGTACCAGGTTGAGATTCATTGGGAGAGTCCTTAGAAAATGTAATCCATCAACAAAGGAGGTGGCTTACAAAACACTCGTTCGACCTATACTTGAGTATTGCTCATCATTGTGGGATCCGTACCAGATCGGCTTGACGGAGGAGGTAGAGAAGATCCAAAGAAGAGCGGCGCGTTTCGTCACAGGGTTATTTGGTAACCGTGATAGCGTTACGGAGATGTTTAACAAACTCAAGTGGCAGACTCTGCAAGAGAGGCTCTCTGCATCGCGGTGTAGCTAGCTCGTCAGGTTTCGAGAGGGTGCCTTTCTGGATGAGGTATCGAATATATTGCTTCCCCCTACTTATACCTCCCGAGGAGATCAGGAATGTAAAATTAGAGAGATTAGAGCGCGCACGGAGGCTTTCAGACAGTCGTTCTTCCTGCGAACTATACGCGACTGGAACAGGAAAGGGAGGTAATGACAGTGGCACGTAAAGTGCCCTCCGCCACACACTGTTGGGTGGCTTGCGGAGTATAAATGTAGATGTAGATATGTCGGAAACCAAGGGTGACCCATGAAAAAACTCAAACTTCTTCAGTGTAGACTATCCTAAGTCTGTGCTACTTAGAGAGTGCAAGTGAAGTAATAGAGTTGACGATGCTGTACTAGTGCCTAATCTTGAAGTAGCTATTGAACTGGGCGTTACCAGTCGGGCGTGGAGCTTGTGTCTTGTTCACACAGGGGCCAATGCTGTCAGCGTGTGATTGGCTGACGTCTTCCCACAGCCTTCTGATCCCTGTCGTTGCCGACTGGTGTGCCGGTGCTTAACTTTACGCCGTAACATATTTCCCCCACTCCGCCCCCCTCAACAAAGCGATGGCCCGTCGTCGTATAGGGAGCACTACATCGGGAGGGGCGGCAGCAGCGTGAAAACTGCGATGTACCGGAAGCTGTGGCTGCAGGGGACGTCAGTCTTCCGGAGGTACACCGCCATCTGGCCTTCGCTCTGGTGGTAACGTCCCCCAAAAGACGACCAGGAGAGTACGCGTCCATCTCCTGAGGCTCATAGCAAGTTGTAGAAGGCGTCGGCTGCTGCGGCGTGGGCGGGACCAGCTCCATCGTTAGGACGAGAGGAGACGGAGGAGGTGAAGCTGCCGTCTCCATGGGGTCGTCCGGCGGTGTCGTGATGACACCCTCTGGCGGCTGCTGTGGCCGCGCAGTCCTCAGGATCCGTGAATCTGGGGGAAGAGATACAGAACGATCACCGTGCACATGAGAGCGGCGAATTGGATTGTGATGTCGGCGTTGCAGTCCGTCTGGGCCTGAAACGAGATACCAGCATGCGCCAGGTCGACGTAGGATCTCGCCTGCCGCTAAACAGCCTGAGAAACACAATACCATGGGGCGCGAGGCGATACTTGCGGCCTCCTTCGGCGCCGGATACTGTTGTGAGGGGGGTGGAGGGGGGGGGGGGGGCAGGTGGAGCAGTGACCGAAGGCGGCGGCCGTGAAGCAGTTCTGCCGCCGATGGTCGATCACGTGGTTGGGAACGACAGGAGGCGAAAAACAGTTGCAATGCTTGTCCCTGGCGTGTGTGTGTGTGTGTGGTGCGAAGTTTGGCCATCTCCCGCTTGCAGGTTGTGATAAAACGTTCCGCTTCGCCGTTTGACAGTGAATGGAACGGTGCGCTAGTTAGATACTGTATGCCACTGCGTTCACAGAATGTTTCAGATTCGTGTGACGTGAACTGAGGGCCGTTCTCCGACACTGTGAATTCAGGCAAATCTTCGAGGCAAGATATAGAGGAGAACGCCTGAATTGTGCTACATGACGTTGTCGAGTTCATTGGCACAGCAACAGGAAACTTGCTACAAGAGAAATTAATATGTTACATAGTGCAGTTAATGAGTTCTATAATTAGTGACATAGGTACAAAAATCAACGTAATAAGCGACATCTTACATTTTCTTTAGAAGATTAAAGAACAGTTATGCATCAGAACACAAACAAACGGAATCTCGAGTTTCCTTTTGACGCGTAACACTGCATTTCTTTGATTCTGGCTAACACTGATGGCTAAGACCACAGATAGCAACAGATAAAAAGACTGATGTGTCAGAGCAAGCCCACATACAGAACGGAGACGTATGTTTTGGGATAATTTTATTATGAATTTCCATGTGTATAAAATATACCAGGAACGATTTTCTTTTTCCTTCCAAGATTTCACTCACGCAGTTTTGGCTATACTTGAATATTAAGGCTATGCTACAAACAATTAAATTACAGATATTGTCCCAGCTTATTTCTAAACGTATCTAAAACAACTTTTGGGAAATTTGCTTCATATATACCATGACCTATTCGTGACGTAGTACCGGGACTTTTCTGATGAAACATGTAATTTTGAAGGAAGACGACTGCAGAAATTTACGAAAATAATATCCACACAAATCAGAGTCACGGTGCTAGGCTTACATTTCGTTTTCCTTGCGACATTGCACTAATAAATTGAATTTTCTTATTTGCAGTACACTGATAATAGGACCGTGGAAGTTTATTCCCTTACAGCCTACAAAGTCTTCTGTTGTCATTGGTGGATTGTTTCTGCAACTATGTGCGTCTCGTAGTAGTTCAGTTGTCCGTAACTACAATGCCACTGCTGGCGCAATTCTCTGGGATCCAATGTCGCCAAGTCTAGGGTACTTACGAAACTATTTTAGTGGCAGTTCTGTGGCTTGCGGCCTGATGTTCCCGCATTCTAGCCATCGTGGTTACCCGCAGCCTTGAGGGGTAGCCGGCGGTCAGAGGCGTCTAGTCACGGTTCGCGCGGCTGCCCCCGTCAGAGGTTCGAGTCCTCCTTCGGCCATGAATGTGTGTGTCGTCCTTAGCGTAAGTTAGTTTAAGTTAAATAGTGTGTAAGCTTAGGGACCGATGACCTAAACAATTTGTTCCCATAAGACCTTACCACATTTTTCCAAATTTTGTTACCCGCACAATAACACCACGTCCCACAGAAAATGGAGGGCTTGCGTCATGATTATTTAGCCAGCAACATGTATCAATGGAAGATACTGCATCCAGGATCCTTCATTTCTTTGTGACATAGCACAATATTCAACTCAGGGTAAAGCGTCTGAAGTTCGTGCCGAGACGAGAAAGACGGCCGTCTTATGGAATATGATTGATTGGCACACTCTTTCATAATATGGTAGTTGTTATGAACTTCCGTTTCTTAGCATTGTATGGAAATGAAGAAGTGAAAAGTCTAATTTTAACGCCACAGAAACGCACTATTTCGACATAGGAAACTTGTCTTGGTAGGCGTTGATTATCATGCGGATAGTACTTGGTATAAGCGCAAGACTTCTACCCTAAAACGTCCTGTCTTTTGAATTGTTAGAAATAGCAACATTCAAATAGAAGTAGAGTGATAAAAGAAATCGACAAGCTGCTCTACGAAGGAACTATCATGGAATGCGCCTTACCCTACTTAGATAATCGCGAGAAATGTAAATCAGAATCGACATAGGGGCATTTTAGCTTAACTCCTCCTGATAAAGACTCTTTGCGGTACTTCACTCAGTATGCATTTCCAAACAGGTTTAACTACGGGAGTTGGAACTTTAATAGTGGCAACTATTTATTTACAGCTCGTACAAAATAAATACGTGTTTCAAAGTTTTACTGACCATCATTTTGCAGGACAGTGCTCAAGCACGTACAGTGCAAGCGGTTGCAGATTTGTTTGACTGATGGGGCTGCACCACCTACTTCACTCCCCTGACTTAAGCCCTCGTAAGTTCAACTCGATATCTAAACCGAAGGAAACAGTTCACGTCATTCGCTTCAGAACTGCTACAAATTCGTCGGTCAGTAGAGAGTGCCGCTCGTACTCAACAAATATGGCACTGCTAAGAGTATCCTAGGACTTCCACATCGCTGGCAACGGGTTATACACACTGCTGGTGACTATTTCGAAGCTCAGTAAAACTTTGAAACAGGTATCCATTTCGTACCAACAGTAAATAAATGTTGCCACTATCAAAGTTTCAACCCTCGTATGTTTATAAACAGACTGAAGCGACGATTTAAAATTTGTACCGAGGCCAGGAATCGAATCCAGGTGTCCTGCACACTAGGCGGATGCACCTAACCACTACACCACTCTGGCACAGCCGCCTTACACAACTGCACGGACTACCCTTGCACGTCTCCTGAGACCAGATGCCTATTCACGTGTCAGTGCATTTGGCATTCCCCGCTTATTTGCATAGCATTTCAGAGGCTCTCCATCTGTGTTGGAACGGTACCTTAGCATCGAACGAAATGGGGATCCTGCCCGAAACGCACGCATAGGTGCTTTAAAGAACTGAACTTGTATGGTTCCACATATCTTTTCAAGTCTCAAAAATCTATGATGTGTGTATGCAGCCTGAAGCGGCGAATGAAAATTTGTACCAAAGCCAAAGCGCATCTGCCTAATGAGCAGGAAATCCGGGTTTGAATCCCGGCCATAGTACAAATTTTCATTCGTCGCTTCAGTGTGCGTACATACATACAAGAGTGTGTGCGTGTGGGGGGGGGGGTGGTAGGGGCAAAGATAACCGGAAGTTTTATTAGTTAGCATTTTTATTGAATTCTACATTTACAGTACATTAGTCCCCTTCAAAGAATTGTCCATGTGCACTTATGCACTTTTCCCACGCTTTTTCCACTTTTGAAAACAGTTCTTGAACTCTTAAGTCAGGATACTGTTCAAAGCCATTAGCATGTTTTCTTTGGCGTCATCCACATCACTGAATCGCTTTGTGGCAAGACAGAATCAGTACCCACTGCGCGATGACAACGGTGAAGTTGGCTCTGAGCACTATGGGACTTAACATCTGTGGTCATCAGTCCCCTAGAACTTAGAACTACTTAAACCTAACTAACCTAAGGACATCACACACATCCATGCCCGAGGCAGGATTCGCACCTGCGACCGTAGCAGTCGCGCGGTTCCGGACTGCGCGCCTAGAACCGCTAGACCACCGCGGCCGGCCAACGGTGAAGTCACTGATGACAGTGCCACTGCAAGCTTCCAACGACTGGTAGTTGTATCGTAAATGTCGTTAATTCTCCCTGTCTGTGACACGCTGGGAAGGGAGTTTGGTTAATTTTATCAGCAGGGTTTACTTTTATTCATTTTTATATAATCCTGCTGTGGGGAAGGATCTTATGCACACTTTTTCTCTCTCGGCAGCGTAACCTTCCCTGACCATTCTGCCCGCTTTAGAATCAATGTTTAGGCCCATAAAAGTTCAGAATACAATCTTATCGATTGAATTTGAAGTTGCAACGGATAACGCAATTGTAATTTTGCGGATGGTCAGAGAAAACTTCAACCTGCACGAATCTAGTCTTGTGCCAATAATTTTAGTAAAGGGGCAGCGTGATTGATATGATTCTCTCTTCTTAGGTATGGTTTAAATGAGCAAGCCGAGAACGGAAATTACTTCGAAAAAAAATTTTATTTTAACCAACATTAGACAAATTTACGAAGTTACTTCTTAACAATCTTTTGAATACACATTTCACTAATTCTTCTTAGAATTTTCATTTAACTATGCACAAAGATTACTTAACTATGCACATAGATTATTTCTCTTTTGAATTACAAGCCGTATTGCCTTTGATTTGCATCGTCCTGTGTGGGGAAGGGAAATCTTGGAGAGCACGTGGTCACTACTGCTATCCTGATACATGCACATGCATTAAGTTATCACTGGAATGCAAATATCGTAACTATTTCTCAATGCAGATTTTCTGTGTACAGTGGCTGGCATCGAGCAGGATTCGAGGCTGGTATCTCCTGCGCGAAGTGCTTGAATACGAAATGATTCATTTTAGAAAAGCTACACCCGTCACTAAATTTTCAATAAGTTGTTAAACATCGACACACGCTAGCATAAACGTTCAGCAATCGCAAAAACTGGCTACAACTCCCTCTATTAGCTTTCTCCGCGGTTGCAGTTTGAAACTATGCACCAGGTGGCGGGTCGTAACGGAAATCTCGAACGGAGAAGATTATTCTTATATAGGATAAATTGAACAAAAATCAATAAATGGTTCTTAATTATTCAATCGCGAAAAAGCCTCTGATAAATAAATTGTTAACATTAAACATATTTAAACATTCAAATACCTTTGTCCTGATTTCGACGCAGCGTTCTGAAGGAACGTCTGGTCGCTTACCTGTCTTCCATAAAACTCCCCGTAACCGTTGAGCGGCTCTTTCTCCCGAGCAGTGCGAGGTGGTGGGGGAGGCCCATTACCAACCTCTAGTAAGATAACGTTTTTTTTAGACTTTCGCACCTCTGGTCGAACCATCCTGTTCCTGCTCTTTGCCTTCCACTGACTGTGTTAAAGTTGGTAGAAGATACTGAGACCCACTACATCTCTGGTTTGTTTGCTACCACACTCAAAACATTCACACCTGACCACGTACTTTAAGGAGAGGTGGGGAAATGTAAATAGGAGCACAGGAAGTGCATATTGTAATGAGAATAAAAGACTTAGATCCATAATTGTTTCTACATGCATGTAATTTGGGGCTGACATTATTTTACTGTTCATTAATTATGTAAAGTAATTGAATTGACGCTGATAATATATATCAGCTGATAGCAACTTAACACTGATTTTAACTATGTAACGAAACCTATTGTGGCGTTACACCTCTAAAGCAGAGTTATTGAACACAGTTTTCCGAAACTCCTTCACCAGAGAAGACGAAGTAAATGTACCTGAATTCCAATCAAGAACAACTGCCAGAATGTGAAACATAGAAGTAGATATCCGCGGGGTAACAAAGCAGCTTAAATCACTTAATAAAGGCAAGGCCTCTGGTCCAGATTGTGTAATAGTCAGTTTCCTCTCAGAGTATACTAATAAAATAGCTCCGTATTTCGCAATCATATACAACCACTCGCTCACAGAAAGATACGTACCTAAAGACTGGAAAATTGGTCAAGTCACACCAATATCCAAAAAGGGAAGTAGGAGTAATCCACTGAATTACAGGCCTATATCACTAACGTCGATTTGCACTAGATATTTAGAACATATACTGTATTCGAACATTAAGAAGTACCTCGAAGAAAACGATTTATTGATATGTAGTCAGCACGGATTCAGAAAATATCGTTCTTGTGAAACACAACCAGCTCTTTATACTCTCGAAGTAATAAGTGCTATCGACAGGAGATCTCAAATTGATTCCATATTTTTAGGTTTCCAGAAGGCTTTCGACACCGCTCCTCACACGCGTCTTCTAATCAAATTGCATGCCTACGGAGTATCGCCTCAGTTGTGCGACTGGATTCGTGATTTCCTGTCAGAAAGGTCACAGTTCGTAGTAATAGACGGAAAGTCATCGAGTAAAACATAAGTAATATCCGGCGTCCCCCAAAGAAGCGTATAGGCCCTCTATTGTTCCTGATCTATATTAACGACATAGGAGACTATCTGAGTAGCCGTCTTAGACTGTTTGCAGATGATGCTGTCTGGGTTGTTTGGATACCCAACTAGCGGCCTAACCGAACTTAATTTCATTATGATGCACCCAGTATTGCTTACCAGTACGGTTGTCCTTTTCCAGAAGGTTAACTGGGCGCCTAAAATCCGCATAATCGTACACGGACCCAGAAAAAGGGGCGTAAATTTACCACGGTTGCAAACAGTCACCTCCCTCCCAGGAAAGCCAACACCAGAGAAACCGGAGGAGCCTTCAAACCTCAAGTCTGGCGGTATTGATGGCAAAACTAAGCCAAGGTAGACTAGAATTTAACTTACTGAGAGACTTCTGATGAAAGATAGTGATTGCGGATTATAGGTTACGATTGACGCTTTGCGAAACGGACCCCTGAAGATAATACAGAGTGATAGTTAGATGCTTAACAATGCTTTGAAAACAGAAGGCCTTGAAGGGAGCCGAAAGAACGGCCGGTGTATTATCACTGACGATTTGCTTGAGAAGTTCAAAGACACTAAATACGTTAGTTAAAGGTGCAAAGGTGATGGCAGCAGTCATATTACGACTTGTAAGAAGCCAGGTAAACCTCAAAAACGCGTCGATAATGACTAATACGTACCGACGGCCTCTTTTGGTGCCAGGTAGTGGTGCCACATAATCAATATAGAGTTTGTCCGTGGGGCAAGACTCTCGCTCTGAAGTAAGGATCCCCTGCTGAAGAACGTTAGTCGGTTTGGCCACACGACACAACTGACACCGAGAAACCAGTTCTCTAACGTCTCGGTTAATAGATGGCCAAGTTAGATGCTCCTTAATCTTCTGCAAGGACGTATAAGTTCCTAAATGCCCGCCAATCAGAGAGTTGTGAAGATAATTTAAAACCGGACGTATTAAGGTGCTTGGTAGTCTAATCTTAAGCTCCTTGTACGTCCCGCCCTTTTACACAAAATGCCTTTGCTGATAATGTATTCATCCAAATGCTCACCCGCCGAGAGCCGTTTCTTAACGGGCCCCCAAATGGGGTCCTGATCCTCTTGGGCGCCCTTACTTGATGCTTGATCAGTGAACATACGGCTAAGGACGTCTGCGAGCACATACCTGCGCCTTAATGTGCTTGACCTCGAACTGAAACGACGAAATGCGTGCTGCCCATCTGGCTATATGGCCAGTTTTACGCGGCCTGGCTGGCATCCAGCTTAAAGCTTCATTGTCGGTCTGTAGCTGCAATACTCTATGTTCGAGGTAAAACAGGTACTTATCCAGTGCGAACAAGACGGAATGCCTTACATTCGTAAACAGAATGTTCAAGCTCAGTGCTGGTTAACCGACGACACTCGTATGCTAATGGCTGCCTTTGACCTTCGAACTCCTGGAGGAGGACTGCCGAAATTCCCGCATTCGACGCGTCGGTTTGGACAATAAATTTCTTATTGAAATCCAGCACTCCAAGAACGGGAAGACTGGCTATGGCCGCCTTAATATGCTCAAACGCGGCCTCTTGCGCACGTCCCCATTCAAAACGCACCCGTTTTCGACGCAGTTCATTTAGAGGAGCACCGAACTGAGCAAAATTAGGAACCAAACCCCTAAAATAAATCGCTATCCCTATGAACTTAGCTATCCCTTGCTTATCAGTGGGCGGCGGAAGGGCTCTCAAAGCCTTAGTCCGCTCCTGATCGAGAGAATACTCTCGCCTGATACTAGATGACCTAAGAAGAATACCTGCTGCCTGGCTAATGTCACCTTATTGAGTTTAACAGTTAAACCGGCCCCTTGCAACCTAACAAAAACTTGCTGGATATGTTCCAAATGCTCTTGGAACGAACGACTATAGATTACCAGATCGTCCAGGTAATTATAAACAAAGACTATTTTCATGTCTCCAAGAATATTATCCAGCAAACGAGTAAGAACGGCTGCGCCAGTAGCCAAACCAAAGGGGATCCTATTAAATTCAAGCATATTCAAATCAGTACAAAATCCTGTAATGTGTTTACATTCTTTGGCTAAGGGAATCTGATAATAGGCTTGATTCAGGTCGAGCACAGTAAAACAATTAGCACTGGCAAACCAAGTAAAGGAGTTATGAAGATCAGGTAAAGGAATTGACTCAAAGACGACCTTCTCATTTAGGCGGCGGTAGTCAACAACAGGCCGAAAGTCCCTCCCCTGATCCTTAGGAACGAGGAATATACGGGAAGCATAAGCGGATGTAGGAGGCCTAATAACTATCTGCTCAAGCAGTTTGGAGATCTTTTCCCTTAGTATCTTCATCTTAGGCGGTGAGAGGCGATATGCGGTCTGCCTGATGGGAATATTGTGAGACAGACGAATATGGTAGTCAAGAACACTAGTAACGCCAGTGTAACACAGAGAAGCTCTGGAAACCTCTCCAAGAAACCCCCTCGTTCAGATGCCTGCTGGGATGACAGATGGGTGAGATCAAACTCACTAATAGCATCAACATTTCCGCATATCGATGCGCCCTACGATTAGTACGCTCACAGAAATTTCTGATCAGATGAAAACTTAAAGAAAACGGTGTAACCCGAATAATCCAAGATAATACCAGTTTTAGCGATGAAATCACCTCCAAAAATCAAATCGACGGCAGCTCCTTCACCAAGGCCAAATACAAGGGCCGCGAGGAGTCACCAAGCGAGATACTGCCTCGGACACAACCTGCAGAGGCAACACCTGCCCATTGGCAACCCGACATCTCTGCACCAAAGAAGGGACCGACCTAAGTCTAGCAAGATGGCCAAATTCCAGAAACAATGAAAAGGAGCTACCAGAATCCAAAAGGGTACAAATAGGTTCACCACCAACTCGGGAACAAATATAAGGCAGTGAGGGTGATGACCGAGCAGCGACACGGGCACACTAGCCTTTAAAGACTCGACCCCAGAGTCGCTGCTCAGCTGGGGGTCATTTACTGATTCTGAGTGTCCGCGGCTTAGCGCAAGTACGAACTAAATAGCCTGTTCGACCGCACCTAAAACAACGCCGCGATTCCCCTTTAGTAGACTCATCTAATGTTGGTAATCTGGAGTGCCCCTCAATAGCGCCCGCTCGCTGAACCTTACCTTCACGGTATCCCTCGTCCGAGAGCGGCAACGTGGATATCGTTACAACGGCGGAACTAAGTTCTACCCAAGTAGAGGGACGAACACCAAAAACAAAGTGTGACTTATCCGCCGCTCGCATTCCCCTCGGGACAATTGAAATTATTTCCCGCTCTGGCAAATCAACTAACAAGGTCGTCCTAACTCCTTCCACGTATTGATGTAACTCCTCTTTATCTCGCTGCATCTGCCAAATATAGCAACCATCTAGTTGTTTTCGAACTTCCGTGGTAAGTCTTCCGCTAATCACAAGTTCCCTCAACTGCTGCACGGACAACTCTTCTGCTATGGCCCTGGATACCAGTGTCCTCAATTCGCCTCTAGGTAAAGGATACAATAGAGACAAAAATACTTGATGGGAAGCACCAAATGCATCAGCGTGTTGCTCAAAGCGAACCAGTAACCGTAACTACCTTTCAATTTGCTGAAAAAAATTTCTCTGAGCAATATGGGACTTAACTTCTGAAGTCATCAGTTCCAGACAGTAGCGCCTAGAACCGCTCGACCACCCCGGCCGGCTCAATTTGCTCGAGTCGGTCTATAACTAATTTTGTGATGTCTCGAAACAGATGCAACAGGGGATTAGGTAACTTAGCAAACGCCTGGTCTAGCCCCTCGGACGACATAAGGGCGTTATTCCCGAACAAAGATAACAAATCTTGCTCCCCAGTTCTCTTCCCATCAAGCTCTAAATGTGACCTTAAACTGCAGTTCATTAACTAAGGACCCCAACTCAGCGGTTGATTCCTTAGCACTATCCTCTAATTTTAATGCCCTTACGTCAGATATCCGGTTGGCTAAATGTACCAACTGCGCCCGCACCCTGTCTAACTGACTGCCACTAGGTTGAGCGCCGTCTAAAAATCCTCGAGACTCCTAACAGTTTTAAACAAAAACTCAATGGCTGCCTTTGTCTCACCACCTCATCCGGGGCGACGTCAACCGGCTGAAGAACGGTGGCAAGCAAGCGGGCTTCTAAGTCCAGAACACTGCCCTCAATAGGCTGGCATCTTATCGACAGCTCAAACATCAGGTGGTCCTTCCTCAAGAGGCCGATCCCGGGGCACTGCCCGACCACCATTACAGAGTTGATCCCCTAAGACAGAACCAAAGAACAAAGACAGAAACAGTACTACTGTAACAAGGTTTAACCAATAAAACCAACAGTAACTGAAATTGTGATATTACAATCGTAACCTCGCTCTGCCACCAGTGAAACCTGGTAACTAAGGAAGGCAGGAATGGGTTCCGATTGTCGACGGGGACCGAATCAATTACTATTGGTTTGCTTTGTCATTTCACTCATTTATTTTAATAATTAAATTTTGAAAACAAGACAGTGAGTTCGCAATCAGACTTTGAAGGCACCTAACCAAAATCACGGCTGAAGGCCATTAAGGCGAGAAATGCCAATTATTTAAAATTTAACACATACATAAAATACCTACAGCAAATAATTTTGGAAAACAAGCCAATGTGGTGTCAGCCAGAATTTTATAGCAAGTAACCACTATCACGGCTGAAGATCTTTAACGCCAGAATGGCAATTATAAAAAAATTTTACAAATATACTGTCAAACGGCGAACGACATAGCAAAAGTTAATTAAAAAAACATATCAAAAAACGTATCACCAAACAGGTGAGACAAATGATGCTACTTTAATAACATTTGCGAGCTGCCGGGGCTAGCAGTGTATTTAACACTAAATTCTGCTAGAATCTTCATTTGGAAATGATGCTCTAAGCCCTCTCTTTTCTAACTCCGACTTTTGCTGTTGCACATGGATTAAGAAGAAACGCGAACTGACACTAATGGGTCCTACATGTGGAGTTGAAAAGAGTTTGGCACCTTCAATAATTCAGTTTGATAGAAATTAATTTGATAAATAAGTTTCATTAACGTGGTGAGAAATGAAAGGGTTGCTCTACCGATCTACAGAAGAAAAGTTCTGTCCAAAATAACAATTTGATTCATTATGAGTAAACTCAAAAAAATAAACACAACACATGAAACATTTATAATACGTCAAACTGGACACTCAAATAAATGCTGTGAAGGTGAATTTGTCCTAAAACTAGCTTGTGATGTTTATGACCAAGTGGTATTTGGAGCCAATTCCTTGCAACTCAAATCTTAAGAGAAACACACAGCCAACCCAACATTAACTGCTGTTACAGTAGTGAGAACTCAGACAATGAACACCGAAGACAGAACCACGTAAGAAAAGACGGGAACAGGCGCGCTCTGCTGAGCTCTATCACAGAGCAAAATTCCCTAATCTGCCGGTGCTGCGGACATACATTACAAAGCTGTGTTCTTAACTGCAAGGACACGATCTGACGTATCGGAAGCGATGGCTGGTTACTTCGACGTCCAGTCGTGGTGATGATAATGTCACGAGTATAGCCCGAAACAAATTATCCTGGTCTGGTTGTTCCAGACTAAAGATTTCCTATCAATACAAATGCGCCTCTGAGGGAGACGAAGAAGGCACGCCACACAATCATTGACGGTACAGTGATTGATTTTAACAAGTGAAGTCACACAGTAACTCCGATACAGTCAACTTTAGCCAAAACTGCACAAGACGGACAACATAGGCCGCTTCTGCGCAGAATGCTGAATTGCCAACTGTACTCGGAAAGTTACATTGAAGTCGAAACTTCAGCAACTTCGTCAAACAGTTACAATCAAATGAAAGTATATTAGACAGCCAACGGAAGGCAGGCTGTCCAGAGCAGCGAGAGCGCAGTCTTGTAACCGACTCTCTCAAGAGCATCCATACAGGCCAAACACAGATCATTCCCGCCCCCACGACAGTAGCCGTGGTTAAACGTTCCAATCAGCAACTTGAAAACCGGCGGTAAATTCCACTCTATTGCCGACGCACTACTATTCGACCAATGGAGATACTTGGCGCCAATTTCTGCGCCGATTTTGCTACGTCACAGAGCTATCCCCTGAGCAAGCCAATCACAGTTATGATTTTGCAGCAAACGCGACAAGACTGCTTGGAAACAAGTCATTCCCACGCCTCGGTGGTACCCCGCCAGAAAGTGTTTTTACTTTCTGCAAAGTAACGGAATCTCTAGCCCAGGTGCTCCTTCAGGCCCCTATGGGCGTGTCGCCCCCGCTCTTATGACAATGTCGGCGTCTGGAGAGCATCCACTCGACTCCCTCACACCCGTCGGCTTAACCCTTTCAAGAGAAGCAGAACCCGTCACCAGACCACCCGGGTGACGAGAGATGCTGCGTGGGAAGACCGCGTGTGAAGGAATAACAACTTTTCACAGCATGCAATTAGAGAGGAAAATCGAATTAGAGTAAGATAGAAATATGAGAGGGTCTCATGCCACCTCTCATACTATAACAAAATAAAACACAAGGACCAGTCACAGACTGTGCTCCTGGAAAAGACCTCTGAGTAGGCCACAGCAAAAACACTTTCGTGAATGAAGAAAAAGGCAGCCAAGAGTTGAATTCAGATCACAAGATGATAACTCGGACTAGTGGCAGCTAACGAGCGACTAATGATAATCTTGGTAAGGCTACCTGACATCAAACAAAACTAATGCAAGATGTGAAATTACGCCAAAGCCTGAACCGGCGGTCTGGGCTCCGCCTGCAGAATACTGTGGATAAAGCGCCCAGAACAAGAAGAAACGACTACCACTAAGGTAGAAGAATGCCACCCAACCTACAATCAAGAAGCTGTCAAACTTACACGCCTCACAGGACAGCGGAGACAAGGCGAGGAACTGTACACTGCCGTTATATGCACTAACCCCTAGGGCACGTAACGGGTGCGTTAGCGACCACAAGACAGATAAATACCGCTGGTTGAACTTAATAACGTAAAATGCTGAAAATAGTAATGTAATTAGAAGCTCAGGAAGGCTAATCAGATCCACCTTCCCCAGGTACTCCACTCACTGCTTTTCGCCTCGGTGACACTACGAGCAACAACACGAGCCCACCTCACTGCAGAATCGCGAGATTTCACAATGGTGGAGATTTCTCTTCGCGAATTGCAATGCACTCAACTTACACATGCAGGATGCGGTTTCGGCGAGGGCGTGCACCCTCGTGACCACTACCCTTCGACCTGGCACTCCACACACGCCGCTGTGGCCCCGTCGTGTTGTCACTGTGCGCGGACCACGTTGTTCATCTGTCCTGCGACGGGGTCGTAAACAAGGATGTGCGGTTGCAGAGTTCACACGAATGTGCATATACAAATGTTGGTTAAAAGATGTTATTGCAAATTTTGGCTCAACGTAAGTCTCAGGGGACGATTTCCACACTTGGTGCATTAGTACACTGTTCCACACCCGCGCATTAGTTATTGTTTTGAATTAATTATTTAGTCAGACATGAGTACAGTTTATGCTAGGGAACAAATATTAGACTATTGTTATAGCAAAATCAGTTTTTCACGACACAGTTCAATCACTATTTATTGGCGTTCTCTTTTACTTTCACACAATGAAATTAGCACTGGTGAGACAGTTTACAGTTTTACTTTAATAATAATTTGACTCCGAGCCCCCAACAGCAGTAATGTAGGCTGCTATAAACGAAAATTACTCAATCAATTCGAACAGAACCACAAGTCCCACTGTCCTGTTTGTTCTAGCAGTTTTGGTGCGAAATCACAGTTCACCACATGTTAACTTACGACGATGTATACCTCGTAAATACTACTCACACAAATAATCGTAGCACTTACGTTTCACCTAATACATGCTCGCACACTTGCATTATTAAACAATACTCTTTGTTGAAATAAATCGGCGCGAAAACGAATTCTCAAACGACCACATGGGCCACCCTCAAGTGGGGATTGCTCGCCACCCACCCTCCAAAACGACTGACCAGCGACTGACCCCTGGCTAAGGTGGCCGCTTGCTTATATAGGCTCGGATGACCAACCCCTGGTTATGTAAGTACCAGTCTCACCAGTTAAGGTCACAAATTTTGATACATACATCCCTCGACAGAAATAAGTACACCATTTACATTAATTTCTAGTATTATTCTACCACCCGTAAATGAAGTTTTAGTTTTTGCAAAATTTCGCCACTCAGCGCAAATTTGTTTCTTTACATCTGTGTTGCAAAGTTTTAACATGGACCTGGTTGTACCACTGCTCTTAGACGTAATCTATAGCGATCTACACATTGCGCTGCTCAAAATCTCCATATCTATAATAAGTAATTAATTATGGGCGATAAAAGTTAATAATAACTTGAAAACATTGAAAACAGTTACATGTATAGCATAACTTAACGAGTCTAAAATACGTGTGATGCTACCCAAAATATTATATAGTGCCGTTCTTTATGTCGTGAATTTTCTATTGAATTTTATAAACAATTTCCCCTCAAACTTTGCTCATTGCTCTTTACGAGCTTTATTATTTATTTATCTTAACATATGACTACGGAACTCGATCCGCTATGACGAGACGTTTTTAATGAGTGCTCGCTCATCTCTGTAAGTTGTTATTTACTATTTTTATTAATATTTCAGTATTCATGATGTTAACCGATTTTGAGGTTACTATAACTTTTGCGTCTTGTAATTTGAAATACAAATCGATCTTTCAGACGGTTCATATTGCTGACGACATGCCACTGCCGCATCGCTCTTCACCGTAACTTACATAGTTTTCGCGTAATGCGCGAAAAACGAAACAATTCCCCAAGCTACGGGCCACGTGGCCGCCCCCCGGGCGGAGACATCCCATCGACCGTTGCTTCCGCGAATCACGCACCACCTAGCGCGCTCGCTCTCCACAAACCAAACCTTGCATACTACAAATATTCCTTTAGTAACGGGGGTTTGTACCGTCACAGTCCCCAACTGGACTCCACACTCACACCACACGGAAAATCCACGAGGTCTCCCCAAAGATTAGGCGGCAGATCTACTTATTGATAAGCGCCGGTGCTGCCACTAGCGGACAGGCAACGCTTAAGAAACCGAGTGGGGCCAGTGAATACGAGAAGAAGACAAAAAACGCAACCATGGGAACTAAACGATACGGCCTGGCAGAAACCTACACACGGCACCAACGCTAGTTACAGCAGGGCTCAATATTCCCTTCTAAACGTGTACTACGTCTTCGCTGCAGAGGCCACGCGCGAAGTGCCTAACCCTCTCCAGCTATTTCCTGCTACCGTCCGTCACGCCTTCCTGTCCACCACTCCTCCGTGCCCTCTGCCACCTGATGCTCCTCCCCCACTTCCATCCATTCTTTCCATTGACTTCGGTAGTCGCCTACCACACTAACGGTCGCTGTGATTGGCTAGAGCGCTCCTGCCATGTCTCCTAGTCAACGCACACTCACAAACATATTGAAACACATACGAAATACTGGATTTACATTTAAATAACTTGAAATTAAATAAATATTCCTGCAGCTGGACCATAAACACGTTCTAACACACATAAATAGATTAAATATACATGTATCAAAGGACTAGAAACAAAAGTAGGCCAGTAGCCTAATGCCTCTGTGCTTTCTAAAACACAGTAAATATATCACCAATTTCTTCACGAATAGTGTATTTCGGATATAAGCAAAGACACAGACGAATAAATATATTTATAAGCATGCTGCTAAAGTTTTGTGTGTAACTGTGGAGTAATTATGGCTTGACGCGATCAATAGTAATCGGCAAATTTGACCTCCAATAACTCATGTACTAATTAAGTTACATGCCGCTATTCATACCAATTTAGGTTTACACTAATAGCTTTCCAAAGACACGTCGATCGACAAAATCCGATGAACTGTTTAGATTTTGGAAACTCGTTGCTAGGTGTTACTTGTATAATTTACAGTCAGATATTAAGCTTTAAACTAATAAAGGTATTGAAAATCTGATTACACCATCAGAAACGTCGTGCAAATAGTGGTAATGTACATGATTCTTTTTAAGGTATCATGATTCCTCTGGTTATTATTAATTTCTACATGAACTGTGAAATGTCCGCCATTATGGTTTCACAAAGTCTTTGGCACTCCCGGCATACAAATCTCCTTCATCGACACAAAGCACAGTCCTCGACACAGCGTCAGCATGGAATTCCCAGCCATGTGGTCAGCCTGAACCACGCACTGGGGCTACCCCTCTTGCTCTGGCTAATGTTCAGCACCACGCAGTTGCTGACGAGCCCCGTATTACCGAACGGCCATTGCGGCCACACCAACTCTGAACTTAGAATATTTTAATGGCGCCACAACTTGCCCGTTATGTCACAAACGGAGCACCACAAACGTACCACTGAACTTACGAAGCGACTAACACCACCTATAGGCACAATGTGTATTTACAAACCGTCTGCACACAACAATTCTGTTCCGGTTACTTTTGGGTCCCCCCTCTTACTTCATAGAGGTTCGACACTTGAAAAGATCTCTGGGACCATATATTGCCGTTCCATTTGAGTATTAATTATGACTCAATGACTAATATACAATTATCTATGCTCGATAGATTTTAATTTTAATGCTTTCTAAAATGAAATCTGGCGTTATTTCTGTGGACAACGTTTACAGCTAAACGACCACCAAACAACATTGAATTTGGACCTACATCAGATCATTTTCAAAGTTTCAAAATATTTAGAGTGCAGCGACCTAAACACTATTATTTCAGACCACATATATGTAGTATAAAACAGTATGCTGCCTTGGGACTCGATCTCAGAACGCAGGGTTCCAAAAGTAATGCTGTCATCGCATGAGCTTTGTGTGAGTCTATTCGTTTCTGCCCCATTTTGGCATGCACCTTTCTACTACCTTCCAGACTTCACAGAGTCTCTCCTGTCTACCTTGTGGTATTAACACTCTTGCAAGAAGGGATACTGCTGGGAATGTCTAACCCATAACATAACTTATAGTTTCCAGAATCCCCATTCACTCTGCAGTGGAATGTGCGCTTTGCAGTAACCTTTCTTCCAGGAATACCAGTAGGACAACGTATGCAGGACCGATTCTGCGAAGTTCGTAAGGTAGAAGAGCGTTGTCGGATAAATTAGAGCTGTGAATTCTCGTCGTGAATCATACATTGATATTAAAGGTTCCATATTCGAATCCCGATCTGCCAAGCAGTGATTTTCAAAACAGCGTACATTCTGTTACAGAGAGGACGAGTCACATATGTCGAAAGTGGTGCTACATAACAGCAATAGATTTACCGTGCAAAGATGCTGAAAAGGGCCCCTTGAATGTCTCCATTGCGATGGAAACGAAAAACAAAATCGGGCAACCTTTCATTATCTCTAAGATTGTTTTTATTCATCAGATATCTGACTGATAGTGTCCACCACAGATTCCTGTCTTCGGTCAATCTCTTTATATAAGCGTAGAGCTTGAACACTACTTCCTCAATCATTTATCGCATGTATTTCAAGTATCTATCTTCCCCCACAATTTTTTCCCTCTAGTACAGTGAAAGTTATTCATTAACATGATAATATATGCCCTACCATGCAGTCCTTTCTGCTTACCAGTGCCTATAATTTGTTTCTTCGTTCGCTGATTCTGAAGAGAAGTTCCCCAGTTATTATCGAACCACCGAATGTTCAACACCTCACTGTAGCACCAAATCTCAAACGCTTCGTTCCTCTTCTTTTCCACATTGTCCCATACTATGACTCAAGTCCATAGAAACACGATCACACTCTAGACTTACATTCTCGGAAATTTCTTCCTCAAATAAAGCCCTTCATTTGATCTTCTTCTTCTTGTCTTTCTTGCCTTCGAGGAGTAATCTTAGAACCTATTACCAAAAAAGCCAACTTTCCTTGGTCATCGAGTATGTCTCTTTCCTTTATTACGTGTCTGGTTATTCTTTCTGTCCTTTTGTTTCAATATGCTTCTAGTCATACAAAATACACACTCTAAGAAATAATAATAACAAATCACGAAGGAATTATCCAAATGGGAAGGAAATCGTTTGGTGCAGTTTACTTATACAGACAAATAAATCATTATAGTTTCAGAAAAAAAATAGATGATTTATTCAAGAGAAAGAATATCACTAACTGAGCAAGTCAATTATGCGTTGGTTCAGCTCTGGCCTTCATGGAAGCAACTATTCAGCTTCACAGTCATTTATGTAATGTTGTGTTGATTTGAGCAACATTGTACAGGTCTACACTAGGAGATTGGGAGCTATCCATAAAAAAGTTTGACTCCCTATTATGCTGTGTGTCAGACAAAAAGAAGAAGTTATTAGTCTGTTGTGATTTTAATGTTAACTTTCTGGTCAATTCTGATAGGAAAAGTGAACTAGAAGTGTTGTTAACAACATATAACTTAGAATCAGTGATCAATTTCCCTACACATATAGCTCAGGAGAGTAGTACTCTATAGATAAGGTATTTGTACAGCAAGAGGATGTAGAACAAACACATGCTTTCCCTGTGGTAAATGGATTATCTGACCATGATGCACAACTGACTAACTTACAAAACCTAAGAGGGTGTACACTTCAGAAACCATTAAGGAAAAGTGTGAGGGTACTCAACCCAGTATCTATGGATCACTTCAGAGAAAGTTTAGGAAATGTAAACTTGGAAGATGTATATAATGAGCGAAATGCTAATGATAAATGCAGCATATTTCTTGATAAATTTATATCCCTTTTTGAAGATTGTTTTCCAAAGAAAATTACTATGTAACACCACAAACTTTTCAGATAAATCTTATATTACTACAGGTATTAAGGTGTCTTCAGAAAGATAAAGAAAACTGTATGTGGCAGCAAGAACTAGTAAAGGTCCAGAAGTAGTTTTACACTATAAAATTATTGTAACATACTGAGAGAAGTTGTAAGGAAATCAAGAAATATGTATGTTAGAGAAGAAATTAACAACTCCAACAATAAAGTCAAATCAATATAGAATGTTGTTAAAAGGGAGACAGGAAAAGTAACCACTGGGGTAGGGAGTATTACTGTTAAAGAAAATGAGACCATTTTAACCAACAGTAAACAGGTAGCCAATGTACTTAACAATCACTTCTTAAGTGTAGGAGAAAAAATTGTGAGAATAGTTCAAAGGAAAAAGCCAGGCTGTACATGGAAGAGTCAGTTTTGAAAAAGTTTACTCAGATTAAGTTTCTTCTAACAACCTCTTGTGAAATTAGGAAAATTATTAAATCTTTGAAAAATTAATGTTCTGTTGGAGTAGATGACATCTCTAACAAGTTATTAAAACAATGTGGAGCAATTAAATCACATATGTAATGCATCACTGACTCAGGGTATTTTTCCAGCAAGGTTGCAATATGCCCTTGTCAGGCCTCTCTACAAAAAGGGGGAAAGCACATATGTCAATAATTACCAGCCAGTATCCTTGCTTAGAGCATTTTCAAAAATCTTTGAGAAAGTAATGTACTCAAGAGTGGTTAGCCATCTCAACAGTAATGGAATATTTAGTAAATGACAGTTCGGAGTTCAGAAATGCTGTTCCACTGACACAACAATATATAATTTCACTGTCCACATAATAGAGTCTTTAAATAGTAAAATGTCACCAGTATGAATATTCTATGACTTATGCAAAGCATTTGATTGTGTGAATCATGACATTATGTTGGAGAAATTACAATTCTATGATATAAATGGAACAGGAAGCAAAAAGTCTCTTTATATGCTTCAAGTGATTCAAAGGAGTTTGCCACTTAATCTGAATGAGATGATATTACATTAGGTGTTTCACAAGGTTCGATCATGGGTCCCCTACTGTTCTTGATATATGTGAATGACCTCCCTTGTTATGTGAAACAAGACACTGTTTGCTGGTGATACAAGCTTAATTATTAATCCAGTGAAAGAAAGTCTGATAGAAAATTAAGCATATAAGGCCTTTCGAAAAATTTGTAATTGGTTTTCTGCGAATGGGCTTGCTGTGGACTTTGAAGAAACACAGTACCTCGAATTTTCTGCTGCAAAAAGTATAATTCCTTCAATAAACATAACACATCAAAAGAAGTCAGTAGCCTGGGAAGTGAATACTAAGTTTCTGGTTGTACATATAGATGAGAATCTTAATTGGAAAATCCATATTTTGGATCTCGTAAAGTGACTAGGTTCAGCAACTTTTGAAAGCAAAATAATTGCCAATTTTAGGAATGTAGGAACTGGTAAGCTAACATACTTTGCATACTTCCACTCTCTGATGTCATGTGGAATAATATACTGGGGCAACTCAACACTTAAGCAAAAGGTATTCACTGCTCAAAAGAAAGTGGTTAGAATAATGTGTGGGCTTCATAGTCGCACATCTTGTAGGCATCTGTTTAAAAGGTTAGGAATTCTTACAACTGCTTCACAGTACATTTACTCAGTAATGAAATTTTTTCTCGATAACACGGACCAGTTAAAAATCAACAGTGACATTCATGATTACAATACCAGAAAACAGAAAGAACTACACTATCCTTTACTTAACCTATCTTTGGCACAGAAAGGGCTAAAATATGCTGCTATAAAACTTTTTGAGAAATTACCAGAGGAAATAAAATATCTGACAGACAGCAGTAATAGTTTCAAAAACAAACTGAAATCATACCTCTTTGACAACTCCTTCTATACCATTGATGAGTGCCTGAATATGAGCAAATAAATGTGGAGATATGATATATGCATTTTGTGCCATTTAAGGGAATGGAGCAGATAACATAAATATTTAGGTATAACACTATAACGCAAAAAAAACCTTGTTTCCTGTGCGCATTTCTTGTTCATTTGTAACGTTCCATATCATAATGGTTTTCCGTGCTATTGATCAATGGAACACGTAACTAACTAAACTAAACTAAACTGAACTTTACAGAGTTGGTTGTCCTACTGAAGGAAATCGTGCCAAATTCTGTAGAATGTCCCTGTTAGATCGTCAAAATTCCGCGCTGGTTTGAGAGCCCTACCCATAATGCTACAAACGTTCCCAGTTCGTGAGGGACCCGGTGATCTCGCTGACGAAGGTAGGGTTTGGCAAGCACAAAGGCCAGAGGTAGAAATTCTCGCCATGTGCGGGCGAATATTAACTTACTTAAATATAAGCCCATGATGGCTTGTCACGAAGATCGACAAAATGGGGCTTAGAATATCGTCGACGTATCACTGTGTTGTAACGGTGCCGCGGATCATAAACAAAGGGGTCCTGCTGTGAAAAGAAATACCACCTCAGACAGTCATTGCTGAACATAGGGCCGTACGGCGGGCCACAGCCAGGTTGGTACCCCCACTGCTGTTCGAGGCGTCTCCAAACACATCTTCGACGTAGGGTTTTGTTTACTGCAGTATAATTGTCATCCGTGATAAGTTCCGCTTCGAACTGTTTCCCAGTGACCAGCCAAGAACAGAATAAGTTATAGAAGCGGTGAGAAAGTACTGAACTGTCGCTGATGGTGATACTTGCAGGAGAAACATCGTCAGTTTACGAATGATGCTATACGTTGCTGATAGGAGTCTGCAGAGCACGTGGCTGCGACAGTAGGAGGACCATATCCGTTGAAGGATAAAACATAACAGAACCCATTTCACTTCCTTTATTTACCACATCATAATAGCATAAAGCATGGCACAATGGTATCAGCATAAATATTCAGACTACAATATCTTGTTCTTAGCCGGTACAGTTCATTTAAATAAACTAAATTGACAACATATTTTATTTATAGTTCGTAGCCACCGGAGATTAGTTCGTGAAATATAGCACACGATAGTTAAATGCGCAAATTCTTAAGAAGAATAGAATATTTATATATGAGTCCCTCTTTGTAAAGCAAAATCACTCTTGTAACGTGAACAAATAGGAACGGATAGTGAATTTATACCTCCACTGAATGAAAACTTCAGCTTCAAGACCATCGCAATTCCATAAAAATATTAGTCATCACAACAATACAACCAAACCACTGTCAAGGGGGCTTTAAGCATGACACAACTTCGCAGCATTTAAATCATCTTATCTTAGGGGAAAGCAGAAAACAGCAAATTTAATTAGTCTATTCTGCAGCCAGATGGTCCCAGCAGAATCATTACCCTCTACTTAATCTTAAGTAAATAGAAATATTTACAACAAAATGTTTTCTCAAGACTCTTTTTCATCAGCATTGTGTCATTGCACTACAGTCTCTTGAGAGAGCGTACGCCCCAGTGACTGCGTTCGTTAATATCAATACCTAATGTAGCCTCGGACACGACTCAGGCAAACAAGGCTATGGAAAAACCAGTAAAGTTATAGCCAATTGTGACTATTTTGGTGCAACAGCGTTTTACTCAGCGCTAATCTGAGAACTGTGGCTCAAATTGTGGCTCATACAGACAAAAGTTTATACAAGGAAACGAAATTTAAATATGACTAGCCAGCTTCTAACTTTCTTTTTTGCATAACCACAGTTCAAATGGACAGCATATCAGTATATTACACAACTCAAATTATATAACCATAGGGCGATTAAGAGGCATAATTAACCTATACAACACCGAATACCAGTAAAATGCAGCAAACGGATTTGAAACATACAGTGTTTATAATGACATCTCCTAAGTTGAATGTAGTTTAAGAGTCACTAACAGAACTACAGAAGTTTAGTGTTTTTCACCGACTTCAAGTTAAAACACTTTAAATATTACGTGTCGGTCACAACCACAGAAAACTCAAAGACACAACAGACTGATTTAAATATGCGTAGGGCAGAACTGGGACACTACTGATCCAGAAAGCAAAGTAGTACAATAAAATCATGGTACGGTTTCCAACAGAAAAATAATTGCCAACCACTTGGTCTTTCAGAGCACAGAACTTGGAATTTGTCACCCGCTAAAAGGATCGCCATCTGTAACGGCAGCATGTGGGTAGTAGATACTGAGTGATGCTACAGGACAGGACACAGCCGCACTAAGGCGCAGTCGCCCACGCACAGCAGTGGCTTCCACTGCACACGATAGCAGCCCAAATTCCTCTCCTCCAACGTGGCCTCGCTGTGCTGCCCCACTCAGCTGTGTAGCTCCTCCGCGTCACGCCAAACCAACAGCGGCCCAGCATGCCTGGATGGCCAACCGCTACGACCGCCGCGCCGTGCCACGCTCGCTACACGAGACAACTGCTAATAACTCCGTCCAACCTCGCTGGAAACTGACCTACCACCCCGTCTCATCCCGCTTCCTTTAAACTTTAAGAGGCCAATCAGCCATGGAAAAGCAAGCTAAGGCGAAGAGCCGACACATGGCTGGCGCCAGAGATAAAGAGAACCCGCCCATAGACTTACTAAGTAAAAACTAGACCGCGCATTGGCGCTAGTGTCGCGTCCCCACATTGAGCGTGATAGAAGCCGCCATTTGCAGGGAAACAGCGCGTAAACATGGTTCGTTCGTGTGCTGCTTTTAATTGTAACAGTAAGAATGGAAGCAAAGACGAAGACGGAAACAATGTTACGTTTCACAGGTCAGTCATTTCTGCTTGTTTGTTACTTTCTATTACTTGTATATAGTATTTTCATGGAGAAATAATACCTCATGAGCGTTTGCTTTGGTGTAGGTTTCCCCGTACAAATGATTTTCTAAATCGGAAATGGATTGTTGCTACTCGGAGAGAGAACTTCCAACCGACAGCAAATCATTTCCTGTGCTCTCTTCATTTCGAAGAGAATTGTTACATGGAAAATTATGTAAATAGACGTCAACTGAAGGACGATGCTGTACCGACAGTATTTGGATTTCCAACTCATTTGCAAAAGATATAGTGTTTGCAAAGACAATTAATGCAAATGCTAAATGTAGGTGACAGCAGATTGTCCTATAGCCTAACCTGATGTCTATATTTACACCTTACACTGTATCTAATAAACTTTCTGCTACAAAAATTGCAAGTTCCATAGGAAAAAAGCTGCTGTGTTAGATTACAGACAAATGTACTTTGTTGTATATCAAGTACTTATATTGTATTTTCATATAAATTACTAAAATACTAACAGGGTTAATGTACTAAGTTGAACTGAATGAAGAACTCGGCACGTGATAGGTATATAGATTTTTAATCGAATATGTATTAAGTATGAATCAGAGGTAGGTTGAATAACTGCGTTTAGATACTTTACATGTGTTGTCAGGTGGTGATTATACTTCGTAAATGGTCAAATATTTAATCAAATGTTGCAAACTCAACCACTTTCAGAGGTTCTATCAGTGTTAAAAACTAATGTGCGAATGAAACTCCTACGGTATTTAATGTGATATGGGTTATTACAATTAATCATAACAAAATTCGAGTGTAGACAATAGTGTGCTAAACAAAAGTAAGCGTGCAAAATGTACACAGTAGTCGGCAAAAAGCAAACAGGACCTGACAGGAAAATTATGTGAATTAAAAAATAATCCTACTGTCTGCTACTTAAAAAGTTTCATGTAATTATCTAATGCAAATAGCTCGATGTAAACTCTCTCCAACTTGTCAGGAGAGAGTCTTACATTCTTAAATTTCGCGTCTCTATGCAGACGTATTTCGGAAATTTGGAAACTTCATTCATTTAAGTATACTTTTAAAATAGTCTCGAATACTCAGTGTTTTTTAAACAAACATGTGTTTTATTTGAGCTTCAATTTGCTCTTGTTGCGTCTCATATACTTCAAATCACAACCCCAGTGCTAGGATTCATCCCTACAAATGGCGGCGATCAGCTGCTTCAATTGGGGGACAGCTGCCTCGCTTCTCCACTACGGCGTGGTAGGGGCTTTAACGCGCCATGGCTCAGTTGCAAAGACGCTGATTGTCGATTAGCGGGGCGGCAGGTTTATGTAGCCAGGTATACGTCCGACGGTCAGAATTACTGCAAATAGAAGATCCAATTATTTTTGGTGTTTACGTACAGCAGTTTTAGTTTTATCATGTAATGTTCAGCGCTCCGAGGCGAAGGTTGGTTGGTTGGTTGGCTGGCAGGTTGATTTGAAGGAGGGACCAGACAGCGAAGTCATCGCAGGCTGACCCTGGTCGGGGACGTGTAATTATCTTAGTAAATGACATAACGTGACGGCCAGACAACGGCGTTGCCCTTTGGAGCAGGCACCAAATGAAGAGAACGTTGTCAGCATTCCGAGCATGTTGTACCGTATCAGATCTCAGGCAATGACAGACTTCCAAAATTGAATCTCAATGTATACAAGTGTAATGTGCTGCGAATACATAGAAAGAAAGATTCTTTATCATTTAGCTACGAGATAGCAGGTCAGCAACTGGAAGCAGTTAATTCTGTAAATTATCTGGGATTAGGCATTAGGAGTGATTTAAAATGGAATGATCATATAAAGTTGATCGTCGGTAAAGCCGATGCCAGACTGAGCTTCATTGGATGAATCCTAAGGAGATGCAATCCGAAAAAAAACGAAGTAGTTTACAATACACTTGTTCGCCCACTGCTTGAATATTGCTCACCAGTGTGGGGTCCGTACCAGATACGTTTGATAGAAGAGATAAGATCCAACGGAGAGTGGCGCGCTTCGTTACAGGATCATTTAGTAATCGCGAAAGCGTTACGGAGATGATAGATAAACTCCAGTGGAATACTCTGCTGGAGAGGCGCTCATTTGCTCGGTACGGGATTTTGCTGAAGTTTCGAGAACATACCTTCGCCGAGGAGTCAAGCAGTATATTGCTCCCTCCTACGTATATCTCGCGAAGAGACCATGAGGATAAAATCAGAGAGATTCGAGCCCACACAGAGGCATACCGGCAATCTTACTTTCCACGAACAATACGAGACTGGAATAGAAGGGAGAAACGACAGAAGTTCTCAAGGTACCCTCCGCCACACACCGTCAGGTGGCTTGTGGAGTATGGATGTAGATGTCGATGTAGAACGATTAATATTAGCTGGCGCAGAGGTGCGACTGTGTGTGGAAACCGCTTGAACATGTAGAAGTGAACTAAAGACTCCAGCACAGGATGCAGCGACTGTGGCCTGCAGGGGAACATCAGCATTTGTTGTGTCCGCACAGGGCAGGGAGTGGCTCGACAGATAGACAGTAGGAGTCAGGCAGCAGATGTTTGGAAGGCTCCAGTCCATGTCCTAGCTTCATCAGCCCTAGACGCATCCAGTAGTTCCGTAGCTAGCAGAGGCCGAATCTAGTAATGGCAACTAGATGAGCCTTTTAAGTACAATAACTGAAGTGGAATGCCTCTTGTAGTTGGCTGCAAGTTGTGACAGAGATCGCGTACCTGAGGCGGCCAGTATTTACGGCAAATCGACCCAGGACTCTTTTGCCAAGGCATCTCTCCTCAGCATACAAACAAAGGATGAGGCCTGGTAACAGGCTTGAAGTGGGGCAATCCGGGTCGCAGTTGGTACTGTCTGCTTCTGTACATCTGCAGCCGGCCGGTGTGGCCAAGCGGCTCAAGGTGCTTCAGTCTGGAACCGCGCGACCGCTACGATCGCAGGTTCGAATCCTGCCCCGGGCATGGATTTGTGTGATGTCCTTAGGTTAGTTAGGCTTAAGCAGTTCTAAGTTCTAGGGGACTAATGACCTCAGAAGTTGAGTCCCATAGCGCTCGGAGCCATTTGAACCATTTGATTACCTGGGAGGAATTCTTCTTCCGTCAGCAAGCTTCCTCCGAAAGTGCACTCTGCTCCCTTATGTCTGTTCCACTTCTCAAAGACTTCCTACATCAACCTGTGGTGACATTTTCAGCTAACGCGGCCACGTAAAACAAGCCGTGGCGCAGCAATATACAGGGTGAGTCACCTAACGTTACCGCTGGATGTATTTCGTAAACCACATCAAATACTGACGAATCGATTCCTCAGAACGAACGTGAGGAGAGGGGCTAGTGTAATTGGTTAATACAAACCATAAAAAAATGCACGGAAGTAGGTTTTTTAACACAAACCTACGTTTTTTTTAAATGGACCCCGTTAGGTTTGTTAGCATATCTGAACTTATAAACAAATACGTAATCAGTGCCGTTTGCTGTATTGTAAAATGTTAATTAGATCCGGAGGTATTGTAACCTAAAGTTGACGCTTGAGTAGCACTCCTCCGCTGCTCGATCGTGTGTATCGGAGAGCACCGAATTACGTAGGGTTCCAAAGGGAACGGTGATGGACCTTAGGTACAGAAGAGACTGGAACAGCACATTACGTCCACATGCTAACACCTTTTTATTGGTCTTTTTCACTGATGCACATGTACATTACCATGAGGGGTGAGGTACACGTTCACACGTGGTTTCCGTTTTCAATTACGGAGTGGAATAGAGTGTGTCCTGACATGTCAGGCCAATAGATGTTCAATGTGGTGGCCATCATTTGCTGCACACAATTGCAATCTCTGGCGTAATGAATGTCGTACACGGCGCAGTACATCGGGTGTAATGTCGCCGCAAGCTGCCACAATACGTTTTTTCATATCCTTGTAGGCACATCACGGTACACATTCTCCTTTAACGTACCCCACAGAAAGAGGTCCAGAGGTGTACGTCGACGCGTTTCCAGTGGGACATTTTCGAGCAACGTTGGCAGATCATTCTGTAGAAACGGGATGTATGTAGCAGCTGTTTGGGCCCCTGCAATGAAGTGAGGACCAATGAGGTGGTCGCCAATGATTCCGCACCATACAGTTACAGTCCACGGTCGCTGTCGCTCTACCTGTCTGAGCCAGCGAGGACTGTCCACGGTCCTGTAATGCATGTTCCGTAGATTCACTGCCCCGTGGTTTGTGAAACCCGCTTCATCGGTAAACAGGTAGAACTGCAACGCATTCTCTGTTAATGCCCATTGACAGAATTGCACTCGATGATTAAAGTCATCACCATGTAATTGCTGATGTAGCGACACGTGAAACGGGTGAAAGCGGTGACGATGCAGTATGCGCATGACACTATTTTGACTCAGTCCACCGGCTCTCGCAACTGAACGTCGGAGATTTCAAGCGTCAACTTTAGGTTACAATATCTCCGGATATAATTAACATTTTACAATGCAACAAACGCCACTGATTACGTATTTGTTTATATGTTCAGATGTGCTAACAAAACTAACGTGGTTCCATTACAAAAACGTAGTTTTGTGTTAAAAAACATACTTCCGTGCATTTTGGATGGTTTGTATTAAACAATTACCCTAGCCCCTCTCCTCACGTTCGGTCTGTGGAATCGGTTCGTCAGTATTTGATGTGGTGTACGAATTATATCCAGCGGTAACGTTAGGTGACTCGCCCTGTATATTGTAACGCCACTTGCAGTACTGTCGATGTCAGACAGCCGGCCGGGGTGGCCGAGCGATTCTAGGCGCTACAGTCCGGAACCGCGCGACCGCTACGGTCGCAGGCTCGAATCCTACCTCGGGCATGGATGTGTGTGATGTTCTTAGGTTAGTTAGGTTTAAGCAGTTCTAAGTTCTAGGGGACTGATGACCTCAGAAGTTAAGTCCCATTGTGCTCAGAGCCCTTTGAACCATTTGATGTTAGACACTACTCTACCGGCATGCAAGCCAATAGCCCAACTGCGTTGTCAGCACGTGCCTGTGGAGTGCGAGAGAGAGCTCGATTATACTACCCAAACGTCGGCGGAAGCTGCCAATTACGATTGATGCAGACTCTGACTGTGTGACGCTTGTCAACGGCAGAACGGATTTCACACACTTGCACTCATTTTCCGATTGCCTAAGAGTTGCATTCTGTACATAAGGAATTTGTTATCCTTATCACTCAAGTTAGGCAAATTTTATTTCAATGACGAATAAAGAAGAGATACAAAAATTATTATTAATATTTTGAGAATAACAACCAAAAGGTTTTATTCGACAAATTACTAATTTACATGAATCTGTGAGCAAAAAGCTTAATGAATAAACATGAATTTGAAATCCAGTGACATTTATTGTCGCAGCTATTTGTTATTTATTAAACAAATTGACGTTTCGTCGCTTTTAGATCTGTTTTCAGAATAATCCTCTTTCAAACAACTCGTAAGACAGTTTGTTGGCACAGTGACACACTACGGAAAATGTATTCTACGTCTTCAGTGCGTCACACCTGCGGAACTCGCCTTTAATTCAGGCTAACGGTGTAAAACTTTGAAATCACAATCTTTTTTCAAATAACTTCGTTCTGATTACGCGTTTTCTTCAACTCCCCGCCGCGTTGAAACCTAAATTTCCCTTTACTTTTTTTGTTTCGAAATTTTTTTGTCTGTTATACTGTACGTCTATAGTTTATTGTGAGCGTCACTTTTCCACGGGCCGCAGTGCAGACGAACTTTTTGTTTTTTCAAATAGTTGATACAACATTGTTGCAATGACGGCAATTGGTGCAAAAACTGACAGCGGTATCGACAGACACCCAAGTGTTGATGGCTAGACTTTCCACTTCAGGTAGAACGTAACATTTACAAAATTCTCCATGCATGTATTCAGAATATGCCAACGAGGAGTAGATGAGATACCACTATTTTCGGCAACGAATGTTTCTCTTCCATGCCAGAATACATGATCATCAACTGGAACCAACGAACATGTCAATAATTGTTTCTACAGATGGTATCAGTATCAGCTTTGTTCACATATCGTCTCATATCCTATTTACTACTGCAAGTTTCTATGTTCAGCATAACATCACATGAGTCTGACTCTATTCGGGATCTACTACAATCAACAAATGTTTAGTATTCAATTGGCTCAGAACGTTCTGTTTTACGTACTATGTTCTGCTGAGACAATTACGTTTCTCGGATAGGCTCCCTACTTATCCCGATCACAACACTGAACTTAATGTATCAAACGCGTTACTGACATCAAAGGGTTGAATTCAGTACACTCGGAAAATGCGACATAATCGTTTCTTGTAATCTATTCTTTCCTCTGGACCACTCCTTGTTGAAGGCGGAAAATACATTAAGAGGTTCAAAAAATCATATTTTTTCATAAGTCGTTAGCTTAACTAACCAAGAATACACAGTCATAATTTCAAAGCGAAATTCGCATTCGCTTAGATTTTATGAGCATAGAACCGACTGCACATTCTTCCAATACATGAATACTTATCAAGGGACGAATTACTAGAGAGATGTTTAGGTGGCCATACACAAAATGCGAATGAAGATTTTTAATTCCACTAGTTGGCGATTAGCTCCTGAACACTTGCATTCAGGACTAAAAGTTGTTGAATGGCCATCGTATTTAGCAGCGGGCATATTCAATGAAGGAAATACATCCCTTCTGATGGTCATGAACGAGGCAGAAATTGTAGCAGGCACGCAAAGCTTCAATTATGCCGAACAAAAGCATAACCAGCGCGTGAGCTGGCACAAAGGACGTAGTTTATTGGAATCGAAGGAAGGTCGGAAAGCTCGGAAAGCTCCGCTACAAACGCAAAAAGAAGAGTATGAGGAAGAAGAAGGATTACTATATGGCGCTGGAATCGCAGATTAATCGGTAAACATTTTACGTTATTGTTAACTTCCCTGAATTTCTAGTTTGCAAGAATTTATTTTTCAAACGCTTTTATCTCGAAATGACTTTTTTAACAATTGTGTGCTGTTAACTGAAAAAGTGTGGAACCGATCATGATGAAAATTGATAGTATCATTCTTTATAAAATTACCATTATATGAACCAATTTTTGAGATGATGTCACGATTTTAGGAGTATTATTCTTTGCATAAATAGAGAAAGAAATCGTGAAAATCAAAGTACATTGTTCCAACGCCTGCTCAATTTTAAATTTTCATTATTTTCACCTGCACTGAAGTTCATATTCTTAGAAAATAAGTTTTTGATTTTAGATGAAAATTGGAATGGCTACACTGCACGCAACTGAAGAACTATACTCACAGTCTTCAGCAGACATCACACCGTAGCTTTATTATTTTTGGCTGAAATTACTCAAAGAAATTGACAAAAGCTGTTGGAAATATGAACGAAATGATGTCAAAATTTGATTACATTCTTATTAATACTTCGCACATAAAAAAATCCCAAAGAGACCTAACAGCCTCCTAATGTGTTTTCCGTCAATAAAACGTCAACTGGAGCACTGCATCTGCTTCACGGAACTGTGTGATAGCACTTCGTGACCGTCCCTCGCATCGTATTCGTAGCGGCAGCACGCAGCATGCAATTGGAGGTTCAAATGGCTCTGAGCACTATTGGACTTAACATCTGAGGTCATCAATCCCCTAGAACTTAGAACTACTTAAACCTAACTAACCTAAGGACATCACACACCTCCATGCCCGAGTCAGGATTCGAACCGGCGACCGTAGCAGTCTCGCGGTTCCGAACTGAAGCGCCGAGAACCGCACGGCCACCTGGGCCGGCACAGTTGGAGGACTTCCTAAAACGCGTCATGACCTTGCTAGGTGGCTGTACTGACTCTACACGGTGTTATCACAAATCAGAGGCACTAACACGGCCGGCAAGCTTTGGAATGCAGTAGGATTAAATTTCTTCCTAGCTCTCGACTTTCTATGTTTTCTACAGTGATAACACACTAAAGAGCCAAAGAAATTGGGACACATGCCTAATATCGTGCAATGCCCCGGCGAGTACGCTGAAGTGTGCCACACGACGTGGTATGCACTGGACTACTGTGTGCAGTAGTGCTGGAGGGAACTGACTCCCTAACTCTTGCAGCGCTGTCCAGAAAACCGTAAGAGTCCGAGGGCGTGGGGGTATCTTCTTAACAGCACGGAGCAAGGCATCCCAGATGTGCTCAATAATGTTCATGTTTTGGGAGTTTGGTGGCCAGCGGACGTGTTTCAACTCAGAAGAGTGTTCCTAGAGCTACTCTGTAGCAATTCTGGACATGTGTGGTGTCACATTGTCCTGCTGTAGTTCCCCAAGTCAGTCGGAATGCACAGTGGACATGAATGGATGCATATGATCAGTCAGACTGCTTACGTACATGTCACCCGACAGAGTCGTATCTAGACGTATGAGGCATCCCATATCACTCCAACTGCACACGCCCCACACCGTTGCAGAGCCTCCACCAGCTTGAACAGTCCCCTGCTAACGTGCACGGTCCGTGGATTCGTGAAGTTGTCTCATTACCCTCGAATGTTCACTCGCTCGATACAATTTGAAACGAAACTCATCCGACCAGGCAACTGGTTTCCAGTCATAAACAGTCCAATATCGGTGTTGGCGGGCTCAGGCAAGACGTAAAGCTTTGTATCGTACTGGCGTCAACGGTACACGTGCGAGTCTTCGGACCGGAAAGGCCATATCGATGATGTTTCAAATGTGTGTGAAATCCTATGGGACTTTAACTGCTAAGGTCACCAGTCCCTAAGCTTATACACAACCTAAATTATCCTAAGGACACACACCCATGCCCGAGAGAAGACTCGAACCTCCGCCGGGATCAGCCGCACAGTCCATGACTGCAGCGTCCTAGACCGCTCGGCTAATCCCGCGCGGCGATCATGTTTCGTTTAATGGATCGCACGCTGACACTTGTTGAAAGCCCAGCAATAAAATCTGCAGCATTTTGCGGAAGGGTTGTATTCGTTTCACGCTGAACGATTCTCTTCAATTGTCGTTGCTCCCGTACTGGCAGGGTCTTTTTCCGGCAGCAGCAATGTTGGAGATTTGATGTTCTACCGGATTCCTGATATTCATGGTACACTCGTGAAATGGTCGTACGGGAAAATACCCACTTCATCGCTATCTCGGAGATTCTGTGTCCCATCGCTAATGCGCCGACTATAACACCACGTTCAAGCTTGCTTAAATCTTGATAACCTGCCATTGTAGCAACAGTAACCGATTAAACAACTGCGCAGACACTTGCTGTGATATGTAGGCGTTGCCAACCGCAGCGCTTAATCTGCCTGTTTTATCTCTATATTTGAATAGGTATGCCTATACCAGTTTCTTTGGCGCTTCAGTGTATAAGCTGTATTACCAGCGATTCATCAAATAAAACCACGGTGACTGACTATGAATATGTCTAATTAAAATTAAGGAGATAATCGAATACTGAACGTTCTTTAACGTCACTGAGTTAGCTGTGGAGCTGTAAATTGGCGTGGATGAATAGCTAATGAAATCATGTTCGCACTCTGTCTTCACCTGAAATCACATTGACATTGTGACATATTTTCGACAGAACAAATGGAAAATGTTCATGTCGAGGAGCGTCACAACTAATTATAATTGTAAACTTTGTTTATAATTAACAAAAGAATCTTCTGCTAGATTACACTTAGGCTCGCTCTCGTCAGTAAAGTGAAAAAGTGAACTAACAGGCTTGATTGAAACTGAAAATATTAACTGCATTCACAATAAAAGGGAAAGAATCAATAAATTTAGTGGTAGGCAGAGAACAGCAATACTCGCTTAGATTTCTGTGTAGATAACTCTTCGAATAAATAGAGCATACAAGCAAATTTCTTCTCGGCTAAATTAATCATAACTTAAATAAATAAAACTGTAGGACGTCACCTTATTTTCTATGTTTTCTTCTTGTACAGAATTCTTTAAATAGTGTTAGTTTCCTCTCCTTAGTGCACTGTCTGTTTGATAAATAACTTATAAATGGTTTGTTCGAAAACATGCAGCCGGCCGGTGTGGCCGAGCGGTTCTAGGTGCTTCAGTCTGGAACCACGTGACGGTTACGCTCGCAGGTTCGAATCCTGCCTCGGGTATGGATGTTTGTGATGAACTTAGGTTAGTTAGGTTTAAGTAGTTCTAAGTTCTAGGGGACTAATGACAGCAGATGTTAAGCCCCATAGTGCTAAGAGCCATTGAACTATTGAAAACATGCGTCAGCGGCTCAGTTCCAAATTACAATGCTAAAGGTTTGATCCCCCGTTGGTCCTTCGTTTTTTTTTTTGTTTTTTGTTTTTTTTTTTTTTGTCGCTTCTGACATCTCAAATCGAATTGCACCGAGTTTCAGTGTGTATGTTCATCTGTAGATCACTCTCAGACTGGCCCTACACTATGCCTCATAAAACAATGCAGTGTTCAAACCAGTCTATTGTTTTAACACAGCTTTCCTTGTTCAACAGTGCACATGCAACATAAAAATACTCCATTGGCAAATACACTACCGACGCAGCCCAATTTAAACGACTCTGCGCTTGCCAGTACAGCCTTGCAACTGCTGACATGCGAAAGTATTGTACGTAAGCAGCCAAATATGAAAATACAGTAAACGGGAACTCTTTACATGCAATACACTCCTCCATTACAATAAGATCGCAAACGCTACCGGATAGGGATACTTCGTTGATATAATTATGCACATCGTTCGTATTTCTTCTGCCAATAAATTAGTGAATAAACTAAGAACTCAGTGGTTTATGGCCACCAACAGCAACCTTATTTTACATCCAAAGACTGCTGAAACGTTACTGGAATGCTGCTGTAAGTCCAAAATCATCTGAATGTCTTTAGGGTTAACTCTGAATAAACTCTTCGTTAGGAGACAGAATAGCTTTTCGATCCGAAATGCGTCGATGTAGCTACATAGAGTTTTGAGATTGAAACGTTTTGGAAGGGGCACTGGGTTCGAGTACTGACAAGAGTTCGTAATATTCCAGTACGAGGAAAAAGCACTCCAAAGTTTCAAATTCCTCATTGTTTTACTCAGTCGATGACCACTTTCAATACGGGGCCCGTTTTCAGATCATCATAACATTGCCAAAAGTGCTATTTTAAAGACTGCAAAAATATGTCAAAAATGTGCAAACGAAGCGTTACAGCGTGTACAGATCGTTTGCACATTTTTGACATGTTTTTAAGTTTATGGAAACTTCATTTTTGAGCATGATAAAATGATTTGAAAATGGGTCTCGGCCGGGAACGAGTCATCGAGTAAATAAAAAAAAATTAAATTTGCATCTTTGGATTGATTTTTGGTTGTACTGATTAACAGAAGTTTCTGACCCACAGCATGCTGGAAGTTCATATCAAGGTTTTTGTCTACAGTAAATTATAGATAAAACAGTCCTGCTTTTAACATGTTAGAAAGTAGTGATTAAAACATAAAGGTTCTTGTACACCACAAGAGTTTTATAAATATTGTAAATATGACCTTATTTACTGTTTACCTTATTTGTGAGAAAGTTAAAGTCTTATAGTTCGGACCTGCAAATAATTTAACAAAGTACGAAACCTGTTATTGTTTCTATAAAATGAAAACATAGTTTCTGTCTATTTGTACGTATGTACAGTATTTAATGTATTTCTGTATAACGAGATCAATTACATTGTAGAATGATTTAAGATGGAATAAAATGATTTATAATTTAATAAGACATGTAGCCTTACGTCTCTTGTATCAGGTAGGAAATCTGTTCCACAACAGATGTCAGAACAATCGAAATTGAAGTAAACACCTTCAAAGCATAATTCCGGGAGGTGCCTAAATAGCAATAACGGAGATATCATGGAGTTCGTCAAATTTTGTCAATCAATATTGCCTGAAACTTCGTCTGCATCTGGAGAATTTCCCCATTTCAAAAAATGGTTCAAATGGCTCTGAGCACTATGGGACTTAACTTCTGAGGTCATCAGTCCCCTAGAACTTAGAACTACTTAAACCTAACTAACCTAAGGACATCACACACATCCATGCCCGAGGCAGGATCCGAACCTGCGACCGTAGCGGGCGCGTGGTTCCAGACTGTAGCGCCTAGAACCGCTCGGTCACTCTAGCCGGCCTTCCCCAAATGGAAACAAAATATCTGAAATAAGAAGTAAGTACCTGTCCAGAGTACGCTTTCACGGTGTTAGAGGAAAGTAATTCAGAATAGTTACCCAATACCAGAACTCTGCTCCCAATTACAGTCACGCTCCCGGTTTCAAAAGCAACTCCAGAAGGACAGTTTCTATGTTTATACGTTTCGAAATATACCTAGGGAACAGTGCAAATTTATACAGGCTGAACGTTATGACCCCCTACCACTCCATGAACCATCGACCTTGCCGTTGGTGGGGAAGCTTGCGTACCTCAGCGATACAGATAACCGTAGCATTGGTCCAGCCACAATGGGAGGTTATCTATTGAGAGGCCAGACAAACGTGTGGTTCCTGAAGAGGGGCCGCAGCCTTTCCAGTAGCTTCAGGGGCAAGAGTCTGGATGATTGACTGATCTGTCCTTGTAACATTAATAAAACGGCCTTGCTGTGCAGCTACTGCGAACGGCTGAAAGCAAGGGGAAACTACAGCCGTAAATTTTCCCGCGGGCCTGCAGCTTTACTGTGTGGTTAAATGATGATGGCGTCCTCCTGAGTAAATTATTCCGGAGGTAAAATAGTTCCTTATTCGGATTTCTCGGCGCGGACTACTCAGGAGAACGTCGTTAACAGGAGTAACAAAACTGGCGTTCTAAGGATCGGAGCGTGGACTGTCAGATTTCTTACCCGGGCAGGTGGATTAGAAAATTTAAAAAGGGAAATGGATAGGTTGAAGTTAGATATAGTGGGAATTAGTTAAGTTCGGTGGCAGGACGAAGACGACTTTTGGTCAACTGTATACAGGATCATAAATACAAAATCAAGTAGAGGTACTGCAGAAGTAGGTTTAATAAAGAATAAAAAATAGAAGCGCGCGTAAGCTGATACGAACAGCATAGTGAACGCATTATTGTAGTCAAGATAGGCACGAAGCCCACGCCTGCACGTTTATATGCCAACTAACTCCACAGATGACGAAGAGATTGAAGGAATGTATGATGAGACAAAAGAAATTATTCAAATAGTGAAGGGAGACGAAAAGTTAATAGTCATGGGGGACTGGAATTCGGAAGTAGGAAAATTAAGTGAAGGGAAAGTAGTAGGTGATAGTGGAATGGGAGTAAAGAGTGAAAGAGGATTCCGCCTGGTACAATTTTGCAGAGAGCATAACTTAAACATAGCTATCACCTGGTTCAAGAACCATGAAACAATGTTGTATACGTCAAATAGGCCTGGAGACACTGTAAAATTTAAGATAGATTATATATTGGTTAGACAGGGATTTAAGAAATAGGTTACATTTTGTAAGACATTTTCTAGGGCAGATATGGACTCTGACCGCAACAATTGGTTATGAACTGTACATTACAACTGAAGAAACTAAATAAAGGTGGGAATTTAATCATATGGGACCTGGATCAAATTAAAGAATCAGATGTTTAGAGAGTTTTCGAGAGAGCATTAGGGAATGATTGACAAGAACGGGGTAAAGAAATACAATATAATAACGAATGGGTAGTTCTGGGAGGAGAAATAATGAAGTAGGTAAAATGACGAGGTCTATTTGAAATCGTTGGGTAGCAAAAGAGATACTGAATGTAACTGTTGAAATAAGAAAATATAAATATGCAGTAAATGAAGCAGGCAAAAAGGAATACAAACGTCTCAAAAATGAGATGGATAGGAAGTGCAAAATGGCTAAGCAGGGTTGGTTAAGACGACAAATGTAAGGATGAAGAGGCATATGTCATTAGGGGTAAAGTAGATACTGCCTGCAGGAAAATTAAAGAGACCTTTGGAGAAAAGAGAACCACTTGTATGAATATCAAGAGCTCAGATCGAAAACCAGTTCTAATCACAGAATGGAAAGCATAAAGGTGGAGTGAATGTGTAGAGGGTCTGTCCAAGGGCTATGTACCTGAAGGCATTATTATTTAAATGGAAGAGGACGTAGATGAAGATGAAATGGGAGCTATGATGCTGCGTGAAGGGTTTGACAGCGAACTAAAAGATCTAAGTCGAAACAAGGCCCGGGAGTAAACAACGTCCCATGCCAACTACTGATAGCCTTGGGAGAGCCAGCCTTGACAAAACTCTACCGTCTGGTGAGCAAGATGTATGAGACAAGCGAAATACTCTCAGACTTCTATAAAAATATAATAATTCCAATCCCAAAGAAAGCAGGTGTTGACAGATGTGAAAATTACCGAACTATCTGTTTAATAAGTCACAGCTGCAAAATACAAACACGAACTCTTTGCAGACGAATGGAAAAACTGGTAGAAGCCGAACTCGGGGAAGATCAGTTTTGATTCCGTAGAAATGTATGAACACGTGAAGCAAATCTGACCCCACTTATTATCTTAGAAGATAGATTAAGGAAAGACAAACCTAATTTTCTAGTATTTGTAGGCTTAGAGAAAGCCTTTGACAATGTTGACTGAAATACCCTCTTTCAAATTCTGAAGATGGCAGGGGTCAAATATAGGGAGAGAAAGGGAGTTATAAAAGTAGAGGAGTGTGGTGTGCGTACTGTAAGACCTTCGGTAAACACACAGTCAGATTATTTGACTTGTCGCTCTAACGAAGTAGGCGAGTGTCAGCAATATGTCTCGTGGTCTTATCGTGGCGTGTTTATCTTCTGCCGTTAGGTGAGACAATAGAAATGCCACTTGCACACTTAGAGTAGCAGAATGACGGTGACCAACTTTAAACAGAAGTTGATTAATTTTCACACACAGTTATTAAAATAATAAAAAGCATATGAATAACTTAACTTGTTTCTGGATGCTATTTACAATTGACAATCTGAAGTTCCTTTGGTCTTGGTACATTAATCTTATTGTCGCATATCTCTGATACTTGACAAAGTGTCTATACATTTCTCTTCATGGCTATGTACACAGACTGAAACTGGACTTCAGACTAATGCAGACTGAGGCAGACTGCTTAATCGGAGGTCTGTACACTCGTTATAATACCTCGCGCGTTCAGGTATCACTGCGCGACTGTGATCCGCGAGGAGAAAAGGTTCTATGTGAGCAGCAATCTCATTGGCTGCGTTACATATTAATACGCGGATCGGCGGAAGCAGAATTTGGTTCGTCTCTATGACAGCACCATCTCGTAGTGCGGAGACGGACGAGCGCTGCGCCTGCGCTGTTGTGCTTAGCGGGGCACGCTCTAGTGGGAAAGTTGTGTACGCGCTGACTACTTGGAACTATGTACACAACAAGGGACATGAAAGGTAAGTAGTGGTTTGAAAGGGAGTGAGACAGTGTTGTAGACTACCCCTGATGTTATTCAATCTGTATATTGAGCAAGCAGTTAAGGAATCGAAAGAAAAGTAGAAATTAAAATCCATCGAGAAGAAATAAAAACTTTGAGGACTACCGATACATTGTAGTTCTGTGACAGACAGCAAAGGACCTGTAAGAGCAGTTGAACGGTACTGACATTGTCTTGATGGGAGGATATAAGATAAGCATCTACAAAAGAAAACGAGGATAATCGAATCTAGCCGAATTAAAACAGGTGATGCTGAGGGAATTGCATTAGGAAATGTGACAAAGTAATGGATAAGGTTTGCTATTTGTGGAGCAAAATAGCAGATGATGGTCCAAGTAGAGAGGATGTAAAATGTAGACTGACAATGGCAAGGAAATCGTTTCTGAAAAAGAGAAATTTGTCAACATTAGGTATAACTTTAAGTGTCAGGCAGTCTTTTCTGAAAGAATTTGTATTGAATATAGCCTTGTATGGAAGTGAAACATGGACGATAAATAGTTTAGACAAGAAGAGAATAGTAGCTGTCAAAATGTGGTCCTACAGAGGAATGCTGAAGATTAGATGGGTAAATCAAATAACTAATGAGGAGGTACTGAATAAAATTGGGGAGAAGAGGAATTTGTGGCACAACGTTACTAGAAGATGAGTTCGGTTGGCAGGACACGTTCTGAGTCATCAAGGGATCTCTAATTTGGTACTGGAGGTTAGCATCGAGGGTACAAATCGTAGAGGGATCCCTAGAGATGAATACACTTCGCAGATTCGAAGGATGTAGGTTGCAGTAGATACTGGGAGATGAATAAGCTTCCACAGGATAGAGAAGCATGGAGAGCTGCATCAAACCAGTGTCTGAACTGAAGACCACAACAACAAAATCCTAATAGCCAGTAAGTCCCCCTTTGGCATGGACAACAGCGGCGACGCGTCGTGGCGTGGAACCAGTGAGACCTTAGTAGGTCGTTGGAGGAAATAGGTCCCTCATCTGCACACACAAGTCACCTAATTCCAGTAAACTCTGGGGAGGGGGCGATGAGCTCTGACGCCAAATTCAATCACACCCCAGATGTGTTCGATCAGGTTAAGATCTGGTGAAACGGTAGCCAGTACAACAATTGGAACTCGCCACCGTGTTCCTCGAAGCTCTTCATAACACTCCTGGCCTTGTGACATTACACATTCTCTATATGAAAGTTGCCACTAGCGTCGGCAAATGTGATTGTCATGAAGCGGCGCACGTGTGCGATTCTCCTTTGCTGTCATGCTGCCTTGCACGTGATCCACTGGAACCATGGATGCTGAGGTGAAAATTCCCCAGAGCATAATGGAGACGTCGCCAGCTTGTCTCCGTCCCGCAGTACGGGTGTCGAAGAGCGGTTCCCCTGGAGACGCGTGTTTGCGCGCTCTCATCAGCATGATGAAGAAGTATCGGGATTCATTAGACCATCGTGGTGTTAACATTGGCACATGCCAATGTTAACACCACGATGGTATGTTCAGACAATACACGCTTGTACTCTATCTAGCATTAAGTCTGATGTTAGTTCCGTCACAGTTCGCCGCCTGTCCTGTTTTGAAAATAAGTCCAACCTACAAAGTCCGGCATCTGTAATGAGGGGTGGCCGCCCAATCCCACGACGTCTGGACGTGGTTTTACCTTGATTTCGCCACGTGTTGAACAGCACTCCTTGAAAACCCGAAAACTGATGCAGTTTCAGAAATGCTCATGTCCACCGTCCGTACGAACGCAATTTGCCCTTGGCTAAGCTGAGATAGGTCGTGAACCTTCTTTATTTTGCAAGCAGACGCCAAGCTTAATCATTCTACGTGGACTGTGCATGCATCTCACTAGCAATCATTCCTCACCAGGCGACGCTGCTACTACCTTGACGGTTTTATGTCCATGGTTGGTCGTTGCTCATAATGTTCTAACTGACGACTGTAAATGCCAATTAAACCTAAGCAGTAGTAGCAACTCTACTTTTTAATTTCACTTCGTATCGACAAAGTAGGAGTGGAAATGATGTTTTCATGAAATAGAAGGCTTCCTCGTGACCCCTTTACTCACTTCGCTCCCCCCCCCCAACTCCCCCAACCTCCTCCCCCCCAAACCAAGAGAATAAGAAAATTAAGATTACATCTCAGACGTTCGTTCCTAGAAGAGTAAGACAGTACATTACTTCTCCCAACATAAAAGACCATTATGATTTAACTACGAAGGATTGCTGAAAAGTAATGACAGTAGAGGGACAAGGGGCTTGCCATCCCACTCTCCATTGTTGCCAAATTTATTCAAGATGTCGTCGATGACGTCATCGAAGATGGCGGCATGACGACTTGGCAACATCGCATGACGTCACCCAAGATGGCGGATTTGGGAGGGTGAATAGTCCAATTGTGCTCTGTCCAATAAACTAACTTCAAGAAAAAATGGCGGGAAGTTTGAATTTTGGCGGGAAAATAGTCCAATTTTGCTACGTCCACTAACCTAAGCCTCCACAAGAAAAAAATGTCAGGAAGTTTCAATTCCAACAGGATAATGCATGCAAAGACCGTACTTGTTTTTTTATTATTATTAATTATCATTTATTAACATTCATTATCATTTATTATTATTTATTATTATTGACCTGCCTTCACTATAAAATTCCCTCCAAATTCAAATTCCTACACGATAATGGCTGCAAAACTTTACTTTTGTTTATTATTATTCATTATCATTTATTAACATTCATTATCATTCATTGTCATTTACTATCATTTAGTATCATTTATCATCATTTATTACTACAGGCCTTCCTCCACTAGAAAATTGCGCCAAATTCAAATTCCAACACGATAATATCTCGAAAACTGTATTTCTATCTATTATTCTCATTTATTATTTATTCAAGATGTCCGATTTTCTCGGCGAGAAAGCCATTCTCCTTTTATCCATAACAAAAATCTATCACAAATTCAAATCCCAACACCATAATTGATCACATGTACGAGCTTTCCCTGTCACTTATCTTTTTTCACTGGTAGCCTATCATAATCGCATGAAATAATAAACTGCACTTATAGTAACGTAATTTACGTCCTTTGATTTTGCAGGGGGGAAGGGACTGAAGACTCTATTTCAAGCAGTACGGTCATCACTTCTTCTCCAACACAGTCAGCACACACATATTTGATATCACAGTGCAGTCACCACGATGTCCGCGCTCCAACTGAATTAGTTCAAATCCTCACCACCCCCTGGCCAGTGCGCGGAGACACTGCCTATGCCTGTCACATGAGGTGGCCGGCCACTAGCGCTGGGGGCGAGCCCAGCGATCGCTCCCACGTCGTAAACATGTTTTCGCTGGAGAAACTTGTCGAGTTTGACGTCAGCCGGCTGAGCCTGCACAGCACCCATCGCCAGCAGCGCCCCAAACGGTCAGGCTACGTAAACATCCTCACCCACCCGCGAGCACTTAACGCCGGACACGATGGAACCTGTTGACCGCGTGCCGTACAAAGGACACGTTCCACCCCAATTTCTTTTTTTTTCTGAACAGGCTCCAACCTGCCAATACCTACCTCACACAACCGCCTGAGATGTTTGGAAAGTTCTATCGCATGACACACTAAAAGCTATATCGGTCCTAAAATTCGGAAATTCCCAGCGTCAACGGACAGGAGCCGACATACTTGCTTTGTCCAAACCACCCTCACGCCACATGCCCGCGACTCCACGGCACCACCAGCATGTGTGATGATGGACCACAAACTACACTTTCGCCCCATAAACTCTGCAATTCTCTCACCGATAGACAGGAACCGACACGCTCGAACTGGAATGTTTGCTTCCGAGTTGGAAACTTCCTTGACGTCACAACAGGCGATCGAGCATATGTGGCTCAGTGGGACAAAGAACGCTCTCACTAAGTTAACTGATCACCTGATTCTCATTTTCACCCCACATACACCGATTACCTAATCCAGGATCTTCGCAAAAACACACGCATACGCGTGAACCGTCGCTCCCGTCAAGATACGTACCTCCGCAAGTCAATTTAACATGAAGCTCTCAACTCAAATAAAAAAAATTAACAAGTCAATATCACTCGCACATGCGGGAGCCATCACATGCTCCTAGAAAACTTCTGAACTCACATACCTATCAGGTCACTCAAATTTGTGTGTTCCCAAAATACTTAACCTCCACTTTATTCATTCTAAATACACTCCTGGAAATTGAAATAAGAACACCGTGAATTCATTGTCCCAGGAAGGGGAAACTTTATTGACACATTCCTTGGGTCAGATACATCACATGATCACACTGACAGAACCACAGGCACATAGACACAGGCAACAGAGCATGCACAATGTCGGCACTAGTACAGGCTGCTATTCTCCCATGGAGACGATCGTAGAGATGCTGGATGTAGTCCTGTGGAACGGCTTGCCATGCCATTTCCACCTGGCGCCTCAGTTGGACCAGCGTTCGTGCTGGACGTGCAAACCGCGTGAGACGACGCTTCATCCAGTCCCAAACATGCTCAATGGGGGACAGATCCGGAGATCTTGCTGGCCAGGGTAGTTGACTTACACCTTCTAGAGCACGTTGGGTGGCACGGGATACATGCGGACGTGCATTGTCCTGTTGGAACAGCAAGTTCCCTTGCCAGTCTAGGAATGGTAGAACGATGGGTTCGATGACGGTTTGGATATACCGTGCACTATTCAGTGTCCCCTCGACGATCACCAGTGGTGTACGGCCAGTGTAGGAGATCGCTCCCCACACCATGATGCCGGGTGTTGGCCTTGTGTGCCTCGGTCGTATGCAGTCCTGATTGTGGCGCTCACCTGCACGGCGCCAAACACGCATACGACCATCATTGGCACCAAGGCAGAAGCGACTCTCATCGCTGAAGACGACACGTCTCCATTCGTCCCTCCATTCACGCCTGTCGCGACACCACTGGAGGCGGGCTGCACGATGTTGGGGCTTGAGCGGAAGACGGCCTAACGGTGTGCGGGACCGTAGCCCAGCTTCATGGAGACGGTTGCGAATGGTCCTCGCCGATACCCCAGGAGCAACAGTGTCCCTAATTTGCTGGGAAGTGGCGGTGCGGTCCCCTACGGCACTGCGTAGGATCCTACGGTCTTGGCGTGCATCCGTGCGTCGCTGCGGTCCGGTCCCAGGTCGACGGGCACGTGCACCTTCCGCCGACCACTGGCGACAACATCGATGTACTGTGGAGACCTCACGCCCCACGTGTTGAGCAATTCGGCGGTACGTCCACCCGGCCTCCCGCATGCCCACTATACGCCCTCGCTCAAAGTCCGTCAACTGCACATACGTTTCACGTCCACGCTGTCGCGGCATGCTACCAGTGTTAAAGACTGCGATGGAGCTCCGTATGCCTCGGCAAACTAGCTGACACTGACGGCGGCGGTGCACAAATGCTGCGCAGCTAGCGCCATTCGACGGCCAACACCGCGGTTCCTGGTGTGTCCGCTGTGCCGTGCGTGTGATCATTGCTTGTACAGCCCTCTCGCAGTGTCCGGAGCAAGTATGGTGGGTCTGACACACCGGTGTCAATGTGTTCTTTTTTCCATTTCCAGGAGTGTATATTCGCTCCCTAACATAAACTCCTCGTCAATAAAAAAATAGCTAACAATATTCATCTCCCAAAACATTACCTTTAACGCCATTCTTAATACCATCAACCTCCCATTACGCCTATATAACATACATTTAAATAATAATAATGATAATAATAAAATTCATTCTTCCTAACACACACATAATGATCTCACTATCATCCTCTATCTAATCTAAATAAGATCTTCACTGATACTGTGAATTATTTGTGTATAGTTTTATAAATTATAAAATTTTCAGCCCTCCACCATGTCCACGAACCATCTGACTAGTTCAGCTTTCAGCTAGGGCGCTAGTGAGCTCATTCACCACCCCCACAGGATTCTCAACAGCCATTCGTTCATCCTAAGATCATGTGATACTACGTCATCACACTTATATAAGGAGTCACTGCCTGGTCATCTTTCTCACTCTTCAGTTGTCCGCCGCATCGTGCGTTTGTTCTGGTGTGTGTGTGTGTGCTGTATCTGTTTTGTTAAGATGAAGCAAATTAACAACACCCAGGAGTCTGCTGCGAAGAGACTTAGACTCCACGATTCGCCATTATCGAGTAAGTAATTAATTTTTATTTTTAATTATCATTTCTCCTTTATATCTTATATATTCTCCTTATTTATTATATGTCTCATTGTTATAGCTGAACTCGCGGACATACCATTGAGTCTGAGGAGCGAGCAGGTGGCGTCAATCAGCCTTGTCCTGAACAAGTTCCATTACAAGGTAAGTACATTTTTTCAATGTTTTGATATCTCTACCCTTTAACTCCGTGTACGAGCGCTACATCTGTTTTGGGTAGCTCTATATAAGGATCCGCTTTTCACTTGGTGTGTGTATGTGTGTGTGTGTGTGTGTGTGTGTGTGTGTGTGTGTGTGTGTCTGTTATACTCGCTCTCTATAAAGATTTCATTTTTTATATATATATCTGCCTTTGTCCTCTCATTTCTATATCACCAAACTTCTTCTACAAACATATTTACTTTATATTATACTCATTATATTCCATCTTTCTAGATTACATCGGCCCAGCGCTAGAAGAGCTTGATCGCCAACTCGAAATGGAGAGAGCTCGTCGTGAATGTAAGTACATCTCTAATAATAATAAAAACCATACTCGCTAAAAAATTAAGTAATTTTCTTCCTAGTGTATTGATCTAGCCTTAACATATATTTTGTTTCTAGATCATCCTAATTCCACGCAGAGCGAGGGAGTCCAGCACAGTAATATCTTTTTAGATGAGGACGAACCGGACATGCCTGACTGGCTTGAGGGGCTTGTCGAAGGCGGCAATGAACTGCTGAAGCCGTAGAATGAGATCGGAGACGGTGAATAGTTTTCATCAGTAGTCAAAAATAATTACCATTATTTACTGTTAGAATAATTATTATTATTTATTCCACTTTTAAATCCATATCATTAAACTTATATTTACGTTACAGGTATGTCACACGGCATTGCCTGTGTTCTTCGAGCGGCCGTTGCAGGCGCGGGGCTCGAGGGTGGGCGAGGACACGCCCCACCTTGCATCGCACCGATCACCGCAGCTCGACAGACCGCGGCGGCGGCGGCGGCGGCGGCCCAAACTATCTGGCGTCCATGGGTGTCCCAACAAGCGGGTAGCAGCCCTGTCAGGGGTCCCTCGCAGTGGCCAGCACGTGTGCGCGAAACTGCAGCTGGCAAGATAGCCGAACCTCTGCCCGGCTGCTCGCACTGGGCGCCTACAGCCGCCGCAAGGGGAGCGGCGGCCACCGCAGCTACCCCTCCCGAAGCTGACTGCCCACGACACCGTCAGCGCAAGGTTCGTGTACCAACATGCATTCCCCTCCCAGTAAATGATGATGACGCACCATCACCAACACCGTCATTCACCGGCTGGACCCCCACTATCATTAGCAGTAATAGTATTACTGATCATCCTGTGGCTAGTGGCAGTTCTCTAACTCGCCCTTTTAGTGAAGTAGATCAGGTCGGTGACACCATACCTCAGTTGCAGTACTCGGCGATTGCCGACGCCTTCGAAGAGCGAATCTCGGTCACTCGCATCGAAAACCCGGAAGGGGGGTACCGCGATCCTGTTAGATTTTTTAAACGCATGCCTCCCTGTCCTGGAAACCGAGGTCCTCAGGGTAGTCGAGAATCCGCGTTATCCGGCCGTTAAGTGCAGTGCAGTGCTCTGCATTGAGTTATCGCACCCCCCCCCCCCCCCCCCCCCACGCCCCAACCCAAAGTTCAGTCTGGTCAGGAAGAGACCAGCATTCATTATCTTTGGGGGGATAATGGCGTGATAACGCGGAGCAAATCGATCGCCGAGTGGTTTCGTAAATCCACCTTGAGTGTCATATTGGGCCGCTTTTCCGAGATGGAAGTCAAAGGCTCAGCTAAGGCACTCAGCAGAATTCTACACCTGGACATCCATATACATGTCCACGATCCGTTAAATGGAGGGTCTAGCTATATCAAGTTCCCTAAAGATATAGCTAATAAACAAGCATGCATTAATGTGCAAAATACAAAAGATCACGCTTGTTTTGCATGGTCAATCCTGGCTCGCGTGAGAAATTACAATTATAGAGCTCATCCTGAACGTCCCAGTACATACAATGTGGGTGATAATATTTATTCATCTTATAACTTTGATGGTATTGAGTTCCCCATCAAGATCCAGGACATACCGAAATTTGAGGCACAAAATACCGGAATATCGGTACACGTTTATGGCCTGGAGAAGACGGGCAAGACAAGAATGTCGTATTCGGCCCCCTCCATTTCTCAAAATTTGCAGGTGAGCGTGAGCTGCATGTAAATATGCTTCTCTTTTCTGAAGGTGACAATTATCACTATGTCTGGATCAAGGACATGTACCGCCTCCTTCATTCCCAACTATCAGCTCATCACAGTGTAAAACATATTTGTTTAAGGTGTCTCAATTATTTCTCCTCTGAACAGTTATTAGCTACACATCTAGTAGACTGTACTTCCAAGGATGCGGTACGTGTTATTATGCCCACGGAGGAAAACAACTTCATAAAGTTTAGGAATGCTCACCACCAGGAGCGGTGTCCGTTTGTTGTGTACGCCGACTTTGAGTGCCTCCTCGCTCCTGTGACCCGCTGTGAAGGCGATCCTACCACCTCACAAACCACCTTTACAGAAAAACACGTACCTTATGCCGCAGTGTACCAAACTGTATCCTCATATGACACCGACCTTAATCGATACAAATCTTAGGTCGGCGATAATCCATCGATTTGGTTACTCTCTGAGCTTGAAAAATTTTCACTGCAAGTTGATAAGCTGTACGTCGGCAACGTTCCAATGACCAAATCGAAGGGGAATGAAGATTTGTATAATAAAGCCACCGAGTGTCATATTTGTGAGCTACCGTTGGACAGAAAAGCGGAAACTCCTCGTAGGGGACTGGGTGTTGTGTGATGTCCTTAGGTTAGATAGGTTTAAGTAGTTCTAAGTTCTAGGGGACTGATGACCATAGATGTTAAGTCCCATAATGCTCAGAGCCATTTGAATCCTCATAGGGACTACTGTCATCTTACAGGGAAATTCCGTGGCGCTGCTCACAATGCGTGCAATTTGAAGTACCAATTACCTAGGCACATACCAGTTTTCTTCCATAATTTAAGTGGGTATGACGCTTATTTTCTAGTTGAGCACTTGGCCGATTTCGGTTTGGAGGAATATCAGGTGAGTGTCCTACCTGAGAGCGTCGAGAAGTATATTTCATTCTCCAAACGAATGATGTCAAGAATTACGCTGCGCTTCCTCGATACACTACGTTTTATGCAGGCACCACTACAGAAACTTGTTTAAACTCTACCTCCGGCGGATATGCATATTACTCGAGCTGCATTTCCCGACGAGGAAAAGTTTCAACTTGTGACTAGGAAAGGTGTTTTTCCATACCAGTAGTGAATAGTATGGTCAAACTCGACGAAACCAGGCTACCCGACATAACTGCATTCTCCAGCAAAGTCACAGGCGACACGATAACGAATGCAGAGTATGAACATGCCGTGAATGTCTGGCGGGAATTCAACATTTCTAATTTAGGAGAATACGCACGTCTTTACATGGACTCAGATGTGCGCTTGCTTGCGGACGTTTTCGAGAAGTTCCGGAGTCTATGTATGACCACATATTGTCTGGACCCTGCCTTTTATTACACGGCACCTGGGTTGTCTTGGGACGCGATGCTCAAGAAAACGAATTGCAGTATCGAATTATTGACCGATCCTGACATGCTTCCTTTGTTTGAGCGGGGTATCCGTGGGGAGCTCTGCCAATGTATTCATAGACACGCGAAAGCAAATAACCCACGGATGGGTGACAGGTTTAACGCATCCCTTGATTCAAGTTATATAATGTACCTAGATGTGAATAATTTATACGGGCATGCCATGTAGCAATCACTGCCGATTGGGGAGTTTCGTTGGCTGTCTGAAGGTGAATGCAAGGGATTAGGCGGAAATATCAGGGGGGGGGGGCTATGGCCGCCGATTCTGATGTAGGGTATGTTGTGGAGGCAGAACTCAAATACCCTATTAGTTTGCATGACGTGCATGCCGATTTGCCGCTGTGTCCAGAGCAACTAGTTCCGCGCGGAGGTTCCACACTGAAACTGATGACAACGCTGGGGGACAAGCAGAGGTACATCATTCACTATCTTAACCTCCAGCAATGTCTCAGCTTTGGTATGGAGCTGGTTAAAATCAGCTGGGCTATCTCCTTCAAGCAGTCCCCCTGGTTGAAGGAGTATATTGATCTGAATACGAGACAGAGAACTTCCGCGTCGTGTGACTTTGAGAAAGATTTTTATAAATTAATGAATAATTCAATTTTCGGAAAAAATATGGAGAATTTGAAGGAACGACGTGAAATTTTTAATAGAACGCAATGGGATGGGCGTTGTGGCGTACGAAAATGCATTGCCAGACCAAAATTTAAACGGGTCACTATTTTCAATAAGAATTTTGTTGCTGTGGAGATGGCTAAAACTGCAGTAGAGTTTACTAAACGTATCTATGTGGGGATGTGCATACTAGACCTATCCAAACTCCACATGTACCGCTTTCATTATGAGTCTGGGAAAACTCATTTCGCAGATCCTAAATTACTTTATATGGATACAGATTCATTCAACTATTGGGTGAAGAACTGCAATCCATATGAAGTAATTAGGTACCACGCCAATGAATTCGACACGTCTTCTTATGCGGCCGATAATCCTTATGGTATTGTTCCGCAAAACAAGAAGGTTATCGGTCTCACGAAAGATGAGACGGATGGATTGCCGATTGTGGAGTTTGTAGGTATTCGGTCCAAGATGTATCCATATCGCACCTTGGAAGGTCCCACTCAGAGACGGGCTAAGGGGGTACGACGGATGGCATCGTGAGCTCTGTCTATCAAAGACTATTTGCAGTGCCTACGGGGTGGTGTTCGCGGTGCTGAGCTGCAGCCGCCGCATATTGTCCGCAAACTAGTATTCGATCGATAGCGCACGAGGTGTACACTGTGCTGCAGTTTAAAATCGGTCTGTCGCCTCATGACGATAAAAGGGTCATCTGTGATGAGAGCATTGAAACTCGCCCGTACTCACACTACTCACTTGTAGCGAGAGAAGAGGTAGGGGACTCTGATTGAGAGAGAGAGAGAGAGAGAGAGAGAGAGAGAGAGAGAGAGAGAGAGATGGCGAGGGTGTCTGCAGAGTAGTAGTATGACCCTTTTATCATAGTGTAAATACTGAATGAGAGTGTTTTGTAGTGTGTATCAGCTTGCGTACTTCCGTGAATGTCTGAGTGTGTGTGAATGTGTGCGAGCCTGTGTTAAGTGTGCATTTGTGAAAATATTACTTATTCTATAAAAAAAATCATAAAAAACAGAGAAAACTAAAATAATCCCATGTATAAAAAAAGTCTTTATATATATTTGTATATTTTTTCACCACCATTACTAGTCAATGGCTACATGACTGAAAGCAGATAAATTTTTACACCTCTTATAATCAAATAGAAGAAGACGAAAATAAAATTTTCGCAGTTCGTATCTGCTTTGATCTTAGTACTAGTTGTAAGTTTCGCCTGCCGCTAGCCATCCAGTCACAACTAGTTTTTTTAAGAATGTGAGTTCCACCAATTAAATTCTTTATATAAACTTGACTGTGGAAAAAAATCTTTATACCGAGAAATATGTGTTCACCTGCTTGTTGTAGTGGAAAATGTCTAGAGCTACTTACTTCAATGAAATATAATTTAAATTGCTAGTGGAAAATGTTTTAGAGCCACTATCTTGAACTAAAAATACGTTTGCCATCAGTTAAAAAAGTGCTTCCGGTGGAACTTCACTAGAGATATTATTTACCTTGTAAGATAATATAATTACGTTCTAGTACCTCTGCTTTAGTTTAATTTATATACAGTGCTTATATATTTATGAATAAAGTAAAAACACGTATCTGCAAAGATCAGAACTTTCATATTTTTACTTGAAGACAAATAATGTATCTGTAAACTCATATAATGTGAAAAAAAATTGAATCATTTTACTGTAAACTGATATGTCGCAAACCAAATCTAAATTGAATAATAAATTCAATTATTTTATTGTAAAAAAAAAGCACGAGTTTGTTATTATTTGACCCTCAATCATGATCCTTATACGTTGCACTGGCACAGAGAGACCTATAAGATTTTTACTGATTCAAAGACAGAGATGAAATCTGAATGACGCGTGCTGGACTTCGTCCACCGGTCACAAACAGACCCCGCCACTCTCTTTGTGGTCCTGTCACTTTAAACAGCGGGCATCTGGCGAAGCCGACCCTAGCACTCTCCCTCTCAGGTCCTGTCACTTTCAACGGTTGACTCATCGCCTCGCCGGCGAGGTGGAAGCAGGTAAACTATCACAGACAGCTCCAGTGGAATGCGCTTCACGAACAGTATCACCAATAAACTTACTTCTATGGAAGTAGGTGTCACAGAAAGAAAACAATAGGAATTCATATGGAGAAAAAAATTATTTATTTATTTGTGAGCCATTTTAAAAGTAATTTTACATTTTGAGATGCTGGTATATTTTTCTTCTTCATACGTTCACTGCCTAAGTTGATGGATAGGTGGACAATCGTAGTATTCCAGGTTCTGGATAGCCGCATATTTGAAGATTCGACGCAGCCAGCTACTCTTCTCATCGCCTTTAAAGTAGATTACTGTCTCTTGTGATCGAATACTCTCAGCAATTGCAGCAAATGTTCATAAGAGATGCCAGGGGCGTCCCACTTTATCCCATGATAGAATCTTGTTAGCCACATCGCGCTTCTGACTGTCTTATTGCACTTGACGTCTTTACATGGTTTCGGCGATTCAAATCTTGATACAAATGTTCCTATTACTCCATCACTTTGCGTGAATGCTATTAAGGCACAGTCTTTAATTATGAAACGCCTGCACTCATCATAGTAAAATCCTTGAACGTCAGCTACGATCCTCACACCTTCAGGTAACATCGTGATCTACGCTAGAGTTAGCAGAGTACGTATTAATTTATACAACTCGTTGCACTACACCAGTGAGCGGACGGTAGTTAACGAGACGATCATGCAAAACGAGAGCATATGCCGAAGTCTGATCAGGGAAGTTTGCTGAAGATTCAAATTCAATCCGTACATCTATAGGTACTCTTTTAACTATCTCATTCTGTTTTTAACAGTCACTCACGATTATTGGCGCTATCTTCTTGAAACTCTGTGGGCTGCGTTTGCATCCTTCATTTTCAACACCTTCGTAGTAAGATGCTCGGAATCTCGCATACATGTCAAATGCCAAACTGTATACATTGCTATCCCACTGCAGATGTAGATTCTCAAATGGGTAGTATTTTGAATTCAAGTAGACTCTGGCGTTAGTTAACTTGCAGTGGTCAAATTCAGTTGAGCCCTTTGATACATTAGCACGCCTTTGAAATGCCAGTATGATGAATCGAGGTGCTTCCAACTGCACTGATGTTTTAATAGCCCAAGTATGTGTGGACGCTGTAGGTAGGACTGGGTATTCAAAAAGCTCCCATGATCGGAAAGTCAGTGGTAGGTAGGTGCCAGCATCCAGAACTTTTAAGAGCTTCAAGCGCTCCTCGTGGGCAACGGTGATGTGAGGCATTTTCCATGATATGCTATTAATCTTGATTTGAATATTCTCTGCAGCTGTTTCAGAGAATGAATTCGCGTCACTTGCACTTTTCACCAAAATAAGTTCCTGTTTAGCGTTGATAATTATTCGCTGCATATCCTCAAAATAACCCATAAGCATTTTTAGTGGCACGCACGCGGTAAATTTGCTTTGTCTCTCCCCCCCCCCCCCCCCCAACACAACCCCCATCCGCTGCATCTATGAACCAACCAGCATTTTCCAAACTGTTTGAATCAGAGGGTGAGGCTGAAATGTACGTCTTAAGGGCTGATGTAATGCCAACATTTCTAGTTCGGTGTATTTCAATTCCGTTGAGTTCATAGCGTATCTCTTGAAACAGGAAAGCTACGGTATTTCGAGTGAGCTTCGAGAGCGCTACGGCAGCCCCGTCAGCTTTCTTAAATGTGTAGTCCAGATAGAGGAAGCTCTTGCTAGGCAGTGTTACCGCGTCCTGATGCTGGATAACAATCCTAATTTCATCATTTTTGTTAAATGTGCTTGAAGTGTAGGGTTTGTGTGTGAGTGGTATTCATGACGAATAATTCGGCCATCATTCTCTACTGACTGAGTTACGTTGAACGACGTCATTCTGCGGCTTTAAACCTGCTGAGATGAGGATTTCGTAATTAAGGTGTGTTATCACCTGGCCCTTCCGCGTTGCACTAACAGGTTGTGAGCCTGGTGTGCTAGCTTTATACCTTATTCCCATCTCGCCTTAGATGCAGGCGTACAATGATCTCTTCTCCTCTAAAGTTAACAAGCTGATTATTCTGGTCCACAATCCGCAGTTCAAGGTAGTCCAGTGTGTGAACAGTCACCGGGAGATATATAGCGTTTGTAGGGGCTTGAACTATTTTATACTCTGTGCCGACTGTAGGAAAGAATCCGTAAATTGAGTGAATCAATTTATCGTTCAGGTATGAGTTTGTGGCAATATTACACTCAACGTGGATTGTACTCACTGAGAGTATATCCACAGCATGATCTGATGTGTGAAATTTAGTTCCGTCCTTCACCAAAACACGATCCTTCGCAAAACATAGCAGTGGACCAATTGAATGTCTCTGTGTAAAGTCGAACGTAGCACTCTCTGTTCGTATTTCAGAATTAAGGGTATTAATGTTTGCCTGTAGTTCAATACATTTTCCTGACTGTTTTAAGACTTCCTCTAAATCTTCAATATCATAGGCAGCAGGTTGTATTTGTAGAATCTCCTTCCGACCGTCAAATTCAAGATGTAGTTTATTGTTGCTCTGTGTAATATTTGGAATGCTGTTATACGTCTCCAGATCAATCAGTGCAATACTCCAGTCACCTGCAAATAAATCGGCGGAAAGTAATTTGCGCGTAATACTGATCCTCGCTCTTTTAAAGTCAGAGTGTACGACACTGCATCTAAACATCAAATGATGGTCATGTGTTCAATGAGAGCTCTTTTATATATCGCGCACATGATCTGACGATGACGCATTCTAGAGGGGGTTCGCCGTCGCTGTGATGAGGAACATAGCGCAGAGATGACCACAGAGATATGTGTTAAAGTCCTGATATCGCCGGACATTGCATAAGACGCGTCTTTTTCTGGTGAAGTAGCGTTGTCATTCTTCAGGCGGCTGTAAACCTTCGAATGAATCGAAATACTGAACTGTATTTGGACTTTTCTTAACATACGCAACCCAATGGACCCCCAGCAACATCTAAATTTACAATTCCGTACTTATTAGTCCGCCACATGGTCTTCGGTAATGTACTCCGCATAAAGACGCCGCGGAATCCGCGAATGTGAAGTTTTTGTTTAATAATTTTAACTAGATCTTTATTCGTGAGCGCTCTGTCGGGCAGGATAACTAACGGACTTTTTTTTTATTTATGAAGAGACCTAGTCCTTTCCTGTATGGTTTCAAGTAGAGACCTTTTCCGATAGCTGCTGCCTCCATAGCCCGATTATGTCTTCTGGCTTCCTCTAGTTGGGCTTGTGCATTCTGTGCGTTTTTGACGGTTTTGGCTACAGCTGCGGCACCGCCTGTGAGTGAACCTATAGCGAACAGTACTGCAAGGGCTGGAACGAGGAACGGGATAATTCCGTCCGAAGTCTTTGGTAGCGGTAGGACCCTAGGTGGTTTAATTGAAGTCGTGTTTTTCTTCTTGTTCCCACCATTGAACACACGATTAGCTGCAGACATCGGGGTGCGAATACAGTTTTCAAACAACCGGGTTTGTTGTTCTTCTTCCTGTTCTTCTTCGCTCGCAAAGCTGTTCGCGCTGCTTTCATAATTCTTTTGAAATTCATCACACTCAAGCCCAACTAAATTTTCCCACGCATGGTTTTATCAACCACGAATGCAGCAACGCGTTGACCTATTCCGAGATCTTTTCTTCGCCTTATTTGCTTGGCTTTATCTGCTAATATCCGGTCGGCGACGTGGCGTGCTGGGAGATCCTTTTTTGCTGCGTATGCGAGGTCGTGCTCAAGTCAGGCTTCGTCTAGTAGTTTAATACCTTTATCGCCTCGTGCCAGGCTGTTCTGAAGTTTTGTTCCAGGCCCACAGAACTTATATCCGGGAATTTGCAATTCAACAGGCAACTTGTCGAGAACACCACCTCCACCTCTTATTACGATGTGCCTCCTATCGTGCATGGTATGCTGCTGAGGAGATGGAGGTCTACTCTCCCCATTATACAGGTATACTAACATGTCAGTTTCGATCCAACTGTTTCCTGATGATGGAAATCCTAGCCCTTTAACCAGTGCCTCATTCCCACGACGTCTATCACGCGCTCGATGAGAAATACATTTGGTTCAGAACTCTTCTGCAATTCCTCCGTGTAAACGCATCCTGCAATTTCTTCGCCCTTGCCGTCCTTTAAGATATATGTCCTAGGGTTGGTTCGCTGCACTTTAATTTGGTAAGTATGATTTCTCGAACGCTGTCTTGTGTTTTGAATTACGTACTAAGTCACCTATATTGAACCTCTGTTTGCTAGGGTCGAGCATTTTAAACCGGAAATATACTGTGTCCATGAGTGAATTATCGCGTACATCGATCGGTCTCATTTTTATTGTACTATGTTTGGTTCGATTACACTTTGCAATTATTTGTGAGAGGATATCTACCCACTTGTACGAATCGCGAAGATTAAGCTGCATCCACATTTGAGCTTTGATTCTTCTGTTCAACCGCTCGACAATACTAGCTTTAAGGTGGGTAAACGTGGAGTAGTGGTGTATGCCATACCACGCCATCACAGTCTTGAAATTGTCATTGTAAAACTCCCCACCGTGATCGGTTTGAAAATTGGTCAGGCATCGAATCGTTCCTGTCTGCAACAGACGCTCAAACACACAGCAATATCTCTACCGGTTTTCGTTTTCACAGGTAATGCCCAGGCGAATTTAGAGTATGTATCAATAACCATTAAAATGTATTTCAATCCATTATTATAAGGTGAATATCGATTCATATCTACAAGATCAGCTTGCCAGAGGTCATCCAGCCCTTTAATCATGACATGTCTATGAGTGTATGTTTTGCGTGCTGGCTTGTGCAGTTCTCGAACCACAGCTTCCATACTTATTCGATGATACCTCTCTCTCGAAGCTCTGAGATTATGGATACATCCTCATTCAAATGAGCTCTATTGCCCGCAGCAGCCGAAGCCATCAACAGTCGAAGTCTGTCTATTAGTTCATCTGGGTCATCGTAGTATATATACTGCGGGACTTGATTGCTCACTCCTTTATGCTGAAAGTCTACACACTCACCGACACTTTTAGTTTGCTCATTGAGTAAAGGTTGTATAATGGTAGTGTATTTAGAGTTTTCAGGCTTTTTCAGTGTTCCGTCGGGATTTTTGTACAGATCCCTCATGTTAATTATTTCCCGATAGACTTTGCGATCATCGGTTGAGTATTTTAAGTTTTTTGATGGCCTTAGGAAGATTACGTTCATTAAGCCAGGTGTTCTATTAAACTCTGTAACCCCGATGCGTATTGCGCTATCGGATAAATTTATAGTTTGAGAGCCCAGCATGTACGGTCTCGCTCTGCTGACACCAAATGTTCTATCTATCTTAACGGTCGGATACTGGTTGGTGAATTCTGCGATTGGGTTATTATTATGAAAAGCTATCTTGGTGATAGATTAGGTAACAGGTTTAAAAGTTTCATTTAGTGTTTGGTCGCGATCTATATGCCCCAACTTCAGCAAACGTAATTTCTCTCGAACTGCTTTGCGCGCCTGAATGACTTTATGCTTTGTCGACATCTCGAGGGATACTAATCAGAGCTCTTAATATCACGTGGTTTTATATATGCTTTGTTGTACTTCTTCTTCTCCTTTTTTCCTACGCCACCTACTTCAATAACAACGGCCTCGGCTTCTATCACGCCCTCAGTTGCACTAATTCTGTTCTCTATCCGGTTTTGGTTAATGGCAATAAGTTTCTGGGTGTCCTTTAATTCCCTTGCAACTTTAACTAGTCTGGACTCAAGATATTTAAATTTGATATCGGTGTACACTCGGGAACTCTGTCTTTGCACACCTAATCTCTCAGACTGAGCGTCCGCCATGCGTGCGAATTTGTCCATGGTGAAGTGTTAACTGATGGGATAAGGTATTTTCGTACGTTTGTATACGGGGAAAGTGTAGGAAATTCCTGCTATACCTACCGTCATTTAGTTTACGGGTTTTATCAATAACGAGAAAGCCGTATTGTGAGTGATTCCAGCAATCAGCACATATCTTTACAAATACATTATACGACATGTCGGTCCCTACGTGAACATGGTAAATGTGCTATAAATTGAGGTTGTCTTGTTTAAATGCTGTAATGAGATTTGCAGTGTCCATCACCAGCTGTTTTGGGATCCTGGAATACGTTTGACTCAGATAAAATACATCAACAGCCATATGATGGCCAAAGGAGAAATATTTACGGATTTTATCTTGCTTTTCAACAGCGACATCGTCAAATATGATGGCAGTGTTAGGCTTTACCTCTTCAGGTGGGGGGACGTCGTCGCTTTCACTGAAGGCTCTGTACGTTACACCGTCTACTCCATCTAATATTTTCTTCAGTAACTGGTACTTGGGCTGAAAGAGTGTTTTGGAGAAGACGAAAAGGTGCTCGAAGCGGACTCCGTCTATGTGTGTCAACAGAGTCATGAGGACATTTGTCTTACCACAGCTGGATGGATCTACAATTATAGCTCGTATGCTGTCGGGAAGGAGTGGTCCATTCTTGTTGGTCTTCTGGTCTTAGTCATCATCACAGGACCAGTCACCTACAAGAAAGACCTTGCGGCGAGGATGTTTCACCCAGCCCGCCATGATACCTACTGTGGTAGGTCAAGGTGTGGAATACGCTTTTATATGATTAAAATATGTGTTTGTGTGTAGTCACAATAGCGCAGTCACCTAACAACTGAGCTATAGCGGCTACACAATAGAATGAACTCGAGATTTAAAGGGAAGGCATTCATATAGATTAACGTAGGTGAAATTTTGTGTTGACAAATAAAAAACACGCAATGACAAATTTAATGTCATAAAATAATATATTTATTTATTAAAATATTTACAAATATGATTAGCATGAGAAAAAATCAGTACATTCTTTTTTAAGCGGTGCAGCAGAAGTACAATATTTGGAAAGTAGCTGCTTCTTGTATGCTTGAAATTCAGCACGTATATCTCGTAATGTTACGGGTGAATTACAATAGTCTGGTATTGCATCAGTAAATTGGAGTTCAACATTTTCAACACTTATTCGAGGAATAGCACAAGACTTGGGCACTGGTGTTATACACATACTAAAACAATGTTCTATATCATCTATGTGAATGCTACACGTGTGAATCCAGTTAATGATGTCGGTATGCACTGCCTGAACATATGGGCACCATCTATTTAGTCTCTCTATCGTACTAGTTAGAGCCATGTCTAAATTGAACAAGTTATCAACAGTGGGGTGATGCATGAAAATACTATAACCATCAGCGCTTTTAATTTTTAGTGTAGCATCATCATACATTGATAGAATACTCACAGTTAGACTGCCACAGTACATGTCCTGGTAGGAGTGGGATGGATAATATTCGGTAGTCATATGATTCTTGATTTGTGTTTTTAAATAACACAGTTCATCCCACTCATAGTCAGAAAATTTCACTTTAATATTTATGAGCACATTTTCCAGCACTAACACAGTTGAGAGGCTACCGAATTGTGAAACTTCAAGTCCTACATAGATACGTTTTGAACCACTAACTGTTACCACATAGCTTGAGGCGAATAGTAAAGGATAAGATGAAGCGGCGGTAGGTATCTTCTCATCCACGACATCCACACCAGCGCTGTTAGCCTGCTGTTCTTGCACTGATGGCGGGATATCCCTTGTGAGATTATGATCAGTGGACGGCGCGTACGAATGAGCCCAGTACTGTGAAGCCCCGTCAAGCGCAACCTCTGGCACCGACATTAACACCTGGCTATCCTGCTCCAGCATGCTGAGAAGCTGAGCTATAGGATCCTGCGTGGACGAGTCCGAGGCCTTCACGTGCATGGACCGGGACATGCTGGGAACTGCTGATGCTGGCATCACGGGCGGAGCTGCTGGAGGACCAAGACGAATATCCATAAGAAATGATGTGATGTTGGTAGAGAAATAATTATAATAGCAATAATAATAATAATAATAAGAAGAAGAAGGAGAAAAAAATACAGTAATTGACTCAAACATCCCAGAGCAAACAAACAAAGACCAACAGGCATCAATTAAACAGAGGAAAACGAAATCTTAATACAGCCACCAGAACAAGCACAAATAGAACACTAAGTGACACACATGTTACATATAGAAGAGAAATTTCAGCTGTCATATACAGAATACAAAGACACAAATACAGACATTAGACCATTCTTGCATAGACCGCCAAATAACCCACAAGTCGAAACAACAATAAAAACTATCAACACAATCATACACAACAAAATAAATGAAAACACAACTATGGAAGAGTTACAACTACTGGTTTATATAGGAGCACTCACTACACTAAATATACACACTAGGCAGAGATCAGAACCAACCAACACACAGAAGAAACCCAAAAAACCAGCAGGGCAACACAGGCTACAGATCAGAATAGAAAAACTGAGAAAAGACATTGGACAGCTAACTCAATTTATAAGAAATGAAACGTCAGAAAAAAAACGAAAAAGGTTAGGTAAAATCTCACAACAAGAAGCGATAGAGGAATTAGATGAAAAGAAGCAGAAATTACAGGTATTGACGAAACGACTTAGAAAATACAAAAAAAGTGAAAGTAGAAGGAAACAAAAAACAAACATTCAACACAAACCAAAAGAAATTTTACAGACAATAGACAACACACACATTAAACTAGACAATCCATTAAACATAACAGACATGGAACACTTCTGGGGCAACATATGGTCAAACCCGGTACAACGTAACAGGCATGCACGGTGGATACAAGCAGAAACAGACACATACAAGATGATACCAAAAATGCCTGAAGTGATAATTTTGCTACATGAAGTCACCCAAGCAATTAATTCTACTCACAGTTGGAAAGCCCCTGGAAAAGATAATATAGCAAATTTCTGGCTAAAGAAGTTCACCTCAACACATTCACATTTAACTAAATTATTTAACAGTTACATTGCAGACCCATACTCATTCCCTGATACACTTACACATGGAATAACTTATCTGAAACATAAAGATCAAGCAGACACATCAAACCCAGCTAAATATCGCCCATAACATGCCTACCAACAATATACAAAATATTAACTTCAGTCATTACCACAAAAATTAATGACACATACAACACAGAACAAAATTATAAGTAAAGAACAAAAAGGCTGTTGCAAAGGAGCACGAGGATGTAAAGAGCAACTGATAATAGATGCAGAGGTGACATATCAACCTAAAACTAAACAAAGGTCACCACACTACGCATACATTGATTACCAAAAAGCCTTTGATAGTGTACCCCACTCATGGTTACTACAAATATTGGAAATATACAAAGTAGATAATAAACTGATACAGTTCCTAAACATAATATTGAAAAACTGGAAAACCACACTTAATATCCAAACAAATTCTAATAATATCACATCACAGCCAATACAGATTAAGCGTGGAATATACCAACGAGACTCATTAAGTCCTGTCTGGTTCTGCCTTGCTCTGAACCCACTATCCAACATGCTAAATAATACAAATTATGGATACAATATTACTGGAACATACCCACACAAAATCACACATTTGCTATAAATGGATGATCTAAAACTACTGGCAGCAACAAATCAACAACTCAACCAATTACTAAAGATAACAGAAGTATTCAGCAATGATATAAATATGGCTTTTGGAACAGACAAATGTAAGAAAAATAGCATAGTCAAGGGAAAACACACTAAACAAGAAGATTACATATTGGATAACCACAGCGACTGCATAGAAGCGATGGAGAAAACAGATGCCTATAAATATCTAGGATACAGACAAAAAATAGGATTAGATAATACAAATATTAAAGTAGAACTAAAAGAAAAATATAGACAAAGACTAACAAAAACACTGAAAACAGAATTGACAGCAAGAAACAAGACAAAAGCTATAAATACTTATGCTATACCAATATTGACCTACTCATTTGGAGTAGTGAAATGGAGTAACACAGACCTAGAAGCACTCAATACACTTACACGATCACAATGCCACAAATATAGAATACATCACATACATTCAGCAACAGAGAGATTCACATTAAGCAGAAAGGAAGGAGGAAGGGAATTTATCGACATAAAAAGACCTACATTATGGACAGGTAGACAATTTAAGAAAATTCTTTCTAGAACGAGCAGAAACTAGCAAAATACACAATGCAATACTCAAATAAATACATTGGCTACACCACTGCAATTTCATAACCACTTCTACAACCCTCTAGATCACATAACATCTACAGATACGAAGAAAGTAATTAGGAAAAAGGAAACACTACATGGCAAGCACCTGTATCATCTAACACAGCTACACATATCGATCAAGATGCATCCAACACATGGCTAAGAAAAGGCAATGTATACAGTGAGACGGAAGGATTCATGATTGCAATACAGGATCAAACAATAAATACCAGATATTACAGCAAGCATATTATTAAAGATCCCAATACCACAACAGATAAGTGCAGACTTTGCAAACAACAAATAGAAACAGTAGATCACATCACAAGCGGATGTACAATACTAGCAATACAGAATACCCCAGAAGACAGGACAATGCAGCAAAAATAATAAATCAACAGCTTGCCTCACAAAATAAACTTATAAAACAACACGTTCCCACATACAAGTATGCACCACAAAATATACTGGAGAATGATGAATACAAGTTATACTGGAACAGAACCATTATAACAGATAAAACAACACCACATAACAAACCTGACATCATACTCACCAATAAAAAGAAGAAATTAACACAACTAATCGAAATATCTATACCCAATACAACAAATATACAAAAGAAAACAGGAGAAAAAATTTGAAAACTGCATCCAACTGGCTGAGGAAGTCAAGGACATGTGGCATCAGGATAAAGTTGACATTATACCAATTATACTATCAACTACAGGAGTCATACCACACAATATCCACCAGTAAATCAATGCAATACAGCTACATCCAAACTTATATATACAACTACAGAAATCCGTAATTATTGATGCATGTTCAATTACCCGAAAGTTCCTAAATGCAATATAACATATACCGTACAGTTAAAAGGAAGTCACGCTTGATCAAGGTCCGTGTCACTTTCCATTTTTAACCAGACCTAAGGTCTGAGAAAGGAAAGAAGATGATAATAATAATAATTTGAGGACTTACTTTTCTGGTGCTGCTTGCTCCTCCTCCTATTCTGCTGTGGTGGTGACTGACACTTCATCTTGACCGACTGGAACAGAGATGGAGGAGCTGCTGAGTCCTCCTTATATAGAAGCCAACTATGTCATCATGATGCTATGCTGCTATTGGTTGAATAAGGTGAACACGTGACCTATTGAAGTGCCCTCTAGTGGAGAACTCGTGAACTAGATCAGTTCGTCGCTCTGATGGATCGGAGGCTGTCTGGGAGCTTATATGTGGGCTTTAGAAAAGGTAGACAGTTCCAACAGTAGCAAATGTTTCCATGAGATGGGTAAAGCATTTTTAAAGCATTTCTTTGGAGGGAATTTATTTGCAGGACTGTGCTCTTGTTCATATGTTCCAGGATTAAAGCACGTTTCCATTCAGCATGTAAAAGGTTATGGGGGCAGTCCTCGGCTGTATGCTTGCAAACTACACTGCTTTTAAACTCATCGCGGTCGAACATCAATAACTCATCGATTGAACACATTCTGGAGGATGGGCTTCAATGGTATATACGTTGTATACGAATATGCTTATGCCCAAGCGAATTGGCGTCAACTGAACGTCTCTTGCGTTTTGGAAGAGTGAATGTTTGATGGTAAATAAGCCTGCAGTTTGCGCATGCACATGATCATATGCTGGTTACGGGATGCATCCTAGCTCTCTCCCTCTGCATTGCCGAAATCTGCTGAACAGAATTCTTCTACTTATTGCTCCCACACTCCTCCATTATCATAGGCTTCCACACCTCATGTAGTAAACTGTGGCTACAGTCCTCTGTCGAATGTCTACATGAAATGCAGTTATTGAAGGCTGCTCTATCACCCACATCCACATCTATGATCGAACACATGGCAACGACAGCTCAGGAAAGACTGAATGTGCAGGAGAAAGGTATTGGTACTTCAGTGGAGGTAGCACAATTGGCTTTCTTCCCTACAAAATCAACCATCTTTAATCACGTCATGGTGGCGCTATCTGGTGGCAAGGGCATGAACTAACACAGTTGGATTGTATACACACGTGCATGATATGAATAATAATAAATAATAATAAATGATAATGAATGATAATGAATGTTAATAAATGATAATCAATAATAGTAATAACGACAAGTACAGTCTTTGCATGTATTATCCAGCTGGAATTCAAACGTCCCGCCATTGTTGTTTCTTCTGGAGGCTTAGGTTAGTGGACGTAGCACAATTGGACTATTTTCTCGCCAAAATTCAAACTTCCCGCCATTTTTTCTTGAGGTTAGGTTAGTGGACGTAGCACAATTGGACTATTCACCCACCAAAATCCGCCATCTTGGATGACGTCATGCAATGTTGCCAAATCTACATGCCACCATCTTGGATGACGTCATCGCTGCCATCTTGAATAAATTTGGCAACAATAGAGAGTGGGGTGGCAAGCCACTTGTCCCTCTACAAATGACTCCGAATTTTTTATTGTTCTCAACTGTGGTTGAGGTGTCACATATAATACATATTACTCGGTCGACTTTGTACTCCGCTACCGCAAGTTGCTACCATCTGCCGCCAGAGGACTCCAAATTAAAGCGGAGTGTAATGTAACTAAGTCGGATCTTGAAAAAAAAATTTTACTGTAACCGAGTTTGAAATTCTAAGAGTTCTTCCTTCAGCATGACGATGCCAGATCACATACGAACGCTGCGAGATGTGAAACAATCCGATACATTGGGTTCATTTTCATCCATCATCCTCCATGAAGTCCCAACTTGGCCCCAGCCGATTTTCATCAGTTTCCAGAACCTAAATAACACCTTCGAGGATTTTACATTGATGCTGATGTTGCGGCGCTAGCAGAGGTGAGGTTGTGGCCCATCAACAAAGTCAAACATTCTACAGTGACGGTATCAGAAACGTCGTCTGTAGTTGGATGAAACTTCTTCGCCGCCATCGCAACCCATTTGAGAAATAAACTGGTAGACGTGAGGTTTTTTGTAAAACATTAATAACGTTTGTTTTATTCGAAAATCTTCAAGAGTTTTCACTTAAAAATTTATGGAGACATTATTTCAGCACACTTTCTCATATCAGAGCTCTCAAGGAGACTTCCTGCTCAACGTTTGCGATTGAATCAGAGAAAGAGAGAATTGACAGTTGCACACAAGTACGGTACTCTCCGTCACACCCTATGACGTTAGTTGTGAAGATCAGATGTGGACCTAATGGAGACCCTTCAGTGCTTACCACTGAAGATTCAGTACAACAGTATATCCGGCTATCACTGATTGTGATCAGAGAAATGGACACAACATGTTGATATGAAGAGACCCTCGTACGTGTATTTATGAGAGCGCTAAATATGGTTGATAATCTACTACATAATGCAAATCATGTTTATGCTGTCTAAAGAACGCACGCTCCTCAGAGGTTCCCACAAGACAGCCTGTGTGAAAAGAACTGAAGAGTCGTGGAGCCGTATTCGCGCTCCACTCTCTTCCCAGCCTTGTTTTCTTTGTCATGGGCTCCTTCCGCGCCGTTAGCCCGTCTTCTCTCCTATGAAAACAGGCGCGCGATGGGAGCTGCGGCCCGGTACTGTGTGTGACGTCACCCGACCCCCGGATCCACCTGCGGCTATCTGGCCAGTATTTATTCAGCACCTGCCGCTACAGAGAACGTCCATCAAGTTGCCCGGAACTACACACATCCACGGCTTCTCTTCCCCGAGACTCAGACGTTACATCCTTTCTGTGGCCCCTAGCAGCTAGGAGACGAAACTTGAGTGACTGCAAACACCACTGCCGTTTTATTTATCTACCGACTTCTTATGTTCAGTGCTTTCGGTGCGTATGGCACTGAAAGTTAAACATTCATCACACCTGCATACTGGTGTAAGTGATACTGCATTTGCTATTTTTTGTTTCTTTTTTGATAACGTTATGGTATGAAGGCCCTATTCCACATTTCCACCCTCGACATATAAAGGTTTTTAATAATATAACAAATAAATGAAAATAAAATTAACGTGAAATAATGTGAATCTCATAATTAGCGAACGCATTGTAATTTTTATTACTACTGAAATTGTAGTTTCCGTACTGTCTCAATTCTGAGTTGTTTCTCTCGTTTCTAATTATAATCGACGATGCCATTCACTTTGTTTTCATCCGTCAGATACGAATATTGGCCGACTTCACGCAATTCGTTGTTTTCGCTGAAGAGCTTAGTTTATTAACATCCTTTTTGGTTATTAGCTTTGATTTGTCGTTTCTATAGTTAATGAGAATATTCGGTATGCTTTTCATGCAACAATACAAGAAATACATGAAGTTTGTCATCCTGACACTTTTTACGTCCTGTATAAATATAAATAAGTAAACCCACACACTTTGTGCCGTTACATTAATCGAATGAGAATGATCGATACATAGAGAATAACTTTATTGTCAGCATTCATATGGTGGCGAGCGGTTCTAGGCGCTTCAGTCCGGAACCGCGCTGCTGCTACGGTCGCAGGTTCGAATCCTGCCTCGGGCATGGATGTGTGTGATGTCCTTAGTTAGGTTTAAGTAGTTCTAAGTTCTAGGGGACTGATGACCTCAGATGTTAAGTCCCATAGTGCTCAGAGCCATTTGAAACATTTCAGCATTCGTAGTCACAGTAAACATTCGTAACGATATAAATGCTTAAATGTGCTCCTCTGATATAGCCACGTCTCTGGACTTGTTATCGCGCCATTTAGGCATCGATGTTTTACTGTATAAAGTTAGTTTGGTGTGCTAGTGAAAGTCAGACATGTTTGAGACCTTCATATTATACAGTTAATGTTCCCAATGGAAATTCTAAGAAAAAAAATGTAATATTTATGAAAGCTTTTCATTGTGAAGCAGTGGATGTGAATATTTACCTTCAGCATGAAATAAGTCAAGAAGTGGATCATAACTAAAAGGTACAGAGCATGACGTCAAATCCCAGACGTACGTGAATGAAACTTCTGTCAACATATTTTGGGGCCCTGGACAACTTCTGGCATGAAAAAAAGCAAAAGTAATTAATAGTTTTTCTTACAATCATTGTCTCACTCAGTTCTGTGACGCAGCCACCACGCAAGGGTTCTCTTTCATCTGTCTGTGTACATTGCAGTGCCTCGTCCTAAAAGCTAAGTCGGGATGAACATTTTACTGCGAGTTCAGTAAAGCAGTTTTTTTTAATTTCAGACTAGTAAATACCTCGAAATGTTCTAGGTGAAATGTTAACATTAGTAAAAGGGACATGTCTCGTGCTACAACTAGCCAATTCCTAACTACCCCTACTCTGTCGCTGTCGCTATAATGACGGACCTGCCTTGGCCCGAGTCGTAGGAGTTTAAGCTTGACTAAGCTATGCCTCCTCAATTCCTTGCTGTTAGGGATGTTTTTCCTCAGATTCTGAATTGGCCTCTGGTTATTGTTGTGAACTGGCAAGACAGCCAATCAACTAGGAGGAAGCCGAAAGGCACGCGTTTAAGCTCACGCAGGCTGGCGTGAGGTCTGGAACAGGACACGGAATGAGACTAGCAAATAAAGTACGTACCTGCTGGAATACTTAAGTTTAATCCATAATTGGTGAACATCGCTGTTGACGGTACATGATTTACAGCATCAATAGTAACTGGTAATGGCGCCTTGCTAGGTCGTAGCAAATGACGTAGCTGAAGGCTATGCTAACTATCGTCTCGGCAAATGAGAGCGTATTTTGTCAGTGAACCATCGCTAGCAAAGTCGGCTGTACAACTGGGGCGAGTGCTAGGAAGTCTCTCTAGACCTGCCGTGTGGCGGCGCTCGGTCTGCAATCACTGAGAGTGGCGACACGCGGGTCCGACGTATACTAACGGACCGCGGCCTATATAAAGACTACCACCTAGCTAGTGTGATGTCTGGTGGTGACACCACAGTTATCTGTAAAAGAAAGAATTAGTTTTTGCAAACCAGTTTTTCCTATTCGCAGCAGAAAGCGCTCTAACCGACGTGCATTAGGTGTGTTTGTTTTTGCAATTAAGAACCGGAGCATTTGATTCTACATTTCATTTACAGTGTAAATATAAACCTTAGTGTTATAACGGTTGATACTCAAGTTCAAACGTTATTTGAGAGTCGCAAATGTGATTCTACAATATAAATAATGTGGCTAGACATTAACATTTCTGGCAAATAAGCTAATTTTAAGGTAACGTAGGTTCTGTTACCAATGGCGTTGAGTGTGGTAAGTCCCTAAGCATGGAAACTTTGATTTCACCCTCGATCCCGGGCATCAAGGTGACTGATTTTGATGTATAGTTCCATCCAACCGCCATAACTAGCGGACTGGCCGCTACGCGGCTACCGGCGGAATACAAACCACTGTAACTTCGTGGCAGATTAAATCTGTGTACCGGACCGAGACCCGAACTCGGGACCTTCCATAACAGAGCACACTCCTGCTGCAGATTGAAAATTTCATTCTGGAAACTTGCCTGAAGCTGTGGCTAAGCCATGTCTCGGCAATATCCTTTCTTCCAGAATGCTAGTCTTGCAAGGTTCGCAGGAGAACTTCTGCGAAGTCTGGAAGGTAGGAGACGAGGTACTGGAGGAAGTAAAGCTATGAGGACGGATCGTGAGTCGTGCTTGCGTAGCTCGGTCGGTGGAGCACTTGCCCGCCAAAGGCAGAGGTCCCGAGTTCGAGTCTCGGTCCGGCACACAGATTCAGGAAGTTTCATATCAGCGCACACCCCTCCGCAAAGCGAAAATTTCATTCTGGCACAACCACTGTAATAAGATACAATGACAAAATGACAAAGAGGTAATAGGCGCACCTTCCATGGATACACACGTATCGTGCAGTCACTGACACGTTTCCCCCCCCCCCCCCCCCCCGACCCATGGCTCAGCGACCCATCACGCGGCATGCTGTACTGCAGCGCTGCGGCCTTAATGAACACGAACATTGAACGTCTCGGCACCAATCCCCTCTGGGGCATGTTCATGCACAGCTGCCGTAATGTATGTTGTATCTCGTTGCAGAGAAGATCAAAATATTTTAATTTATGGCGACTCTGAACGAAGATCCCCAATGTTAGAGGCACGGGCACTCATAGAAATCAAGCAACCCAATGGTGAGACGCAATGGTACTCGCCAACATGAAGCATTCCGAGGGGACAGAGAATTATTACAATCACGTCGTTTTTCATGGATCTCGCTAAACGTAGTTTAGATACTGAAACCATATTGCAATGTACAACCAAATTTGGAACACTAAAGTAAATTTCGAATGTAAATATCAATCGTTAGAACAAAGTAGCTTTTACTTACATCTTAAATGAAATGTAGAATCAGATGCGTCGGTTCTTAATTGCACAGAAACAGGCACACTGGACACACGTCGGCTATAGTGCCATCTTCCACCAATGGAAAACCATGTTTTGAGTAACACACGCGTATTTTTAGCGTGGAATCCGAATAAGGAATATTAATGGGGTTGATGGTGGGGGGGACTCCCATTTTAAAGTAAAAAGTAAAGCCCCCCACTGAGAAAGAATGGTAAGGAGGTGGCAAATTGTATCATAGACAGATGTCCTTTTTGCTAATGTTAACTTTCCACCTAGAAAATTTTTTTCGTACGATGCTTCATTTACGAGATATTTAGCAGTCTCAAGTCAAAACAGAAACCCTGTACAGTGAGATGTTTACCGTTTTCGCGGTGTACATTAACGTAAGAACTTTCTATATGTCAGCCCATAGTCAGAATCTACGTCGTACTACACGACGCTACTCCTTGCCTAAAATTACATCTTTCGCTGGTCTGAACGCCATAATGCATTCAATTTGTTAAACTGTGCAACCCGACTGTTAATTCAAATAGTGGAGTTGCGTATGACTCAAGTTGATTACTAAGTCTGAGCCAGTAAACAGTTTGTACTTCAACAATGAAACGAGAGGATTTCAGTGGCTGCACTTTATCCCAGGACCCTGGTACAGACATTTACGTGCGTTGTCAGTTCTTTTTTCTTTTTCTTTGGCATTATACTGGTTAAACGTTGATAACACACTTCTTCATTGTCCAGCATTTATTTCCAATACAACTGAGCGGAATCGCACGGAACTGTCGTCTAGCATGCTTTCTCACTGTTGCCGACCTACTTTAGATAGAATATCACGGAAACAACAGCACCGTACATCTGCTTGACGATCCTCGACATTAACTCTCTGTCAAGTGAAGCTGGGACTTTGTACACAACGAATCTAAAAACATCGTTCTCCAAGTGGGTCAGATGGCTCTGAGCACTATGGGACTGAACTGCTGAGGTCATCAGTCCCTAGAACTTAGAAATACTTAAACCTAACTGACCTACGGACGTCTCACACATCCATGCCCGAGGCAGGATTCGAACCTGCGACCGTAGCGGTCGCGCGGTTCAGACTGCAGCGCCTAGAACCGCTCGGCCACCTCGGCCGGCCATCGTTCTCCCATCAGTTCGAGGAATGTAATGTTGCAAAACGAAATATATATTTATATAATAATTGAAATACGCTGCCTGAAACCTGCCTCTTTCTGTTTTTTGTTAGAATTTACTTACGACAATTATTTAAATCTGTCTGAATACTTATAGGAAAGTTCTCAGACTTGTAGACAGATTTTAGATGCTGACAGATGGGCTACATATATTCCATCCCACAGAGGGGGACGAAGCGGTATTCAGCGACCAACGACTACTAACAATATGTCAATCCATTTAACAATGGTGACCACTTAGCGGGAACTGGAACAGGCAAAAAGTAGAAGTAGTAGAAGAAGAAGAAGAAGAAGAATCCGATATATGTTCGAATGCACTTTAATGTTGTACCAACCGTACGTGAGTCCACTATTACTGGAATGTCTCTGCCCCAGTAAAACAAATTAAGTCAAATTTTCACTCAAAAAGACTAAGAATTTATCGAAAATGAATTTCGTGCCGATTCTTTAAATGCACTTAGATTTCGCAAGTCTGTAATATGCTCAATGGACGATTTAATAGTACTATCTGTATTTTATTAACTTAGCTGATGTAAACGGATTGCAGTCATATGCGTAAATGCCTTTTGCTCTCAAACATCTGTTGAACAAACGTAACCTTCCGAAGCGCTCTTTTAACCTAATGCTAATATTCCTTGGTTCACAAGCGTTACAATTCTGGAATTCCAAAAAACCTATTATCCTGCTGTGGGTTTTCGTTGCTATGGTACTAAAATTTAGGGTAGCGAATTAAGGAGGTTGCAACGTTCGATCGGGAATCCTGTGATACAATTTCGGAAGGCGTGTACTGTATCAATGACGTCAGCAAACGATCAATATTATTATACTGTGTTCATGAATATGTCTTCTGCATAAATAAATCTGTTCGCATAAAATCAAATGATTTATTATGTTCTAAATTTTTTGAAGTCTCACTATCGACTTAACTGTATAATCGAGTATTAATTGTATTTCATAGCACACTGTCTTGTTTTGGTTTCTTTAAAATATGTGTCCGCGAAAGTAAAATATCAAAAATGTTCAAATGTGTGTGACATCTTATGGGACTTAACTGCTAAGGTCATCAGTCCCTAAGCTTACAGACTACTTAACCTAAATTATCCTAAGGACAAACACATACACACCCATGACCGAGGGAGGACTCGAACATCCACCGGGACCAGCCGCACAGTCTATGACTGCAGCGCCTTAGACCGCCGCGAAAGTAAACATAAAACTTTGGTTCACATTGCATTTCATTAGTCGATTGAAAATTTTGATCCTTCAAATGACTTGATTGTGGTACCTCACTTTGTGTTCACCTCAATTAATCTTAATTTATCAATATAACAATTCGCTGCTTCACTAACCCCTATTAACTGGGTTTGGGCGAGATGCTTCCGAAGCTACATGGAAAAAAGATATCATTCCTTTGGTGAGTAACAAGCCGTCTAACAATGCAGCAGCAATGCTGTGAGAACTGTGTGACAACACTGAGGAGAAATACTTCACTATGATTGTAGCAAAACGTTGTGAGACAAACATCGATACATTTTTAGCACAAATTCAATTTTTTTTCAACACAGTTTGGATATATCAGTAACTGTTTCTTTCAACTGCAGCTGCAACAACTACATTCAAGAAGACATGCAGAGATCAGACTTATCCAATAATGGAGATTCTACAGCAAGTGATTGTGTTTTGTATATAAAGACAAGAAAACACGAGGCTATTTTTTTAAAAAAATATTTGTTTATTCCCATACATCAACGTAGTTAGTGTTGACCTGACAGCTTCCAGCTGGCGGTTGTATGTAAACAATTAGTATTTATATTTTTGGCGAATAGTGATTGATCTGTGGACAATAGCCACTTGAAGTGTAACCTGCCAGGTGGATATAAACTTAAATTCCGTCCATATCCCCTCAGTAAGTATCCTATCTTCTTGCCACAAAGGCAATATCCAGCAGCAAACCAAGGGACCAAAGATGTAACTTATGTGCTCCCTTTCTGAAGATTAGCCTGAAAATGCTGGGAAACTAATATAAGGGGGCAAACTGAAATTTCAAAAAAGTTACCAGCCGCAGTTTACTTATTCATATTCATAAGTAGACATTAATTTGTAGATAGCTTCATAAAATAGTTTCAAATACTTTCAGTTCAGAACTGCGCAACGAATGAATAATTTATTTGTCCACTCAGTATCTCTATTACACACACAAGCTGAATCGCCTGTAAACAGGCAACTGATATCCGCGTAGCTTCAGCGTCTTTAAGGAGAGCGACGCAAGTTCGTGCTGCTAGGAATTTAATTTTGAAGCTCTTGTCGTCACCGCTGAGAAGGATGTGCAGGGCACACGTTATTGAGCAAGGGAACTTCAATATTAACAACATGAGAACACTATTCGCCAGAAATTTTAATAAGTCATTTGAAGAATGCGTGTGGGAAACAAAGGCCATAAGCTACACGAGAGCTAGCATTATGGGAAGACATATTATGACGCGCTTCTGCGAATCAGTGAGAAGATGGGTCTCATTCACCAGTTTCAACATGCATAATTAATTTGTTCGTTCATGAATTGTAGCGTCCCTACTTGGACGCGTTTTAAGCCCACCTTCCTTTCTACGTGAGATATTGTGTCAACATGACTTTAACAGCGTGTGTGGCTCAACGTATCGGATAAGATTTGTTCAACGTTATTACACATCACATGTCTTGACAGAAGCTTCTTTCAACGTGATAACTGAAGTGATACAGTATTGTGTTAGATCAATCGGAGAACAGAAATGCAGACAGCCCACAAAGATCCAAATGTAATTTAGTGTCGTCTCAGATTACAAGAATAGCCAGAAATCTCTTTAAACACGATTTATGTAAATTTAGCATACGACTACAAATATTCTATTTTCAAACGACCCATCCGAGATATCAGGAATATCTCTCCTACATGCATGTCCGCTGGTGTCCAAAATTAAAGCAACAAATCACTATTTTTCTGTAATGTATCTAAGTCACGATATAATCGTACAAACTGTCAACAGATGTCTGTATGAACGTGTTCCACACGGAAGATGGCATTGCTGTCATCGGACAACCAGGACCTGACATGATCGTTGATGCCAGGGCACCTATCAAACGGAGTAGTGTTTGCCGAGTAGTCGCAAGTCGCTGTGTACACAGTAACAGAGAAGACGCGTACCAGATTCTGGGGTGGAGTGTCATAGGCTGAATGAAAGCAGGACAGTCGCCGACTGATGAGTCTCGATGGCTTAATGTGACTCGTTCTGTTGTTTCTTGGATGTAGCGACCGGTTTTAGACACCATACTGTATCCCAGAGACCAGGGCACAGACGACCACATGTGGCAGGGAGGGGCATTTGTGGTTGTAAGGGCATGACGGCACCGCCTTAGTATTGCACGGCAACTGACATCTGACCTCGCAACATCCACCGGATGTGTTGTGTCAAGACAAACGGTGTACAGAAGGCTTCGGCAGAACGGTCTTTATTGCTGGAGACCTGCTGTATGTGTACTTCAGACGCGACCTTACAGAAGGGAACGTATAGAGTGGAGACGTCGAAATGTCACCTGGACAGTCGAACAGTCGGCCAATGTTATTTTCATAGATCTGTCACGATTCTGACTAGAGAGTGATTCTCGACGGATTTACATCTGTAGCCAAAGTGGAACAGGATTTTGGGACCCAAACACTGTAGATAGGAACTGATATTGAGAAAGGTTCAAATTCAGATGGCTCTGAGCACTATGGGACTCAACATCTTAGGTCATAAGTCCCCTAGAACTTAGAACTACTTAAACTTAACTAACCTAAGGACATCACACACACCCATGCCCGAGGCAGGATTCGAACCTGCGACCGTAGCAGTCCCGCGGTTCCGGACTGCAACGCCAGAACCGCTAGACCACCGCGGCCGGCGATATTGAGGAAGATTTCTAATACTGTTGGCAGTTATTATGTTGAACATTCCGACACCTCTTCATGAATCTGTACGGGTGAATCGGCAAGTTTTAACTGCTCCGGGTATGGTGACAAGATCTTGGGACCTCTTCTGCGGTTGTTGCGAGCTGCTGTAGGCCCCGATTTCGGATTGATGGACGATAATGCTCGACCTCAGAGCACGGGTGGTTGATGCTTTAAGGAAACAGAAGATGTTACACGCATGGTGTAACGCCGGAAATGCATATCCTCCTATTTCCATCTATTGTACTATAATTTTTTTCCTTTATTTGTTACCTGAAAATATGATATTACTGTGTCTTTATACACTCCTGCAAATGGAAAAAAGAACACATTGACACCGGTGTGTCAGACCCACCATACTTGCTCCGGACACTGCGAGAGGGCTGTACAAGCAATGATCACACGCACGGCACAGAGGACACACCAGGAACCGCGGTGTTGGCCGTCGAATGGCGCTAGCTGCGCAGCAATTGTGCACCGCCGCCGTCAGTGTCAGCCAGTTTGCCGTGGCATACGGAGCTCCATCGCAGTCTTTAACACTGGTAGCATGCCGCGACAGCGTGGACGTGAACCGTATGTGCAGTTGACGGACTTTGAGCGAGGGCGTATAGTGGGCATGCGGGAGGCCGGGTGGACGTACCGCCGAATTGCTCAACACGTGGGGCGTGAGGTCTCCACAGTACATCGATGTTGTCGCCAGTGGTCGGCGGAAGGTTCACGTGCCCGTCGACCTGGGACCGGACCGCAGCGACGCACGGATGCACGCCAAGACCGTAGGATCCTACGCAGTGCCGTAGGGGACCGCACCGCCACTTCCCAGCAAATTAGGGACACTGTTGCTCCTGGGGTATCGGCGAGGACCATTCGCAACCGTCTCCATGAAGCTGGGCTACGGTCCCGCACATCGTTAGGCCGTCTTCCGCTCACGCCCCAACATCGTGCAGCCCGCCTCCAGTGGTGTCGCGACAGGCGTGAATGGAGGGACGAATGGAGACGTGTCGTCTTCAGCAATGAGAGTCGCTTCTGCCTTGGTGCCAATGATGGTCGTATGCGTGTTTGGCGCCGTGCAGGTGAGCGCCACAATCAGGACTGCATACGACCGAGGCACACAGGGCCAACACCCGGCATCATGGTGTGGGGAGCGATCTCCTACACTGGCCATACACCACTGGTGATTGTCGAGGGGACACTGAATAGTGCACGGTACATCCAAACCGTCATCGAACCCATCGTTCTACCATTCCTAGACCGACAAGGGAACTTGCTGTTCCAACAGGTCAATGCACGTCCGCATGTATCCCGTGCCACCCAACGTGCTCTAGAAGGTGTAAGTCAACTACCCTGGCCAGCAAGATCTCCGGATCTGTCCCCCATTGAGCATGTTTGGGACTGGATGAAGCGTCGTCTCACGCGGTCTGCACGTCCAGCACGAACGCTGGTCCAACTAAGGCGCCAGGTGGAAATGGCATGGCAAGCCGTTCCACAGGACTACATCCAGCATCTCTACAATCGTCTCCATGGGAGAATAGCAGCCTGCATTGCTGCGAAAGGTGGATATACGCTGTACTAGTGCCGACATTGTGCATGCTCTGTTGCCTGTGTCTATGTGCCTGTGGTTCTGTCAGTGTGATCATGTGATGTATCTGACCCCAGGAATGTGTCAATAAAGTTTCCCCTTCCTGGGACAATGAATTCACGGTGTTCTTATTTCAATTTCCAGGAGTGTATATTGTAATTGTTTTACTATTTTTGTATATATATATATATATATATATATATATATATATATATATATATATATATATATATATGTGTGTGTGTGTGTGTGTGTGTGTGTGTGTGTGTGTGTGTGCATTTATGTCGACGTGTAATTGGGTTGTTTTGTAAATATTATGTGTATTTTGACGATGGGTCTGGCCTAGGGAAATTTATGCTATCGAACGACTACATCGATAGGTCGTGTGGAGAACCAAAGTGTTTAGGATATTTGGTAGTGTTAACTCTGCCGCATGGAGCGCGGGCAGTGGGAGTCTGGCTGGAGTACGGCGGTGGAGCAGGTGTGTTGTGTGACGCTCCCGCGAGTTGCCGCGCTTTCGGGGTTTGGCAGCATGTAATTGCGCTTGACTTGCTCTGATAGTTTCTGACACGGTGTCGCGGACGGGAAGCATTAGCTGGCGCACCTCAAGAGCCCGTTCCGCCTGGTGACAGTGTCGAGAAGAAGGCGCGCCAACATCCAGCTTCTGCAACTGCGACGGCCGACAATGAGTGACTGTCACCACCTCTTCGACCGACGACTTCTAACCTTAAATCAACCAACAAGGAAGACTGGAAGCACGTAAAGTTTTAGAACTGTATGGCGGACCTCAGCTTTTCCAACTGTTTCAAAATTACAGCAACGTAGCATCAACTTTTGTTGCTCATAGTCCCAATTGCACGACCAAGCAGGCTCCCTTCCTTATCCGGAATGAACCCGAGTGTCGTTGAAATTCAAACGCCAGCATTAAAGTAATTTCATTCCATTTCACTGCTTTAATTTCAAAATTCAGTTAAAGTATTCATAGCTGGTTACAATATTTAGATTACACAAGCACAAATTAAAAGTGCGAGTTTTGTTACTATATTTTAGGTTGCCTGGGACTGCAGCCCAGCTTGGTATGTACTAAATTTTACTATTGTTAATTCTTCAGAATCATTTAGTTCAAGTTCAACGTTAAATCTCTTATTTCTAAATTGCGTAGATTCAAGTAGCTTTTGAAATGATTGTTGATGTAGCCCAAGACTAATCTTATTTTACTGAATTTCGTAGTGCTTCAGAAACAAATTCCACTATTAATTTCAGTCACTAAATTAACTTTCAATTTTCCGGTTTCATTAATTATTTTGCTAAATTAAGTCAGAGTGTAGCAAAATTTATTACTTCCGATAAACATTCAGTTTTCACACAACACGTATCAACCTTCAGTTGCCACGCTTTTAGTGCTAATTATATGTGCATTAATCTTTCATTTTCAGTTATTATAGTAGTTGTCAATAGAACTGGCGACCGTAATTTTCCCCAAATGTCTAATATCTAATTAACGTCAATTAATTGTTAAACTAACGACCGCACATTTACTTTCTTTATTAATTTTACCCTTTTCCCAAAATTAATTTCCACCAATATCATTTGCATTTTTCTTTTCATTTAGATGTAACCCTTTCCTCCCTCTTTACCGACAAATTAACTTCGGTTATGATTGCTTTTCCCAAATTTCCATTAGGTGCACGCGGTTTAATTTTTCACTGTTATTGAGGTCGATAAGTGAGGGGAAGGTTACAATGGCGTGGCCTGCTCTCTCTCCTTATCTGAACTCCCTAGAGCATATTTGGGATGCACTAGGGAGACAGATTGCGTCTCTTTAGCGTCCAAGACTTCTGAGCAGCTCAGCGGGAAGAATGGGTATTACCTCAACATGAGATTGATGGCATTGTTCACAGCATGCTCCGTCATTGTCAGGCGTGTATTGATGCCAGAGGTATGTTGAGCTCATTAACCAGTTGCTGGACAGTGTGTGCAAATCCGTTATCTTGGAAAAAATGGAACAAAAGTTTTCTCTACCGTTACGCGTGTTGAATTTGTGTACGTTCTGTATTCTTTACATTGTTTCTAGTTTACTATCAAGTGTTTATACTGCTTTGTGGGAATATAAATGCAGCTTTGGAGAAATTTCCGTTTGTTGCTGTAATTTTTGGCACCAATAAACTTAAAACTTGGGGAACTTTTTACAGTTATTAATTAAAAATAGTTTCCATTTATATTTCACATTACATTTCACAAATAGTCAAGTGTCCTCCGCCGGGCGCACGATACACATCCATGTGATACTCAGACTAGTCTCATTTTTTGCGAGCGTGTCTCGAGCAGCTGTATTCGGTCAGGTTGCTATGTCGCTTGTCTTTCCATCCCAAGTTGTTGTGTGGTGAATCTTTCTAACTAAAAAAGAAAAAATACAGACGATTTCGGAGTCGATTGGTAGACTGTGGCACCTGTATGCCTCTCGCAGCCTCTTTGAGGCACTATGGCCCACTCTCGACAGAAATCACACCGCGCATCTGTGACTGAACTGAGTTCAAATGGCTCTGAGCACTATGAACTTAACTTCTGAGGTCATCAGTCCCCTACAACTTAGAACTACTTAAACCTAACTAATCGAAGGACATCACACACATCCATGCCCGAGGCAGGATTCGAACCTGCGGTCGCGCGGTTCCAGACTGTAGTGCCCAGAACCGCTCGGCCTCCCCGGCCGGTTGTACCTGAACTGCAGCTGTTGAAATGTACACTGTAAACTCCTTTTGTTACTACGTTTTTGTCGTTGGGAAATAGACAGGGCACAGGCTCTGATGTTACAAATATGGGTAAATGGAGTGGGAGATGCTATTTCAAAGGAAAAGTTACAAAATACTCAGATTTGGACGGCTGGACACGGATTTGAACTATTGCCTTTCCTAACGCGAGTAGAGTGCGCTAACCATTGCGCCACCTCGGTCGGTGGTAATGCGACCTGCGTACACAAAGGTCACCGTATCGCCAGTGACATAAAACGGCAATTCAGACCCGGCTGTAAGATTACCTCCGTAGTTTCGATGCGTAAATTAAAATTTACCCCAAATTTAATAATTATCAATGAAAAACGTATAATCCCGGAAAATAGGATAATTTTATGAAATACGCTTAACATATAAATGTAGATGCTGTGTGGCAAGGGCCTCCCGACGTGTAGACCGGTCGGTAATGCAATTCTTTCGAGTTGACGCCACTTCGGCGACTTGCGTGTCGGTGGGGATGAAATGATGATGATAAGGACAATACAACACCCAGTTCCTGAGCGGAAAAAATCTCCGACACAGCCGTGGTCGAACCCGGGCCGTTAGGCATGACATTCCGTCGCGCTGACCACTCAGCTATCAGGGATACCCTTAATTACAACAGTGTATTGGATCAGTATTTTTGCGCTAATGATTGCTTTGATTTCAGCCACAGTAATTATTGCTTGTGTAAAATAGCAACGCGTTAATGTAAATTTGTCACTGACATACTTTCTTTAGAAATGAAGAATCATTTCGTATGCTTCCCCCATGAGAGTTCACTTAAATGTTCCCAAAAAGACCTTAATGTCTTTGTACTGACATTTATTCTCTCTAGGGCGGCGTTTGTTGCTGATACGAAACAAAGGCGTCCGTAATCCAAAGTAGATGTTACCAGCGTGCGACATGAGCTGATGGCGACTCTTGCAGCAGCACCATCTAACACGTATCTCCACTCGAAATACATGCATGTTCGTGACGTCTTCACGTTTTTCAGTGAAACGCACTGAGGTGAAAAAACTCATTGGTTAACGACAGCGATGAGCTAAATGATTATGGGCACCTGTTTCATAGCGTTTTGTTCCATTCTTCGGACGCAGTACAACAAAGACTCTGCCAGGCGAGGATACTACAAGTAATTGACAGGATTCCAGAAGTATGTGGCACCAGATGTTTCCTCACAGGCCAAGCAACATCCGTGAATTACGAGATGGTGGTTTACGGATACGAAGCTGGCGCCAAATCAGGCACTTTTGCTGGCCAAGGCATCAATGTGGGTTCACCATAACGCCCCTCAAACGGTTACAGCACGATTCTGACTTTGTAACACGGACAGTTATTCTATAGGAAGATATCATCGCCTAGGGTAAGACAAATGTTTCAAACGGCTCTGAGCACTATGGGACTTAAACAGCCGAGGCCATCAGTCGCCTAGAACTTAGAACTACTTAAACCTAACTAACCTAAGCCCATTACGTGATCTCCTTGGACAAGCATAATGGTTGTTCTTTGTTGTTATTCGACATCTGTTAATATGAAACTGAGTTAGCGGATAAACGTACTTGGAATGTCCTCATTTTCTGAACTCGATGCCCAGCAGCAATAGTGTGACGTTGTCGTAAGCCATTATGACGTTCACGAAAACTGCTAATAGAATTTATTCTCGGTAAGGGTGAACTTTATAGCTTCACCAATGAAACGAGAGTTTCGGCTTCCTTTCTTTTTCTAAACCCAGTTTTCTCAGCTGGGTGTATGGTATCATTCTCAATCCATTACTCTAGCTAATGTTTTATTGGATGTTCCAATGGCCTGTACACAGATTGTGGTGTCACCGCCAGACACCACACTTGCTAGATGGTAGCTTTTAAATCGGCCGCGGTCCGCTAGTATACGACGGACCCGCGTGTCGCCACTGTCAGTAATTGCAGACCGAGCGCCACCACACGGCAGGTCTGGAGAGACGTACTAGCACTCGCCCCAGTTGTACAGCCGACGTTGCTAGCCATGGTTCACAGAGAATTACGCTCTCATTTGCCGAGACGATAGTTAGCATAGCCTTCAGCTACATTTGCTACGACCTAGCAAGGCGCCGTTACCAGTATAGATATTGAAATTCTACTAATGTTTAACGTATCATCAAGAGCGATGTTCTACAAATGTGGATTAAAGTTAAGTATTCCAGAAGCTACGTACTTTTCTTTATAGCATTCATTACGTATCCTGTTTCAGACCTCACGCCCGCCTGCGTGAGCTTATAGCGTGCATTTCGGTCTCCTCTAAAAACAGTGTTGCCAATTCTGCCGACACTTCACAGATCACACATTTATGGTAGGTCTACTCACAGAGTTCAGTCTGACACACACAGATTTTTGTTTTCGTAATTGTGAGACATAAATTTTATTACACCATATGTTTATTTTAGAATAAATGAACTCCTACTCTCTACAGAAGGTGTTCTAGCACTGTGAAGTGGGTATTGTGTGGGTGGGGTGCCGTATATTTGCCATGACTGTCCATGACTGTCGCTCTGTTGATATGCACCTGCGAAAATATTGGGGGTTGGTTGATGGCCTGATCCACAGAATCTGAGTTGAGGCTGCGTAATATCACTTCCTATTAACAATTGTTCTACATTGTTCTGTACTCCATTTAGATTCAATAAATTCGTGTTCGCAGCTAGTCGCCTGCAAGCTCCAAACCTCTCTGTACTTGAACTTATTCCGTATTTGAAACATTCAGTATATTTCTTCATGGCATTCGTTTAACATCAGCCATAGTTAAATTATCTACACCTGCTTATACAGGGTGGTCAGGAACAGTCTAAAAATCTTGTATAGGTTTTACAGGGTCGGTTGTGCTGAGAAATATGTTTCAAGAAAAAAATTCAACAGGTTATGCCGTTTCGACTTAGCACTGTAGTTAGCCAACAAGGTCGATACGAATGCAAAATCAAGCCGGCCACCAGGAACAGTTAGTGTCAGTTGTTCTTATAGTCTAGACGATAGAGTACGAGACTCTTCAGCCTCTAGATCGGTTTTGATCCTTGAATTTGGGCACGGGCGACATCGTGATTGTCTTACTTCAATGGTATCGAATTTTTCTGCTAACAATTATGTTTCAACACAGCACACTCTGAAATTGTCTTACAAGATTTTCAGGATATATCTGATCACCCTGTATAGCCCACAGACCACTATACAATACATGGGAAGACGTACTACATGCGAAATCAGCGATTATTTGCCATATACTTTTCAAATATTGATATGGCGCAACGTATGTCGTTCAAGCAGTACAGTAGTTCAACAGACTACCTCAAACAGCGCCTCAGCAAGAGCAACATCGGTATTTAACGATACTCACGATCGTTCCCTTAACGTGTCTTTCACATTTCAACATGAACTAAATTATCCGGCCCTACGACTTTTTCGACACGTGTCTCAGAAAGAAGTTCAATACGTAGCAACAAAAATCTGATAGCTTGCCCAGTAACATGTCTGACAGTTACCGAAGCAGTTTTAAATCTCCAGGCTACTCCTTTTACTCCACTGACGAATTGTTATTTAAAAATTGGTAGTCAGTAAAAAAAAAAAAATAAGAAATAAAAATGAAAAATTGAAATTGTGTAGTTGTGTGACTGGGACTAAAATTTATAATGCGTACTTTTATGTTAACGCTAATTTTGTATACACGTGCTGTGAACTGACTCATTTCACATCATTTCGATAAAAGAAACGGACGAACTAACTAAGATGCGTACTTAAATTATTTTGAACCACATACTCCTTTGTACAATGGTGCTAATGAATCCATCCAGAGCTTGCCTTCACATTTTCATGTGAGCTGTAGTGTCTTCTTATACGAATACGTTCCACGCCTGTTGTCAACAGTTTTCTTGACTTTTTTTCCTCTTTTGTACCAATCTCTGCTACTTCAAGCGTCCCCAGTTATTTGTTTATCTGTTTTCCTTACAATTAAGGCCCCATGTGTCTCCATGTTATGTTAGGTAAGTTATACCCATTAACCGTAACATATTTTTAGTTGCTGTTTGAATATATCCTTTGCACATTCTCTGTAGGTCCTCTTTATTCATGAACGCAGTTACTTTTCAGTATCCTTCTGTAATGTTATATCTCAAACTTTTCGCTTTTCTTTTCACTTTTCTACAGTGTGTGATTTACTTCCTCACAATCTTCTGTTCAAAAAGCACATTTTGAGTAATTTCATTTTCATATAAAGCTAATACGTTGTATTAGTTATGATCTTTCAGAGATGCTCTTTTTGTCTGTATTAGTGGCCTTCCTAAATTCTCCTTGTGTCGCCTTACACTATTTTACTTCCAAGGGAGCAATATTACCTCGCATCGTCTGTGTCTCTAATTTCATTTATGCGACTCTGTAATACATTAATTTATCATTGTTTCTTTCTCAATCCTTATTATCATTTTGGTAAGCTTTTCATTCCATTCGACATATTTTGCTGCTCCGCCTCAGTCTGAAACAAGAAAGCAACAGCTTCAGCAAACGTTATCGCATACAGCCTTTCTCCAAAATTTTACTTCCGCTTCCGAATCTCACTTTTACTTCCTTTATTTATTGATTTATTTACAGTTGAAAGTGCACTGTATAAAGCATGGATCTCTTCCTTACCATCTTCCACGAGTCTTTTAGGCTGTTGGAACAAGTGGTCTAGGAGTAGCGTCCTTGAATACTAATAAAAACATTCTCGCCGGCCGCGGTGGTCTAGCGGTTCTGGCGCTGCAGTCCGGAACCGCGGGACTGCTACGGTCGCAGGTTCGAATCCTTCCTCGAGCATGGGTGTGTGTGATGTCCTTAGGTTAGTTAAGTTTAAGTAGTTCTAAGTTCTAGGGGAGTTATGACCTAAGATGTTGAGTCCCATAATCTCAGAGCCATTTGAACCATTTTTTAAAAACATTCTCGGTCACGGATTCGAACCCCGCTACCACTTGAATATTGCATAAAAATTACCATCAGTGACAGTATAAGAAGTCACCCTGATTTAGCCAATGGCCTTGTCAAAGAGAAGGGAACAGCGGACAGAGGATCGGTGCAATCTCTTTCCTCTCTTTCCCTTGGTGCGGAAAACTGCTCCTAAAAGGAGGAAGAAATAGCCATGATCAAAGGTATTACGATACAAAGGGCAATGGAAACCACTGAATTAAATACACATAACGTGTATCCACAGGACATGGGGCCTGGACTTCAGAAGAGTCATGAGGATCTCTCCATTGGTCTTCAAAAGCCAACTGCTAAAGGGGAGGTGCCCATGAGAAAAAGATTAAATAACCAACGAAAAGATAATGTTCTACGAGCAGGGGCGTGGAATGTAAGAAGTTTGAGGATGGTACAGAAACAAGAAATTCTGAAAAGGGAAATTCTACTGCTCAGTCTAGATATAGTATCGATCAGTGAAGTCAAATGGAAACAAGACAACGGTTTCTGGTCAGATCAGTATAGGGGAACACTAACAGCAGCAGAAACTAGTATAGCTGGAGTAGACTTTCGTATGAATAGGAACATAGGGCAGCGAGTGTGTTACTGTGAACAGTTCAGTGATACGGTTCATGAGAATCGACAGCACACCAACACCGACAACGACAGTTCTTCAATACATGTCAACGTCGCAAGCTGAATATGAAGAGATAGAGAAAATATATGTGGATAGTGAACGGGTAATCCTGTACGAAAGTGAGATGAAAATCTAGTAGTCATGGGTGACTATAATGGAGTTGCAGGGGAAGGAGCTGAAGAAACTGTTACGAGATAATATGGGCTTTGTATTAGGAATCATAGAGGAGAAAGACTTATTGAATTCTGCAATAAATTTCAACAGGTAATAGCAATACACTGTTGAAAAACTACAAGAGGAGGAGTTATGCTTGGGAAAGATCTGGAGATACGGGAAGATGTCAGTTAGATTACATCATGGTAAGGCAGAGATCCCAAAATAAGACATTCGCTTATAAAGCATTATTGGATTGTACAGCGTGCCCAGGAGCACATGTAGACCCAGATCACAATTTGGAAATGATTGAAAATATGCTGAAATTTGACAGACTACTTAGGAAGAATCAACGTGCAAAGAAGTGGGACACGGAATTACTAATGAATGAAGTGATGCCCCTGAAGTTCTCTAAGGCTGTACATACTGCGGTAAGGAATAGCTGAGTAGGCAGTTCAATGGAAGAGGAACTGGCATATGCAAAAAGCGCCCTCACAGAAGTTGGAAAGAGAAACACAGATACAAGGTAGGTAACTGCAAAAAATCCCTGGGTTACAGAATAAATACTTCAGTTGATCGCTGAAAGAAGGAAGTACAACAATATTCAGGGGAATTCAGGAATGTAGAAATGCAAGTCACTTAGGAATGAATAGATCGTAAGAACAGGGAAGTCACTTAAGAATGAAATCAGTCGCAAGTGCAGGGAAGCTAAGTTCAAACGGCTGCATGAAAAATGTGAGGAAAAAGAAATTATTTTCAGAAGGACTGACTCAGCACCTAGATAAGTCGAAACAACCTACTGTGAAATTAAAAGCAAGGGTGCCAACGTTAAGCTAACAATGGGAATTCCACTGCTAAATATGGAGGAGAGAGCGGGTGGATGGAAAGAGTAACTGAAGGCATCTACTAGAGGAAGACTTGTCTGATAACGTGATGGATGAAGAAAGAGGAGTCTATATAGGAAAGATAATGGATCCAGTATTAGAATCAAAACTTAAAGGAGCTTTAAAAGGCTTAAGATCAAATAAGGCAGAAGGTGTACTGTAGATAACATTCCATCACAAGTTCTAAAATCATTGGGGAAACTGCTGACAAAACGATTTACCACGTTGTTGTGTATAATGTGTTAGTCTAGCGATATACCATCTGACTTTCAGAAAAACATCATCCACACATTTCTGAATGCTATAAGATCTGACAAGTATGAGAATCATCGCACGCCGCGCGGGATTAGCCGAGCGGTCTAGGGCGCTGCAGTCATGGGTGTGTGTGTTTGTCCTTAGGATAATTTAGGTTAAGTAGTGTGTAATCTTAGGAACTGATGACCTTAGCAGTTAAGTCCCATATGATTTGACACACATTTGAACATCTGAATCATCGCACATTCAGCTTAACATCTCATGCATCCAAGTTACAGACAAGAATAATATACAGAAGAATGGAAAACAAAATTTAAGATGTTTTACATGGCGATAAATTTGGCTTTAGGAAAGGTAAGGGCACCAGAGAGGCAGGTCTGACCTTGCGGTTGATTAAAGCAAGCATGACTGAACAAAAATCAAGACACCTGGCGGAGACCAGCGGAGTACTCCAACTTCCCCTGTATCTGTGTGGCGACCTCTGCAGAAAAAGGTTCGCATTAGTCTCTAGCAAGTTCTGTTTGTTTTGAAGAATTGTTTTCCTCTTGATTGCTTGTGTATGTTATATGGTACACAGGCGTGTCTTGAGTGTAGTCTGCCTGGCTGGGGTCGTCTCTCGCAGACATAACACCCATGCCTGAGGGAGGACTCGAACTTCAGGCGGGAGGGGCCGCCAATCCGTGACATGGTGACTCAAACTGCGCGGCCACTCCACGCGCTAATTGTGTGGACTGGTAAGGTATGCAATGAGGAGATCCTTCACAGAATCAGTGAAGAAAGGTGTATATCGTAAACACTGACAAGAACGGACAGAATGCTAGGACATCTGTTAAGACTTCACGGAATTACTTCCATGATACTAGAGGGAGCCAGAGAATAGAATCCAGCAAATAACTGCGGGTGTAGGTTAGAAGTGCTACTGTGAGATGGAAAGATGGTAACAGGGAGTAGTGTGAAGTCTGTGTCAGGCCGAATCACACCAGTCAGAAGACTGAAGGCTCAAAAAAATAAGAAAACAAAGTAAAAAATAAATAATTCAAAAAGGAAGCAACTCCGCCACTATGGTCCCAAGTCTGGGACCTCATCTCGTAAGCCATGAGGAAGGAGGAGGGGGAGGAGTAACACCTTGTAAAAAAAACCTGGGTCCATCTGGCTCCGGATGGTAGCACCATGTGAGGGCCCCTTCCTAGGGTTACAGGTGAAGCCTGGTCAACGGTGTCAAAGGCGGAAGAGGAATCCTAACTCACTACGGCAGAGAGAGCGGAAGAACCTAATGGAGAAAACTATGAAAAATAATTATTTCGGACCAACAATCTGATCTTAAATTGGGATTTACTTCCTACCATGTGCAATTTCAATTTGGAAAATGGAATGTCCGCTAGAAGAAAGTGTAAGTAGACTGTTTATGTTTTCTTATCGGCAACGCTACATAGCGCTCGGTATGAAAATCACTGGCTGTGCTGTGTGCAGTCTGTAGCTAGTTTGCATTGTTGTCGGCCATTGTAGTGTTGGGCAGCGGCAGCTGGATGTGAACAGCGCGTAGCGTTGCGCAGTTGGAGGTGAGCCGCCAGCAGTGGTGGACGTGGGGAGAGAGATGGCGGAGTTTTGAAATTTGTTGTACTGGACATTATGAACTGCTATGTATATTATGGTTTTTCAACACTATTAAGGTAAATACATTGTTTGTTCTCTATTAAAATCTTTCATTTGCTAACTATGCCTATCAGTAGTTAGTGCCTTCCGTAGTTTGAATCTGTTATTTAGCTGGCAGTAGTGGCGCGCGCTGTAATGCGGTAGTTCGAGTAACGAAGATTTTTGTGAGGTAAGTGATTTGTGAAAGGTATAGGTTAATGTTAGCCAGGGCCATTGTTTTGTAGGGATTATTGAAAGTCAGATTGCGTTGCGCTAAAAAATATTGTGTGTCAGTTTAAGAACAGTCTTGTATAATTGTTCTAAAGGGGACGTTTCATATGTCGACCCTTAGCCGAGGATACCTCACTGGAATCTTCTGATTTTTTCTTGTTGTTTGTGTATTTAGTGTAGCTTTTGTTTATTGCTAGCGCGTAAATGTAGAGAGAATCTCCTTTGTAGTTGCAGTCTTTCATTGTTGTACAGTAAAACAGGTGTGGCACGCATGTAAATTTGCATCAAGTATTTCGCAGCTGTGCTCGCAATTAACTAGATATTATTTTCAGTGCTATGTTAATGTGTTCTCTTATTTTTGCTCTTCAAATTGTGCTTTTCTGTGTTGTCGTGTGAAATATTGTGACAATAATGGCGTGTGAAAAATGTAATACTAGGCTCCAAAGTAAACTGAGAAATGACTGTGAAGACGAAAGCAGTGTGTTAGCGCCACCATGTAATCAATTAACTAATATTCAAAGTAGTAATCTGGTAACTGTGCATAGGGAAATGGAGCGGGCGTCAAAAAATGGAGTAGACAGTGAAACAGGTAGTGAACAGGGAAGCATTATGGATCGATCGCTCGGCAACAGCTCGCCTCAGGAATAGGGAATGACAGAACACAATATTGCAAATGCTGTAGACTCAGGTTTTGGGTTCTCACCGTTTTCTCAAATGAGTCAAGACACATTTTCCGCTTGTCAAAATGTGAATGTTGCCGGTGCAAATTCACTGCCGAAAAGCACTGAGGAACATGTTTCAGACACCAGTGCATTGTTATTACAATTAATGCAACAAATGGGACAAAAGCTTCAAACGTTAGACACAATGGAACAACACCAGAGACAAACACAGCAACAGTTAGACACAATGGAACAAAATCTTCAAAAGTTAGACACGATGGAAGAAAATCTTCAAAAGTTAGACACAATGGAACAAAATTATCGGAAGTTAGACAGCACACTTGAACAAACACGTGAAGATTTATCTACTGAATTACATAACTTTGAATCGAAATGTCAGAAAGTCTGTAATGACGTAAAAACACAAATTTGTGAGCATTTTCAACGTATTTTTTCGTGGCTTGAAAATGCATTACAGAATCACGAAGCAGCCATAAAAGAACTGCAAACCATTGTTCATGATAATCATGAGACCTTGTGGGCTAAAATTGACTCAGTTGCATCTATCGATTCGGTTACACAACTTGCAAAAACTCAAGAAAACTTAAAGGACACAGTAGATACGATTTCAACACAAATGGACACTCTGAAACTAGGTTCAGAAAAACACACTGAGGAAATAAGTACACCATCGGAGAAAGTAGCCGAACTTCCGGACCAGTTCACTAACTTATCTGCAAAGGTAGATGATGATCTGAATGACACAAGACCTGTAGCCATCACTGACACAGAAGAGTGCGAACAAATTAGGAAATTCAAACAAAATCAGAATCAAATAAATACGCAACACCAAAGAGAAATCCGGGAAGTACAAGATCAGCTGACACAGGTAATACAAGAATTACGTATTTCAGAGGACACTCGCGCCCCAATACGGGAAGTGGGACATATAAATACGGAACAGCCACAAAATAATTCACAGCGCATTTCGGAAATTATGAAAGAAATTGGCAAGGTACACCGAATTTTGAGATGGAACCGCCGACACGACGTAACGATGACTGATATGCTACTCGCCGACACGATGATTTTGACTATAAGCTGTTCATTACTACACATAAATTCAAAACGTTTAAGAATTCTGCCAACGACATTCATCCACAAGCGTGGCTCCATCAATTCTCTCATTGTTTTCCTCCCAACTGGTCATTGGAGCACAGGTTAGAATTTATGTGTGGCTACTTGGAGAATGAACCAGCTGTAAGAATGTGATCGGTCATTCACGATTGTCACAGTGAAGGAGAATTTTACCATGCGTTCCTCTCAGCATATTGGTCTCAAGCTACACAAGACCGAGTAAAACATAGCATCATAATGATGAAACATTTCGAACAATCTAAATTTTCCATTCTTACCAAATATTTTGAAGACATGTTGCATAAGAATCAATATCTTTCAAACCCATACAGCCCTTCAGAACTCATCCGCATTTGCTTAATGAAATTGCCTGAACAATTAAGAAATATTATTTTGGCAGGACGTTGCAAAGACGACATTGAAGCTTTTCAGGGACTCTTACAAGAATTAGAAATTGACACAGACAGTCGCGGTATGCGAAAACAGGAAAACAATCACTACCGGTCACATCCGTCACAATTCCGTGATGACAGAAACAATAACTGGACACGACAAGCCTATTCTTACAACGTAAATCGTGACCAAAACAGACACCACCCGTATGACAACCACTGGCAGAGTAATAGTTACAGAGAAAGATCGCATTTCTGTAGTAATGAATATGACAGAGACAATCATAGAAACAGACAATTTGGCAACCAGAACTATTATTATCACGGGAGACAGAATAACTTCAGATGCAACGGTCCACTGTGCAGTGATAATTCAGGGAGAAATTCTTCACCACTTAACCGACAAGAAAGAAACTACAGGAACTACCAACATGATGACAGACGATGTGATCGTAACGACAGACGTGAATTTCATCAGAACTGGCGGGATTTAAACAGGGCTGGGCCCTCTCGGCAAGGCGAATTTGTAGAAGTTAGGTCTCCTAATCCCAATAACGATGTGCGCCAACAAAGAAACAGACAATGACTCGCACCGCAGGCAGCCACTTGCGCCCGCTGGCTCAGGAAAAAATAACATAGACGCTAACCTTGAGCAAATACCGCATGAGAATTGCATTCCAGTTGAAACTCTGTGTACTGAGAAGAGTAAAGAGTTACACCACATCTCACATGTAAAACCGTTTATTGAGAGAAACTGTTTTTTAACTTTGTCTTTGCCATAAAACGTTTCACTTCACGTTACTAGTATGCTTTAGAAACTGTTACCATGCAACAGTGTTTGAAGTTAAATATCCAGTCAAGAACCAAGAGAACTTATTTAAACAGAAATTATGAATGCATTGTTATTGCAAACAGACGACACAGTGTTATTGTGTGTGTACATTCTTGCTTGTTAGTTGCACGATTACATAACGATTGCAAGGCTCACATACTTAGAACATTTGCCAGTACTGCTAATGAGATTCTAATGCAACATTTTGGTTTACTTGAAAATACATTCTGGATTTAAGGTACTTTCTGTGAGATACCAGATGAGACAGTGGTTAGTTTATGTGACAGCTACACGATTTTATCACGACGCTACTAATGAGTGACAATTTACAATGTTGCTTTTGCGGTGTATCTGTTTTATATCTGCACAGTTTTTCTGAATTCTTCTGGAAAGTAAAACATGTTTTAGTAGTAACTTTTGTGGTATAGCTAAAATGAGACAGCCTTTTCCGCAGCACAACAATACGTTACAGCACAGTACTTTCATCATCACAACAATAAGCGTAATAACTAAGATATCTATACGCAAAGCATTTCACTTTTGTGTATCATGAGGTAAGTACATTGACTTCTGCAGAACTTAGCTTTCAGAGGACAATAACTACGACACTTCCACAGAGATTATCTTACAGCAAGACGCACATTTAGCGCTACAGTACACGCATTTGAGTGATTAATTTTGTACTTAAAACATTTATTTTTAAAGATATTTGAAGTACAATGATACAAAGGTTTTCCATGATACATTTCATTCCCTTGTTGTAATCTGTAACACCTGAGGGTATAATTAGATTAATCCTCAGGGGGGTACACACCTACTTTGTGTACCATGTGTTTGGCAAGCACAAGGATCCCTAGCTAATATGGTATTTGCTTATACAACTTTACACATCGGTTCCATATTTCTCTAACACACAAATTACACAGCTATCTGATTATTTAACTGAGAAACAAATATTTTTTTACTACATCAGTGACAAATGCGCAATTACACAGTTCGATAACTTCATACTTATGAAACTGTATTTTGTCTGTACTTTGTGAAATATTCATATTTTTTCGGAACCACTGTGATACTATGAGAGCTTTGAATGATGTATTTGGTATGGGATCACGATTTTTAAAGTACGTTTGAGGCAGATGACACTGTTGACATGAGCAGAGAATTTTTTTTAGGTTTTGAAATTATTGGAGGAAGCTACGACGATTTTGAGATTTGACTGAGGTGTTATGATGTTATTATTACGATGACTATGTGTATTATGCTGTTGAGGTAAGTTTATGATCAATAAGCTGATGTTATATGAGGAATCTGATTATGCTATGTATTTATTATGATGAAATATTGAAGTGTCGTCGCAAGATTGACGTGTCGACGAATATATATATGTGTAATAAGGTAAGGAGTAATGAATAGTGGTTAGGGACTCTGACTTGTGAAAAAGGATATTGGAAACCAAGAATCGTACGTTAAGAGTTATGAATTGTGTGTAAATGCGTGAATGTATCACAATGCAGGCGAAAATTTTTTGGACACTGTTATATTCATAAGATTTTGTTTCTACACATTTGCAACACAAATTCTCGACCCGTGAAACTTTGTATATGAGACTGTCACTGTAGCGGAAACTGCTGTCATAAATATTTCGGGAAGAGAGGTAGGTCTCTGTAAGGACCCAGCTGTGTCAGACGCCTGGAGAAAAAGCCATTAGGGTGTGCCCTTCCAGAGGCACAGTTAGAAAAAAAAGGGAGGCCATTATCCTCGCTGTTGACATTCCTTTGTAGAAAGCTTCGTAAATACGACACCCTCAAACTTGAAAACATGATAACACTGTGGAGCTCTTAATTTATGATATTTACTGCAATGCCTAATGAAATGACGAGAAATATTTTTATGTCTATACACCTGATTATGACTACTGTCTTTCTAGTTGAGAGAAATGCCATATGGCTTGCTTTATGTATTTATTTGCTCATTTTCTTTAATATCTAGTTTCTAGCTGCACTGCAGCATTGTTTAAAATAAAATTTTATGAATGTACTAATATAGATATTTTATGCCTACAGATCCAGTAAACAATAACTTAAAAAAAAGAACGAAGGAGCACAAAAAGACATTTCCCTTCACAGGACTTGCATACATAATTTTCTTTTCAAGTACTTGGTAATATTTCTCGTAGAATAAGTTGTGGTGCACCACTTTAATTACATAGACATTAAGATGTGAATATACAATTCCCTTATCTGCATTGTTGTTTTTACTGTAATATTTTTTCTGCTTGAGCTATGTCATGTTTAGGCATAAGTTACTGCTGTTTGCCAGGCATAGTGTTACTGAATTTGACTTTGTGTTACTCTGCTAAGCCAGTTTATTACTGATTTATTTTTCTTGTTTGCTGCTCATTCCATATGAGTTGTAATATTGTTGCTTACTTTGCCAATTTGAATTTTTTTGTCATTGCTGTTCGTGTTAATTGTTTTGTGCTGCTGCATTGCCTCGTCCCTTAGTTTAGCATCTGAGCTCAGTAGATTTAAGTTAGCTTAAGAGGGGGTAGCCTATAAGATAATGAGTTGCGATGAATTTGAAGAAATGCACTGAGAGGTTATACGAGAAAAATACAGAAAGCATGCTTGGATAGGATTTTTTTGGCTGGAGCAAATATCGAAATAAGAAGAAAGATCTATGGAATGAAGTTTTGGGTTGGACTGCAGTACCAAATGTTACACTGAAAACGAACCCTGTCCTTTCTTTTTGTGTTATCCCACTATGTGTTTGTGTACCCTTGTGTATTTGTTTTCTTCCTGTCTCTGTGTAGTTTCATAGAATTTTTTCTTCTTTTAATATTAAGCTACATTCACTATGATGAGGAATACTGTTCTCCTCAAATATAATTGGCTTTAATAATATGTTATTTCCCTTCTAAATATGCTTAGACATTATTTATTCTGTTTTCTTTTAATACTCATGTGTGAAGTTGATGTTTCGAAAGTTATTCTGATCTTTTATGTATGTACTCATGTCATAATTCCTGTAACACTGATGTATATGTACATTTCTATTCTTGTGTAAAGCCTGTATTTCTACAAATGTTATCTGTATTGTTATGTTTTTAATGATGTATTTTGTACCTTTGTTATTGTATTCTTATGTTATAAAATTATACTTGACACCAGTTCATCATATTATTCACTTGTAAGTTCCATTTCACTGCACACGTTTCTGTTGGTCATACTGTATGCACAATATGTGAGAAGTTGGGACTGTTAGTGTTTGCAGGTGTGTTACTAATTCAGCAAGGGACTGGATAACAGCATTGCTGGTTCTAAGGACAATTCCAAAAACTTCGTGAGTGCACAAGTGGTGGTTTATGGACTTGCTATCTTCTCTGCAAGACTCTTCGATGGTGATTGTGCACCTGCACAGTCGCAGCAGATGGCTGCTGGCCATCTCTACAAGGACTACAGTGGGTCTGCACCTCTGGTGGCCCACCAATACCATTATTTCTACAAGGACTGCAGTGGGTCTGCACCTCTGGTGGCCCACCAATACCATACTCTCTACCAGGACTACAGTGGGTCTGCTCTGTGATGACCTACCTACCAATCTTCTTCAAAACGTCGAATGACTCTGCTGTGGGTTTGCTCTGTTCTGGCCCATTACCTGTCAGCATGTAAAGAGTCAGCACTGTATATCAGTTGGAAGGACAACACTACTCCTTCAAGACTGCATGGAAATCCACTACTTCCGTGTGCATTGTCTTTTACTGCTCAGACATTGAAAAAAAAAAAAACACTGAAATTTTACTGTGATGACCAATCTGGACTGTCTTTATGGACTGTGAGAAAATTTTAGCTTTTGACCAACATTGTATCGATAAGTGTGTGCATTTGATTTCTTTGTTATTGTAATTACGATTATGAAAAATTTTAACAAATATGTATTGCCCAGTGCCCAAAACAATTTGTAAAATTTTTTGTGGGGAGCATGGGGGCTATGTAAGTAGGCTGTTTATGTTTTCTTATCGCCAACGTTACGTAGCGCTCGGTATGAAAATCATTGGCTGTGCTGTGTGCATCTGTAGCTAGTTTGCATTGTTGTCTGCCATTGTAGTGTTGGGCAGCGGCAGCTGGATGTGAACAGCGCGTAGCGTTGCGCAGTTGGAGGTGAGCCGCCAGCAGTGGTGGATGTGGGGAGAGAGATGGCGGAGTTTTGAAATTTGTTATATTGGACATTATGAACTGCTATGCATATTATGGTTTTTCAACACTATTAAGGTAAATACATTGTTTGTTCTCTATTAAAATCTTTCATTTGCTAACTATGCCTATCAGTAGTTAGTGCCTTTCGTAGTTTGAATCTGTTATTTAGCTGGCAGTAGTGGCGCGCGCTGCATTGCAGTAGTTCGAGTAACGAAGATTTTTGTGAGGTAAGTGATTTGTGAAAGGTATGGGTCAATGTTAGTCAGGGCCATTGTTTTGTAGGGATTATTGAAAGTCAGATTGCATTGCGCTAAAAAATATTGTGTGTCAGTTTAAGCACAGTCTTGTATAATTGTTCTAAGGGGACGTTTCATAAAAGTACTACCCCAGATGGTAACTCGAAAGAGGAATCCACCATTGCTTTATGCACTGCATCGGGACCTATGGTTCTGGGGAGTCCCAACATCTGCATTAAGGATGACTCTGAGCATTCTTGCTATCCTCCCAAACTCAAGTTAAAAAGAATACAGGAGGAAAAAAAAAGAACAACAAAGAAGGAAGCATTGAAATTGGTGTGTGGTCCTTAGATGACCGAAACGAAGAAAGAAGAAAAAGAAAAAAAAGGATGCACTGGTTATTTTTCTTATAATTTTCCCTTAAGTCAAACACTTACATTTCTGTAGCCCAATACTAATTTCATGTTTTCTGTCCCTTGAGTATGTTTTTTAACCTCGCGGTAGGTGTGCTACATGAGCATCCTAGAAATTTATTTCTAATGTGGTTGTAATAATATCATTTGCTTATGGGTATCGCCATACGTTTTGTAAGCCGGAGTTTTAGGAAACTCTTATTGGAATCATTACATCAATCGTTATTTATGAGCGTTCGTTAGGTTATAAATAAAACACTGGAATAATAAAAGCAAATTTATTACCTAATAGTCTATAGTTTCACCTACCACTTTACCACGTGATAATCCAGCAGATTTAAGCATTTGCCTGATCTGTTAACGAGCTCACACGTCCACTCTATACATACTTCGGTGGTGACAACGGCCAGTAGCTCCTGCTAAGAGTAAAATCATTGTAAGCGAACCTTTCTTTTTTCTTTCGTGTCCATGAAAAGGAGAAAATCTCTTGAAACCAAGTCTAGGCAATATGACAGATGTTGAAAAATGTGGCTCGTGAACTAACGTAACAGCTTTTGTGTAAGTCTGGTAGAGTGTTGTCAAGCATTGTTGTACAAAATCATTACACCCGTAGTCAAGACACAGCGTTCTGAATTACTCTCCTCAGTTTTCTTCATGCCTCGCGGCAGAATTCGTAGTTAAATCGCTTTCCACGTTTCATTAAATTTAACAAGATTATTTTAACGCCCAAAAATCTGTAGCTTTAAGATCTGCGACAGTGTGTGATGATTCTTTTTTTTTGTGGTTTGTCGTGCAAGGTGATATTTTCTCGCTTGAATAATGAGCACATAACTCGTTGCCAGCGCGCGTGGCCGTGTCATTCGACTAACTGTTCACTAGCAAAGTAAGACTTTTAGAGTGTCGTTTTCTGTTGTATTGACTCAGCATCGAGCTGTCTGACGAACTGGTTTCAGGTTCTGTCTCAGGCTGATACTGATCTTCGGCCGGACATGGCTGCTTGTCCTGTTCCAGAGGTTGCCCCTCAGTCTGCAAGATCCGGGCGGTCGCAGAGGGTGGGCTTACTGGTAGTTGGGAGCTCGAACGTCAGGCGCGTAATGGGGCCCCTTAGGGATATGGCAGCAAGAGAGGGGAAGAAAACCAATGTGCACTCCGTGTGCATACCGGGGGGAGTCATTCCAGATGTGGAAAGGGTCCTTCCGGATGCCATGAATGGTACAGGGTGCTCCCATCTGCAGGTGGTTGCTCATGTCGGCACCAATGATGTGTGTCGCTATGGATCGGAGGAAATCCTATCTGGTTTCCGGCGGCTATCTGATTTGGTGAAGACTGCCAGTCTCGCTAGCGGGATGAAAGCAGAGCTCACCATCTGCAGCATCGTCGACAGGACTGACTGCGGACCTTTGGTACAGAGCCGAGTGGAGAGTCTGAATCAGAGGCTGAGATGTTTCTGCGACCGTGTGGGCTGCAGATTCCTCGACTTACGCCATAGGGTGGTGGGGTTTCGGGTTCCGCTGGATAGGTCAGGAGTCCACTACACGCAGCAAGCGGCTACACGGGTAGCAGGGGTTGTGTAGCGTGGACTGGGCTGTTTTTCTAGGTTAGATGGCCTCGGGCAAGTACAGAAAGGGCAACAGCCTCAAAGGGTGCGGGGCAAAGTCAGGACATGCGGGGACCAAGCAGCAATCGGTATTGTAATTGTGAACTGTCGAAGCTGCATTGGTAAAGTACCGGAACTTCAAGCGCTGATAGAAAGCACCGAAACTTAAATCGTTATAGGTACAGAAAGGTGGCTGAATCCAGAGATAAATTCTGCCGAAATTTTTACAAAGGCACACACGGGGTTTAGAAAGGATAGATTGCATGCAACCGTTGGTGGCGGGTTTGTCGCTGTTAGTAGTAGTTTATCATGTAGTGAAGTATAGGTGGATAGTTCCTGTGAATTATTATGGGTTGAGGTTACACTCAACAACTGAGCTAGGTTAATAACTGGCTCCTTTTACCGACCTCCCGACTCAGTAGCATTAGTGGCAGAACAACTGAGAGAAAATTTGGAATACATTTCACATAAATTTTCTCAGCATGTTATAGTCCTAGGTGGAGATTTCAATTTACCAGATATAGACTGGGACACTCAGATGTTTAGGATGGGTGGTAGGGAGAGAGCATCGAGTGACATTATACTGAGTGCACTATCCGAAAATTACCTCGAGCAATTAAACAGAGAACCGACTCGTGGAGATAACATCTTGGACCTAATAATAACAAACAGACCCGAACATTTCGACTCTGTAAGTGCAGATCAGGGAATCAGAGATCATAAGGCAGTTGCAGCATCCCTGAACATGGAAGTTAATAGGAATTTAAAAAATGGGAGGAAGGTTTATCTGTTTAGCAAGAGTAATAGTAGGCAGATTTCACACTACCTAACAGATCAAAAACGAAAATTTCTGTTCCGACACTAACAATGTTGAGTGATTATGGAAAAAGTTCAAGGCAATCGTAAAATGCGTTTTAGACAGGTACGTACCGAATAAAACTGTGAGGGACGGGAAAAACCCACCGTGGTTCAACAACAAAGTTAGGAAACTACTGCGAAAGCAAAGAGAGCTTCACTCCAAGTTTAAACGCAGCCAAAACCTCTCAGACAAACAGAAGCTAAACGATGTCAAAGTTAACGTAAGGAGGGCTATGCGTGAAGCGTTCAGTGAATTCGAAAGTAAAATTCTACGTACCGACTTGACAGAAAATCCTAGTAAGTTTTGGTCTTTAGTTAAATCAGTAAGTGGCTCGAAACAGCATATCCAGACACTCCGGGATGATTATAACATTGAAACAGAGGATGACACGCGTAAAGCTGAAATATGAAATACCTTTTTCCAAAACTGTTTCATAGAGGAAGACGGCACGGCAGTTTCTTCTATAGATCCTAGCACAAACGAAAAAATGGCTGGCATCGAAATAAGTGTCCAAGGAATAGAAAAGCAACTGGAATCACTCAACAGAGGATAGTCCACTTGACCTGACGGGATACCAATTCGATTCTACACAGAGTACGCGAAAGAGCTTGCCCCCGTTCTAACAGCCGTGTACCACAAGTCTCTAGAGGAACGGAAGGTTCCAAATGATTGGAAAAGATCATAGGTAGTCCCAGTCTTCAAGAGGAGTCGTCGAGCAGATGGGCAAAACTATAGACCTATGTCTCTGACTTCGATCCGTTGTAGAATTTTAGAACATGTTTTTGCTCGAGTTTCATGTCGTTTTTGGAAACCCAGAATCTACTCTGTAGGAATCAACATGGATTCCGGAAACAGCGATCGTGTGAGACCCAACTCGCTTTATTTGTTCATGAGACCCAGAAAATATTAGATACAGGCTCCCAGGTAGATGCTATTTTCCTTGATTTCCAGAAGGCGTTCGATACAGTGCCGCACTGTCGCCTGATAAACAAAGAATGAGCCTACGGAATATCAGACCAGCTGTGTGGCTGGATTGAAGAGTTTTTAGCAAACAGAACACAGTATGTTGTTATCAATGGAGAGACGTCTACAGACGTTAAAGTAACCTCTGGCGTGCCACAGGGGGGTATTATGGGAACATTGCTTTTCACAATACATATAAATGACCTAGTAGATACTGTCGGAAGTTCCATGCGGCTTTCGCGGATGATGCTGTAGTATACAGAGAAGTTGCAGCATTAGAAAATTGTAGCGAAATGCAGGAAGATCTGCAGTGGATAGGCACTTGGTGCAGGGAGTGGCAACTGTCCCTTACCATAGACAAATGTATTGTATTGCGAATACATAGAAAGAAGGATCCTTTATTGTATGATTATATGATAGCGGAACAAACACTGGTAGCAGATACTTCTGTAAAATATCTGGGAGTATGCGTATGGAACGATTTGAAGTGGAATGATCATATAAAATTAATTGTTGGTAAGCCGGGTACCAGGTTGAGATTCATTGCGAGAGTCCTTAGAAAATGTAGACCATCAACAAAGGAGGTAGCTTACAAAACACTCGTTCGACCTATACTTGAGTATTGCTCATCAGTGTGGGACCCGTACCAGATCGGGTAGACGGAGGAGATAGAGAAGATCCAGAGATGTTTAGCAAACTCAAGTGGCAGACTCTGCAAGAGTTTCGAGAGGGTGCGTTTCTGGATGAGGTATCGAATATATTGCTTCCCCCTACTTATACCTCCCGAGGAGATCACGAATGTAAAATTAGAGAGATTCGAGCGCGCACGGAGGCTTTCAGACAGTCGTTCTTCCCGCGAACCATACGCGACTGGAACAGAAAAGTGAGGTAATGACAGTGGCACGTAAAGTGCCTTCCGCCACACACTGTTGGGTGGCTTGCGGAGTGTAAATATAGATGTAGATGTAGATGTATTAGCAACATTAGTGGACAACTTGCTCGCAAACTATCTGTATCGCTTTAGTAACTTTCCTAACTTCTTGACACGAGTCCCCTCAGCCTGATTTTCGCACTGTTCAAGATAACTCACAAGGGATCATACACAAGTGTCAATGAAACGTGACGGGGGTGTAGAAGGGGAAAACTAATACAGTGGCTATTTTTTATGCCCAGTTTGACTTTTAAGGGGTAAAATACTCCCGAAAGGTAATTCACTTATTACGGTGGGGAGGAATGGCTTATAAACCAGGAAATATAACAACTGTCTGTGTAAAAGTTGTAAAGTACTAATTCTCTTGAAAATTGTACAATCAACATTTTAAAAAAATTGAAAGTTTGTAAGTTACCCCACTAGCATTAATGAATTTTCTTAAATGGACATTTTAGTTACAACGTAAATCAAAGAAGCTTTCACGCACTATACATTCGTGTGTAATTAAGCTGGTTCCTATATACCATCTTTGGAAAATAAGTTGTACAAAAGCTGTTTCCGAAATGTGGGCAACACACCTAAGTGAAATATCTATGCATTCATTACTATTCTAATTACTTGTTGTACAAATTTTTGTTGTATTATGTAAATTATTGTTTTATGTTTCAGTTCACTTTTATTACTTTAAAACATAACGGTTCTGTACACGTGTACACAAAATGAACGACATTTCTTCACGTAGTACTCACAATGGACAAGACAATAAAATACAAAATTTAGTAGGTGTTGCAGATTGTGGCAGGCGATCCTCTAAATATCGTGAATTGTACTTCAGTACACAGGAAAACCTTGGCGACGAGAACTGACTGTGTACTAGTGACTGCACTTGATTATTTTTTTCTCAAATTGAGACGGACATTATGATGACGCAGCAGAACTAGGTCTGAAAATCTTCTCACAAAATTCTTCCAATATCGAATGCCGTATACGTCCAGCAGTGATCGTATCCCGTCGAGCGTTTTGGGATCACCAAGTGAACCAAGTTCCTTGACACTCAAAACAGTACTTCCACAGCGACCACCTCAGTTATCTAACAATAGTGTAAATTCCCCGCACTGAGCAAAAGAAAAACTGTCAGATATATTCTGATATGGTCCGACGTTAGTTTGCCAGATTTCGACGTCGTCACAAGAACATTTCACGCTTCAAAAAGATATTCCCTAATTCTCGGTCCCATTACTTTCTTTTAAAACTGTGAAGCAGTTACCAGCTGCAGAAACTGTAGGATAAATGGTGTAACTGTGAGTAACTGATGGCAGTGAGTACAACATGGATTCATCTTTTTTTGGACCTTTTTGAAACGAAGTACGTCTAGAGTGCAACTCCAGGCTGAATCGGCTCTGATCAGAGTTGTAGATATTTTCAGCCCCAAGAAACACAGAGGCGCTCCTTCAATTGCGCTACAAATCGTAAAATACCCTCTTCAAGATAATTTTTATCGTTTATATAGTGTCCACGTATTAACTTTGTTATTTTTTGGTATACAGTTCCGTCCACCTTTTCAAAATTCAATAGCTTTAAGGGGCTTGCCTTGAAATTATGTAACATTACTCCTCTGCTCATTTTCAAGGCCAAATTTTGCCACTTTGAGTCATCATGAAGAACATAGTCTACGTTTTCCAGCGTTATGGCTGTTTCACTGATGTAACTTTGCGATATTTGTGCTGCACGGATGAACGCGACCTGATCCCCTCCTTCCGTTTTCCCAAAAGTCAGCCACAGGTTTCGTATATTCTAAATTTAATTCGCTTTCTGAACAAACCAAATTGCCTGGGATGGAAGATACCTCATTTGTTTCACTATCAGATACACAACCACAATCAATCATTGCAAAGCGAAGAACAGCAGCGGCAGCAGCTTATCGGCTGTACACAGTTTGTTTACATCACTTAAAAATGGCTCCAACCAGTATGGGACTTAACATCTGAGGTCATCGTTCCTCTAGACTAACTAACCTAAGGACATCACACACATCCATGCCTCAGGCAGGATACGAACCTGCGACCGTAGCAGCCACGCGGTTCCGGACTGAAGCGCCTAGTACCACTCGGCCACAACGGCCGGCTTACATCGTTTAGTTCAGTGGTATTCCAACTTACCTCTGAGCAGAAATGAACAGCAGTTGATTATTCAGCTGTTTTTAGTTGAGTCAAATGGCTCTGAGCACTATGGGACAGCATATGAGGTCATCAGTCCCCTAGGACGTAGAACTACTTAAACCTAACTAACCTAAGGAAATCACACAGTCCATGCCCGAGGCAGGATTCGAACCTGCGAGCGTAGCGGTCGCGCGGTTCCAGACGGAAGCGCCTAGAACCGCCGGGACACACCGGCCGGCTGTTTCTAGTAGTGCTGTATATAATTTTTGAACGAATTTACGTATTTTTCGAACTTTTGTTTTGACTTAGTTTACTTTCTAATGTAGTTTTCCGGTACAGAAGTCACTAACGCCGCTTTATTTACGTGATTTCACGACCCTTGCGAATATTAATTACTCAGTAGACACCGAACCTCAGATTCTCAGAGTCTAATCTCGCATTTGGAAAGTACATATTCAATTAGGCAGTGGCGCAGTAGTTACTCAGCTATTTGTTTTGAGGCTAGTTACCGGTACAATGAGCTTATTTAGCCGCTCACTTCGGTGCCAGCTATAATCTGGACACATCTGCATGATTTTTCCTATGTTTTCTTAATAGTACATGTTTGTTCAATTGCTTGCGTGTATTGGTTTTTAGGAAGTTTAATCGCACATTTTTATGTTAGCTGTAAGTGTATATTCAGGCAGTCTGTAGCTCAGTTGCCATTTCTTCTGAACAGGTCATTGAAGTATGAGCATCCCTTGGTTACAGCGCAGGAGGGTAACAAGTTGCTTATCTAGGTTTCTGCCAGCTTTTACCGTTTACTAAGTGTGTAACGGTGATGGACATTCTGGAGCGTCGCGTGGGACACCTCAGGCGTCGCTTGTTTCGCCCAAGGGCTCTTCTGCCAAGGCACCATCTAGTGTCCACGACGCGGTGGACCCGCAGGGTCAGGGTCGCCGGGTGGTAACACTTTCGCGTCGTCCGATTCGGAGGCCCAGTGTGGAGGTTGGCCGTTTGGCCTCGCTTCTTCACCCTGTGAATAGACAGGTGGCAGTTCCTTCAGCAGCATACGAGCAGTAACGCATGGGCAGGGATTTTCTAGTTACTGAGAGCTCCAATGTTAGGAGCGTTATGGAGCCAATTTTCACTAGGTGTGTCTGCCGGGGGGCCTCATCCGATATGTGAAGGCAGCCTTGCCTGCGACTTTCGAGCGTAAATGGTGCAGACGACTGCAAGTTGTGGCTCGCAATTTGGGACATTGTTCCCAGAGTCGACGATGGTCTTTTGATGTGTAGCCGAATGGAGGGTTTCAACCAAAGGCTTAGTCGTCCCAGTGGCGGTCTTGGCTGCAGATTTCTCGACCTACGTTACCGGATGGGGATTTGTGGGATTCCTCTTGATAGGTCAGGGTGCACTACACAAAGGAAGCAGAGTACTTGTGGAGTGCACATGGGGAACTTTTAGGGTAGGCGGTAATTTGAAATACTCTCATGAATGCTCGCCAGTCGATACGCATGTTGGGAAATCAGACCGCTTTCACAGTTCCACTGCAAAAAATGTATCGGTAAATTGTCGAAATATTTTTAAAAAAAGTTCTCGAATTTACTGCCCTCCAGGAACGTCTCAACCTTTAATTATTCTTGCGACCGAGAACCGGCTAAAACCCTACATAAAAAGCTTTGAGTCATGTAACGAGTCTTGGAATGTTTATCGGAAAGACAGATTAGACGCCGTAGCAGTCGACAAAAGTATTGTTTCTACCGAGGTTGAGACTGAGTCTGACACTAAAGTTGCAAGTTAATTGTTGGATGTCTTTACCGACCCCTGCCTCCGACACTCAGATGTTTAGGACGGGTGGTAGGGACAGAGCATCGAGTGACATTATACTGAGTGCACTATGCGAAAATTACCTCGAGCAATTAAACAGAGGACCGACTCGTGGAGATAACATCTTGGACCTAATAATAACAAACAGGCCCGAACATTTCGACTCTGTAAATGCAGATCAGGGAATCAGAGATCATAAGGCAGTTGCAGCATCCCTGAATATGGAAGTTAATAGGAATATAAAAAAAAGGGAGGAAGGTTTATCTGTTTAGCAAGAGTAATAGTAGGCAGATTTCACACTACCTAACAGATCCAAACGAAAATTTCTGTTCCGACACTGACAATGTTGAGTGTTTATGGAAAAAGTTCAAGGCAATCGTAAAATGCGTTTTAGACAGGTACGTGCCGAATAAAACTGTGAGGGACGGGAAAAACCCACCGTGGTTCAACAACAAAGTTAGGAAATTACTGCGAAAGCAAAGAGAGCTTCACTCCAAGTTTAAACGCAGCCAAAACCTCTCAGGCAAACAGAAGCTAAACGATGTCAAAGTTAACGTAAGGAGGGCTATGCGTGAAGCGTTCAGTAAATTCGAAAGTAAAATTCTATGTACCGACTTGACAGAAAATCCTAGGAAGTTTTGGTCTTAAGTTAAATCAGTAAGTGGCTCGAAACAGCATATCCAGACACTCCGGGATGATTATAACATTGAAACAGAGGATGACACGCGTAAAGCTGAAATATTAAACACCTTTTTCCAAAACTGTTTCATAGAGGAAGACGGCACGGCAGTTCCTTCTCTAAATCCTCGCACAAACGAAAAAATGGCTGGCATCGAAATAAGTGTCCAAGGAATAGAAAAGCAACTGCAATGACTCAACAGAGTATAGTCCACTTGACCTGACGGGATACCAATTCGATTCTACAAAGAGTACGCGAAAGGGCTTGCCCCCCTTCTAACAGCCGTGTACCACAAGTCTCTAGAGGAACGGAAGGTTCCAAAGGATTGGAAAATAGCATAGGTAGTCCCAGTCTTCAAGATGAAACGTCGAGCAGATGGACAAAACTATAGGCCTATATCTCTGACGTCGATCTGTTGTAGAATTTTAGAACATGTTTTCTGCTCGAGTTTCATGTCGTTTTTGGAAACCCAGAATCTACTCTGTAGGAATCAACATGGATTCCGGAAACAGCGACCGTGTGTGACCCAACTCGCTTTATTTGTTCATGAGACCCAGAAAATATTAGATACAGGCTCCCAGGTAGATGCTATTTTCCTTGACTTCCAGAAGGCGTTCGATACAGTGCCGCACTGTCGCCTGATAAACAAAGAAAGAGCCTACGGAAGATCAGACCAGCCGTGTGGCTGGATTGAAGAGTTTTTAGCAAACAGAACATTGCATGTTGCTATCAATGGAGAGACGTCTACAGACGTTAAAGTAACCTCTTGCGTGCCACAGGGGGGTGTTATGGGACCATTGCTTTTCACAATACATATAAATGACCTAGTAGATACTGTCGGAAGTTCCATGCGGCTTTCGCGGATGATGCTGTAGTATACAGAGAAGTTGCAGCATTAGAAAATTGTAGCGAAATGCAGGAAGATCTGCAGTGGATAGGCACTTGGTGCAGGGAGTGGCAACTGACCCTTAACATAGACAAATGTAATGTATTTCGAATACATAGAAAAAAAGGATCCTTTATTGTATGATTATATGATAGCGGAACAAACTCTGGTAGCAGTTACTTCTGTAAAATATCTGGGAGTATGCGTGTGGAACGATTTGAAGTGGAATGATCATATAAAATTAATTGTTGGTAAGCCGGGTACCAGGTTGAGATTCATTGCGAGAGTCCTTAGAAAATGTAGACCATCAACAAAGGAGGTGGCTTACAAAACACTCGTTCGACCTATACTTGAGTATTGCTCATCAATGTGGGATCCGTACCAGGTCGGGTAGACGGAGGAGATAGAGAAGATCCAAAGAAGAGCGGCGCATTTCGTCACAGGTTTATTCGGTAAGCGTGATAGCGTTACGGAGATGTTTAGAAAACTCAAGTGGCAGACTCTGCAAGAGAGGCGCTCTGCATCGCGGTGTAGCTTGCTCGCCAGGTTTCGAGAGGGTGCGTTTCTGGATGAGGTATCGAATATATTGCTTCCCCCTACTTATACCTCCCGAGGAGATCACGAATGTAAAATTAGAGAGATTCGAGCGCGCACGGAGGCTTTCAGACAGTCGTTCTTCCCGCGAACCATACGCGATTGGAACAGAAAAGTGAGGTAATGACAGTGGCACGTAAAGTGCCTTCCGCCACACACTGTTGGGTGGCTTGCGGAGTGTAAATATAGATGTAGATGTAGATGTATTAGCAACATTAGTGGACAACTTGCTCGCAAACTATCTGTATCGCTTTAGTAACTTTCCTAACTTCTTGACACGAGTCCCCTCAGCCTGATTTTCGCACTGTTCAAGATAACTCACAAGGGATCATACACAAGTGTCAATGAAACGTGACGGGGGTGTAGAAGGGGAAAACTAATACAGTGGCTATTTTTTATGCCCAGTTTGACTTTTAAGGGGTAAAATACTCCCGAAAGGTAATTCACTTATTAGGGTGGGAAGGAATGGCTTATAAACCAGGAAATATAACAACTGTCTGTGTAAAAGTTGTAAAGTACTAATTCTCTTGAAAATTGTACAATCAACATTTAAAAAAAATTGAAAGTTTGCAAGTTACCCCACTAGCATTAATGAATTTTCTTAAATGGACATTTTAGTTACAACGTAAATCAAAGAAGCTTTCACGCACTATACATTCGTGTGTAATTAAGCTGGTTCCTATATACCATCTTTGGAAAATAAGTTGTACAAAAGCTGTTTCCGAAATGTGGGCAACACACCTAAGTGAAATATCTATGCATTCATTACTATTCTAATTACTTGTTGTACAAATTTTTGTTGTATTATGTAAATTATTGTTTTATGTTTCAGTTCACTTTTATTACTTTAAAACATAACGGTTCTGTACACGTGTACACAAAATGAACGACATTTCTTCACGTAGTACTCACAATGGACAAGACAATAACATACAAAATTTAGTAGGTGTTGCAGATTGTGGCAGGCGATCCTCTACATATCGTGAATTGTACTTCAGTACACAGGAAAACCTTGGCGACGAGAACTGACTGTGTACTAGTGACTGCACTTGATTATTTTTTTCTCAAATTGAGACGGACATTATGATGACGCAGCAGAACTAGGTCTGAAAATCTTCTCACAAAATTCTTCCAATATCGAATGCCGTATACGTCCAGCAGTGATCGTATCCCGTCGAGCGTTTTGGGATCACCAAGTGAACCAAGTTCCTTGACACTCAAAACAGTACTTCCACAGCGACCACCTCAGTTATCTAACAATAGTGCAAATTCCCCGCACTGAGCAAGAGAAAAACTGTCAGATATATTCTGATATGGTCCGACGTTAGTTTGCCAGATTTCGACGTCGTCATAAGAACATTTCACGCTTCAAAAAGATATTCCCTAATTCTCGGTCCCATTACTTTCTTTTAAAACTGTGAAGCAGTTATCCAGCTGCAGAAACTGTAGGATAAATGGTGTAACTGTGAGTAACTGATGGCAGTGAGTACAACATGGATTCATCTTTTTTTGGACCTTTTTGAAACGAAGTACGTCTAGAGTGCAACTCCAGGCTGAATCGGCTCTGATCAGAGTTGTAGATATTTTCAGCCCCAAGAAACACAGAGGCGCTCCTTCAATTGCGCTACAAATCGTAAAATACCCTCTTCGAGATAATTTTTATCGTTTATATAGTGTCCACGTATTAACTTTGTTATTTTTTGGTATACAGTTCCGTCCACCTTTTCAAAATTCAATAGCTTTAAGGGGCTTGCCTTGAAATTATGTAACATTACTCCTCTGCTCATTTTTAAGGCCCAATTTTGCCACTTTGAGTCATCATGAAGAACATAGTCTACGTTTTTCAGCGATATGGCTGTTTCACTGATGTAACTTTGCGATATTTGTGCTGCACGGATGAACGCGACCTGTTCCCATCCTCCCGTTTTCCCAAAAGTCAGCCACAGGTTTCGTATATTCTAAATTTAATTCGCTTTCTGAACAAACCAAATTGCCTGGGATGGAAGATACCTCATTTGTTTCACTATCAGATACACAACCACAATCAATCATTGCAGAGCGAATATCAGCAGCGGCAGCAGCTTATCGGCTGTATACAGTTTGTTTACATCACTTAAAGTGGCTCCAACCAGTATGGGACTTAACATCTGAGGTCATCGTTCCTCTAGACTAACTAACCTAAGGCCATCACACACATCCATGCCTCAGGCAGGATACGAACCTGTGACCGTAGCAGCCACGCGGTTCCGGACTCAAGCGCCTAGTACCACTCGGCCACAACGGCCGGCTTACATCTTTTAGTTTAGTGGTATTCCAACTTACTTCTGAGCAGAAATGAACAGCAGTTGATTATTCAGCTGTTTTTAGTTGAGTCAAATGGCTCTGAGCACTATGGGACAGCATATGAGGTCATCAGTCCCCTAGGACGTAGAACTACTTAAACCTAACTAACCTAAGGAAATCACACAGTCCATGCCCGAGGCAGGATTCGAACCTGCGAGCGTAGCGGTCGCGCGGTTCCAGACTGAAGCGCCTAGAACCGCAGGGACACACCGGTCGGCTGTTTCTAGTAGTGCTGTATAGCATTTTTGAACGAATTTACGTATTTTTCGATCTTTTGTTTTGAGTTAGTTTACTTTCTAATCTAGTTTTCCGGTACAGAAGTCACTAACGCCGCTTTATTTACGTGATTTCACGACCCTTGCGAATATTAATTACTCAGTAGACACCGAACCTCAGATTCTCAGAGTCTAATCTCGCATTTGGAAAGTACATATTCAATTAGGCAGTGGCGCAGTAGTTACTCAGCTATTTGTTTTGAGGCTAGTTACCGGTACAATGAGCTTATTTAGCCGCTCACTTCGGTGCCAGCTATAATCTGGACACATCTGCATGATTTTTCCTATGTTTTCTTAATAGTACATGTTTGTTCAATTGCTTGCGTGTATTGGTTTTTAGGAAGTTTAATCGCACATTTTTATGTTAGCTGTAAGTGTATATTCAGGCAGTCTGTAGCTCAGTTGCCATTTCTTCTGAACAGGTCATTGAAGTATGAGCATCCCTTGGTTACAGCGCAGGAGGGTAACAAGTTGCTTATCTAGGTTTCTGCCAGCTTTTACCGATTACTAAGTGTGTAACGGTGACGGACATTCTGGAGCGTCGCGTGGGACACCTCAGGCGTCGCTTGTTTCGCCCAAGGGCTCTTCTGCCAAGGCACCATCTAGTGTCCACGACGCGGTGGACCCGCAGGGTCAGGGTCGCCGGGTGGTAACACTTTCGCGTCGTCCGAGTCGGAGGCCCAGTGTGTAGGTTGGCCGTTTGGCCTCGCTTCTTCACCCTGTGAATAGACAGGTGGCAGTTCCTTCAGCAGCATACGAGCAGTAACGCATGGGCAGGGATTTTCTAGTTACTGAGAGCTCCAATGTTAGGAGCGTTATGGAGCCAATTTTCACTAGGTGTGTCTGCCGGGGGGCCTCATCCGATATGTGAAGGCAGCCTTGCCTGCGACTTTCGAGCGTAAATGGTGCAGACGACTGCAAGTTGTGGCTCGCAATTTGGGACATTGTTCCCAGAGTCGACGATGGTCTTTTGATGTGTAGCCGAATGGAGGGTTTCAACCAAAGGCTTAGTCGTCCCAGTGGCGGTCTTGGCTGCAGATTTCTCGACCTACGTTACCGGATGGGGATTTGTGGGATTCCTCTTGATAGGTCAGGGTGCACTACACAAAGTAAGCAGAGTACTTGTGGAGTGCACATGGGGAATTTTTAGGGTAGGTGGTAATTTGAAATACTCTCATGAATGCTTGCCAGTCGATACGCATGTTGGGAAATCAGACCGCTTTCACAGTTCCACTGCAAAAAATGTATCGGTAAATTGTCGAAATATTTTTAAAAAAAGTTCTCGAATTTACTGCCCTCCAGGAACGTCTCAACCTTTAATTATTCTTGCGACCGAGAACCGGCTAAAACCCTAAATAAAAAGCTTTGAGTCATGTAACGAGTCTTGGAATGTTTATCGGAAAGACAGATTAGACGCCGTAGCAGTCGACAAAAGTATTGTTTCTACCGAGGTTGAAATTGAGTGTGACACAAAAGTTGCAAGTTAACTGTTGGATGTTTTTACCGACCCCCGCCTCCGCCATGACAGTTCTAGAGTCATTCAAAGAAAGTCTAGAGTCACTTGTGCATAAATACTAAGGGCATGCAGTACTAGTTTGTGGTGGCTTTAACCTACAGATTACAGACTGGAAGTGTATGGATACATTGCAGCAGTTACAGACATAGAGGCCTGTTAAGTACTTTTGGACACGTTTCCCGAAAACTGTCTTGAGCAACTAGTTCGGCAGCCCACACGTGGTGGAAGTATCTTGGTCTTTGTAGGTACAACAAGACCGGACCACATCGATGGGCGTCAGTAAAGAGACGGGGATTCGTGAGCATGATGTCATCATAGATATTATCGTCTACGAAAGTTAATAATTCAGTGAACAGGGCTAGGAGATTGTTTCTGCTACAAAGAGTAGATAAGCAGTTGTTAGCATCTCACTTAGACATTGGACTGCTATCACATAGTTCCAGAATAATGGCCATTGAGGAATTATGGGTAAAGTTTTAACAGATTAAAAATCGAGCCCTGGGCACGTATGTGCCTGGTAAGTGGATTACGGACGAAAAAGACCCACCGTAATTTAATAACGAAATTCGGAAAATGCTGAGGAACCAAAGGCTGCTGCAGTAATGTCTCAAAAGAGGACTTAGGAATGACGACATACAAAGATTAGTAGAGATTGGTGCGTCTGTGAAAAGATCTGTGTGCGAAGCATACAATCGCTATCTTGGCTAAAAATCTGAGAACCCGAAAAAATTTTGTCCTATACAAAATTTCCGAGCTGGTCTAAGGCTTCCATCGAGTCACACGTTGACCAGTCTGGATCGGCAGTAGAATACAGCAAAACGAGGGCGGAAGTTTTTAATTCCATGTTTCAGAAATCGTTCACTCAGGAGAATCGTACAAACGTGCTGTCACTTGCCCAGCGCACAGAGTCCCGTATGAATGACATAGCAATAAGCGTCCGTGGCGCAGAGAAACAACGGAAATAGTTGAAAAGAAATAATATATAAATAATACTTAGTTTACATTTATCGCAAATCTCTCGCCCAGCGCAAAGTGACACCCGGCTGGAGAAGAGGACGGGCGACACCTGTTTATAAGAAGGGTAAAAGAATGGACCCACAGAATTACAGACCAATATCCTTAACATCGATTTGCCACAGAATTCCAGAGTATATACTGAGTTCGTGTATAATTAATTTCCTGGAGACCAAAAAGCTCAAGTCCAGGAGAAAGCATCGCCCGTACGAAACCCAGCTTCCTCTTTTCTCACATGATATACTGCGAACCATAGACGAAGGGCAAAAGGTTACCTCCATATTTCTAGATTTCCGAAAGCATTCGACACGGTATCCCACTGCAGGCTGTTAAGGAAAGCACGTAGATATGGAATAGGCTACAAGCTTTGTGACTAGTCGAAATCTTAAGTGTACATAGGAGATAGGGGTAACATCAGGAGTGCATCAGGAAAGTGTGAGAGGACCGTTGCTGTTTTATATACTATACGAAAAAGATGTGGCAGAGGTTGTTTACTGACGATGATGTGGTGAGCAGGAAGATGTCGAAGTTGAGTGGCTGGAGGAAGGTACAAGACAACTTAGACAAATTATCCGGTTGATGTGGTCAATGGCAGCTGACTCTTAATATAGAAAAATGTAAGTTAATGTAGATGAGTAGGAATAACAAACCAGTAATGTCCGGATACAGCGTAAGTAGTAGTCTGCTTGAAATCGCCACGTCATTTAAATATCTGGGCGTAACGTTGTGAAGCGATGTGAAGAGGAACGAGGGAAGGCAAAGGGTCGACTTCAGTTTATTGGGAGAATTTTAGGAAAGTCGGTTCATCTGTAAAGGAGAACGGATGTAGGACGACAGTGTAACCTGTTCTTGAGTACTGCTCGACTGTTTGGGATGCACACCATGTCGCATTAAAAGAAGACATCGAAGCAATTCAGAGGCGAGCTACTAGATTTGTTACTGGTAGGTTCCATCTGCGTGTAAGTATTACTGATAAACTTCGGGAGTTCATATGGGAATTGATGGAGGGAAGAAGATATTTATTTCGAGGAACAATCCTGAGAAAGTTTAGAGAACCGGCATTTGATGCTGTCGCCAACATACATTCCACGTAGGCACTGCGAACATGAGATTCGAGAAAGTAGGGCTCATACTGCGGCATACAGACAGTCGCTTTTTCCTCGCCCTATCTGCGAGTGAAACAGGAACGGAAACCATTAGTTGTGATGAAGGGTACGCTTCGTCACGAAGCGTGAGGTGGTTTACGGAGTATGTACGTATGTACACTACTGGCCATTACAATTGTTACACCACGAACATGACGCGACAGTAACAAGATACTGTGATATGCAAATGATTAGCTTTTTAGAGCATTCTCACAAGGTTGGCGCCGGTCGCGACACCTGCAACGTGCTGACATGATGAAAGTTTCCAACCGATTTCTCATACACAAACAGCAGTTGACCGGCGTCGCCTGGTGAAACGTTGTTGTGATTCCACGTGTAAGGAGAAGAAGAGCGTACCATCACTTTTCCGACTTTGATAGAGGTCGGATTGTAGCCTATCGCGATTGCGTTTTATCGTATCGCGACACTGCTGCTCGCGTTGGTCGAGATCCAATGTCTGTTAGCAGAATATGGAATCTGTGGGTTCAGGAGGGTAATACGGAACGCCGTGCTGGATCCCAACGGCCTCGTATCACTAGCAGTCGAGATGACAGGCATCTTATCCGCATGGATGTAACGGATCGTGCATCCACGTCTCGATCCCTGAGTTAACAGGTGGGGCGTTTGCAAGACAAAAACCATCTGCACGAACTGTTCGATGACGTTTGCAGCATCATGGACTATCAGCTTGGAGACCATGGCTGCGGTTACCCTTAACGCTGCATCACAGACATGAGCGCCTGCGATGGTGTACTCAAGACGAACCTGGGTGCACGAATAGCAAAATGTAATTTTTTCGGATGAGTCCATGTTCTGTTTACAGCATCACGATGGTCAAATCCGTGTTTGGCGACATCGCGGTGAACGCACACTGGAAGCGTGTATTCGTCATCGCCATACTGTCGTATCACCCGGGGTGATGGTATGGGGTGCCATTGGTAACGTGTCTCGGTCATCTCTTGTTCGCATTGATGGCACTTTGAACAGTCGACGTTACATTTCAGATGTGTTACGACCCGTGCTCTACCCTTCATTCGATCCTGTGAAACCCTACATTTCAGCAGGATAATGCACGACCGCATTTTGCAGGTCCTGTACGGGCCTTTCTGGGAATATAAAATGTTTGACTGCTGCCCTGGCCAGCACATTCTCCAGATCTCTCACCAATTGAAAACGTCTGGTCAATGGTGGCCGAGCAACTGGCTCTTCACAGTACGCCAGTCACTACTCTTGATGAACTGTGGTATCGTGTTGTAGCTGCATGGGCAGCTGTACCTGTACACGCTATCCAAGCGCTGTTTGAGTCAATGCCCAGGCGTATCAAGACCGAGTTGGCTGTTCTGGGTACTGAATTCTCAGGATTAATGCACTCAAATTGCGTGAAAATGCAATCACATCTCAGTTCTAGTATAATATATTTGTTGAATGAATACCCGTTTGATATCTGAATTTCTTCTTGGTGTAGCAATTTTAATGGCCAGTAGTGTATACCATGGAGCTCGCTTCATCAAACAGAATCTCATTATCTTGTTCCACAGTAGTGGAATATCCGTACATGCTCTCACATATCAATGCTGCAATGGCGCCTTTCAGTTCCACTTCTCCCCTCTTGATAGAACTAACAGAGAAATCCATAGTGATGAAATGATCATTCAGCATTCGCAATAAGTTAGGCGGATTAACGGCTGGCATCTTCGCTATTTGTAAGCAGATGTACTTTATACATAATACAAAGTGTCACCTAGTTCTAGAAGTTGGTTCAGAATCACAGGTTTAGTTAATACTGACAAGTAGAAGCAGTCGAAAGGTGGATACGAAGAAATCCGTGCGAAGCGTAGTAATCTAAAGAGCATTCAATGAGGGAGATATCCAGAAGAGTGTGGCGAGGTCCAGAAGTCGTGCTGGGGTGTGCAGTTCCGTAGTAGTAGCAAGCGGCAGACGGGACTACTGCAGAGCTGTCGGCGCCGGCTTACATAGCAGAAGGTAGCAGTGAGAAGACGCCAGCAGGCGTAGCTCTCGGCACACTAGCGACATGATCTACGGTGTCGCCAACTAGCAGTACAGCCATGTATCCCTTGAGCTGGTAGCTGGTGAACCTCAGTAGACTGCATTCTGAAGACTGCAGCATGTCTGGGCTGCGTCTAGTTGGAAGTGGTAACAGGGCGTGTGTTATCTTGGAATGCCTTTATAATCTTCAATTTTAGTATCTCGAGGAACAGCAATTATTGTGCGAAAGAAGTCCTGAAATCACCGCCGTCGTGGCATTATGAACTTGGCGCATCTACTGTTTTCAGCGGATAGCGCGCCGGGCAATACGTTCTAAATAGAACTCATCGTCCCTACAGACGATCGTTTGCTGACGGTCGATAAGCTGTGTGTGTGGTGTTTTCTTCGAGAGCCTATGGAGATACACCACGATTCAACCGTCAGTCTCCGCAGCTGGCAAGTTGCTCACCCCCTTTCCACAGTTTTAGAAGAAACTAATGGAGAATTAGAACAAGAACACGAGAATCTCTTTACGAAGCACCAATTTATCTTGTGACGGCATCGAAATCTGGTAAGCTAACATCTGAACAAGTCACGTTGTCTTTTCCAGTAAGGTAGGAAATTCGTTCATTCTGTGTGCATGATATCGTAAAAAAAAAAAAGAAAGGAGGGAGAGAGAGAGAGAGAAAGCCTAATGTTGTGGACATTTCTTTGCTACCTATCATTACTGCAATGTCTTTCTGTCATAATAATGGATCACTTATTATTTCAACTACCAAAATACACGTATATAAAGAAGTAAACTACAATCCAGAACACAAAATTACAACATAACACAACACAACATTTCAAAATATAAATCAAAGTAAGTAAAACAAATAATTATAATAATCATGAACGTTTAGATATTTTATTTATACACTCCTGGAAATTGAAATAAGAACACCGTGAATTCATTGTCCCAGGAAGGGGAAACTTTATTGACACATTCCTGGGGTCAGATACATCACATGATCACGCTGACAGAACCACAGGCACATAGACACAGGCAACAGAGCATGCACAATGTCGGCACTAGTACAGTGTATATCCACCTTCCGCAGCAATGCAGGCTGCTATTCTCCCATGGAGACGATCGTAGAGATGCTGGATGTAGTCCTGTGGAACGGCTTGCCATGACATTTCCACCTGGGGCCTCAGTTGGACCAGCGTTCGTGCTGGACGTGCAGACCGCGTGAGACGACGCTTCATCCAGTCCCAAACATGCTCAATGGGGGACAGATCCGGAGATCTTGCTGGCCAGGGTAGTTGACTTACACCTTCTAGAGCACGTTGGGTGTCACGGGATACATGCGGACGTGCATTGTACTGTTGGAACAGCAAGTTCCCTTGCCGGTCTAGGAATGGTAGAACGATGGGTTCGATGACGGTTTGGATGTACCGTGCACTATTCAGTGTCCCCTCGACGATCACTAGTGGTGTACGGCCAGTGTAGGAGATCGATCCCCACACCATGATGCCGGGTGTTGGCCCTGTGTGGCGCTGATTGTGGCGCTCACCAGCACGGCGCCAAACACGCATACGACCATCATTGGCACCAAGGCAGAAGCGACTCTCATCGCTGAAGACGACACGTCTCCATTCGTCCCTCCATTCACGCCTGTCGCGACACCACTGGAGGCGGGCTGCACGATGTTGGGGCGTGAGCGGAAGACGGCCTAACGGTGTGCGGGACCGTAGCCCAGCTTCATGGAGACGGTTGCGAATGGTCCTCGCCGATACCCCAGGAGCAACAGTGTCCCTAATTTGCTGGGAAGTGGCGGTGCGGTCCCCTACGGCACTGCGCAGGATCCTACGGTCTTGGCGTGCATCCGTGCGTCGCTGCGGTCCGGTCCCAGGTCGACGGGCACGTGTACCTTCCGCCGACCACTGGCGACAACATCGATGTACTGTGGAGACCTCACGCCCCACGTGTTGAGCAATTCGGCGGTACGTCCACCCGGCCTCCCGCATGCCCACTATACGCCCTCGCTCAAAGTCCGTCAACTGCACATACGGTTCACGTCCACGCTGTCGCGGCATGCTACCAGTGTTAAAGACTGCGATGGAGCTCCGTATGCCACGGCAAACTGGCTGACACTGACGGCGGCGGTGCACAAATGCTGCGCAGCTAGCGCCATTCGACGGCCAACACCGCGGTTCCTGGTGTGTCCGCTGTGCCGTGCGTGTGATCATTGCTTGTACAGCCCTCTCGCAGTGTCCGGAGCAAGTATGGTGGGTCTGACACACCGGTGTCAATGTGTTCTTTTTTCCATTTCCAGGAGTGTATATGTGGCAAAGCACATTGTCTTTTCAAAAATTTTATTAAGGAACCAGCTTTATTAGATATGGGTGTATGTGGCATGAAAACGTCTTTCATTTACGTTGTAACAAAAGTGTCCATTCTAAAAAATTCAATAGTGATTGTGGGGTAATTTTCAAATTATTAAACTTTCTCAAAAGCTGATTAGTCATTTTTAAAGAACGTTAGTTACATTTAACCTTTATATGAAATGCGGTTTTTATATTTCGTGATTTTTAAGCTATTCCTTCTAAACTTATTGTGCCAAATTGCTTTCGGTGTTCGTTTTAGTACGTAAAAGCAAAACTGGGCACAACTAAAAAATACCTATTACTTGATTTGGCCCCCTCTACACACTCGCCAACTTTCATCATGATATTTCATTGGCACTTTGGAATGTTACCTAGTCAGTGAACTTGCTATGATAGAAACGGATCTTCAAACTGAATAGCATGATTAATCCCGGTTTATTATATCTCGAGTTTATGGAAATCTCTGAGTCAACTCAGAGTACAAGAACATGCTCTCCAACCATATTTTGATTTGAGTTAACCATTGTCCTTTAAGATTCCGCTCAGTCATCGTAAAGTAAATTATATTTTTCCATATTGCGTGGTACTACTCATTGAATAAATAATAATGCACGCCGCTATTTGCGGCAACGTTTCCGCGAACTACGTCTTTCTTTCTATGAGCCGATCTAGCAAACAAATATAGTTCCCTTCACGCGTTTCTTGCAGACGCCAAACGGTCACCCCACCCTAAAGCCGAAGTGGCATGCATGAGACAACCTCGATTTGGCGGCTATAGGAGACGGGTACCCTTACACGAGACACAATAAAAATCAAAAGGTTATTTCTTTCCGCACTGTAGTTATTACCGTACAGTCAGATCATTTGCTAATATACTAGACCTAATTGGCTAAGTGTGTCATGCAGTTAATTCACTGCTAAATAGGAGTTAATGAATCTTATTCGGTATAAGATGATAATGGTTATGGGTCCAGTGAGAAATCCACCTTATTGTGTTTCCCCTTCACAGCTGAAGGAAATGAAGAGTCTTTTTAAGAGTTGTTAAAAGAGGATGCGATCCGCCTCTCAAGTCACCGTGTTCAGCATCTGTTTCCTTGGTGCCAAAGCCTTCTGGAAATTCTATGTCGGTGGTAGATTTGATTCTAGCGAGCTAAAAGAGTAGGTGGTTCCTAGATCTCTTGTTTTGGCTGATCCTTTAACTTGTTCTGACTGGTTTGTGAGTGTACAACATTTTTACGAATATGGATTTCAAATAAGCTTACTAGTACGTTACACACGACGAGGTTTCCAAACGTATTACAGCATTCGCTACTGGTTTGAATCTCTTCGAAATTAATCGCGCATCCTTCGTCCTCTCTACCAGAGACTACATTCTGTCACTGTTGCTGCTCTTGATACTTACAGATATCAAATTTAAGTATGTGCACCACTACGTGGATGAGTTGCTTAATTATAGCATTCATTGTTTGTAGCACATGCATCATTCTGACGGATGAATTTATTTGATGAAGGAGAGTGAGTTTAACCGTGAAGTCTGACATGGTTAAGCATTTCCAGAGATGGCTTTTTTGAGGCATATGGTGTCCACAGATGGAATTTGGGTTAACTCAGATAAAACTTAGGCCATAATGTAATGTAATGTCCACTGCTGAGGAATTCTAAGGGAGTGGCAAGATGTATTGGGATGGTCATTTTCGACACAAATTTATTCCCAATTTTGCTCAGCAAGCCACATACTGAGAAGAAAGAGATGCAAGTCTTAGTGCTAGTCTCCGGAAGCTTAGGGCTCAAGGCAGCTTTAACCTGTACTCTGGTGTTAATGATACCGGATTTTGATAAACAATTTGTTGTACACTCAGCTTCTTTGCTGGCTGGCATGGCGGCTGCCTTACAGCAAGGAAAGCAGGCTGGAAACCGATCTATCTTTATACCTGCTGTGGATTGTTGTCTCTCGAGAAAAAGAATGCTGTGTAGGAGGTGCCCACTCTAGCTCTGTTATTTCCCTTTGACAAGATCCGTTTTTACTTGGAGCATAGGCCATTCCATCTCGAAACCTATTATGAGAGCTGGAGTTGGGTGTTGGTCGGCCTTACATGTACTGGCAGAATAATAAATTGGACCGCTCAGATTTCAATATTTCAGTTTGAATTCATGCATGTAAGAGGCAACGACGGTGTGATTGTTAATGGACTAACTAGGATGCCTGAGAATTATTTTGAGGGAAGTGATATGAAGAGAATGAGAGACAAGTTCGCGAATTTTCATGTTGTTCATCCGATTTTAGAGATGTTTCCGGCAGTGTTTGATGTAATCGATATCACAGCAGGGTGGAACACTGAAATGGCTAAGAGATGGGTTGGCCAATGTGTGAAGAGGCTAAGCTCTTATAGTTGAAGGGTGAAATTTTGTCTTATAAACGAAGAATAATCATTGTCCTAGTATCCTTCAGAGCTTATTCTGATGCTTCTTACTTACTGTCATCAGTCACCTATGTGTCGACATTTGATGGTTTAGAAAGCTTGTGCCAAGAATGTTGAGCAGTTTGTTTCCGAGGGTATGGATTCCGACGGTCTCGTAGGACGTGTTATGTTGCAGACCCCTGCAGAACACCAAGCAGAATATATTTGCTTCACAGCCAAGCAACAAACATTTAGAGTAGATTTCTGTGAATTTTGTGACGTTTTCTTCGTTGAAATTTGGGAACTAATTACGCATTTGTTTGCGTATATTCCTTTCTGTGGATTTCTCGGCTGCTTCTCATACGGATAGGTATGGGAAAGGCAGATTTTGTTTAAACCGCTTGTTACTTTTAGAGCATGCTAGATTCTGATATCGCAGTAGTGCATTCACTTCCAGAGTTTGAAATAGTTTTGTTTAGGTTTAGGGATATGGCCCTCTACCATCACGTTTTATTATCCGAAACCCACATGCACTGAGAGAATGAACCAGAACGCTCGTGCTGCACTATATGTGTTCCACCACCACGATCATATCCAATGGGACCGACACTGGAGGGTTTGATGTATGCATTCCATACTGGCAAGTATGGACAGTCCAGTGGGCTTACCGTTCACTTTTCTGCCAAATTCACCCTTGTCCAATTTACGGTTTATTTCATTTAGGATATCTGCTGAAAATCTTCGGGAGACAGGTAAAATATTCAGGCAGCACATATGCGGGAATCCAAACACCCTAATCATCCCAGGAAAGGATTCATCTTTACCTGAGGAATTTAGCCTGTTTTCTTAAGGATGGGGATAAGCTGATGGGGAAGAAGCTGATGGGGAAGCTTTTACCATGGTTTCAGGAAGTGCACAAAATTCCTACATATGAAACAGAAATGAATATTCTTGTAAGGGAAGTTGCAATAGCAAAGGAATATCCAGTAAATATTTCCAACTGAAATATATGTGTTGTTTGGTTGATATCTAAAATGTATTCTAATATCTAGCGTGTTTTCCTCAGGAGCATCTTATAAACCTGTTGTACCCATCCGTTATGAATTATATACCTCACTTGTGTTGGCCTGTACAGTTGAAGTCGCGCCCGTTCGTCAGGTGGCGCAAAGGCTGGAACAGTTTCCTTGCTTTGTCAGTAGGGCACGGGGATCGGTGGAGGAGCTCGTGCTTGCACCACCCGTGTCAACAAGCTGGCGACCACGGCCACTGGGATCGATAGTCTGAGAGGAACAGAACAGGTGGCACTTAGAACACGACCCTTGAAAGGAGATAGGGGGCTGGTGGCACCACATCACACACGTAGCCGTCCGGAATACATGAAACGTGACCCGGTCGGTGTTGCCTGGGCTACTACAGTGCACGGACAGTGATAGCGTCTTGTGCTGCGTGCCCTGAGAAAAGAACTCCTCAACGACCAGTGCGATTTTTATTGTAAATATGCTACAATAATGCCGACCGCTTAGTCGCAGGAAATAGAACAGGCCCAAGTCTAGCAGTGACTTATGTAGCTTACATTGGAAGGATTTCCTTGTGACTTCTGCTAGTGGGAAATTCTGTCACCGGTTAATCTAAAGGCTCAAGCTGCTTTTTTGTGTAACTGTTTTAGCTTCGATTATGAGCCTACTGCCTGACATTATTCCACACAGTTCCTCCGAGACTTAATGTGTCTAGCAAGTTCTGTATATGTGCTTTTCTTATATACTTGAACTGGGTCTTAACTTGTTTTGTGTGATTTAGCTATTAATTCTGAAGGACATAATATTGATTTAGTTGTGGTTTCACTGCTCCATTCTTTTGCTTGTTTTTAGGATTTTGAGAAACTAAAGGTACTACTCCATTATTTCTTGGGTTTTGTAATGTAGGACTGACGTGCAATGGGGCTTGGGGAGCACTGTGTCCTTTTCTAACACATGGTTGAACAGCTTTGTAATTAATAGAGTTTTTCATTTGCAGCTGTTTAATTAACTTAAAACTTTAATAATTGAGTGTTTTGACTTTAAAATTTCTTACCTCTAGGTTACGTTTCTAGCCTCCCAAGTTATAATGTAAATTTGTCCTTTCTCATTACAGTTATTCTTAGGCTGTATGGCTGTATTTTAGTTGCTCTAATTTCCATAATAGAGATACACAACTTACTCCCAAGTAAGTGTTACATTTTAATGTTCTACTTTCCTGAAGAAAAGATGCCATTTTTCACTACTGTTATCCGAATTGTAAGTATTCTCTTGCCAGTCACAAATCTTCCTTTCTGTTCGTTCAGAATTTACTATAAAGGCTTCCAGCTAGGGTTTCATGATTACTGTGCTCATATATATATATATATATATATATATATATATATATATATATATATATATATATATATATGGAACCATTTTTGGTATTTTTGACCCTTTGAAACTGTGTGTTCTGCTGAAATACGTACGTGCCCCCACAAGCCGTAGTTACTTCTACTCCCCAGCCTAGTCTTCAGCTTAACCTAACGGAACATCACTCCGAGGTAGTGCCAATTCTCATGAACATAATTTTCTGCTCTTAAACGAACGATACCATAGACCCACAACGCATTCGCTTCCTGTACGGAATCAATTTTAGAAAGAATGTCAACAGTTTTGAGTTAGCTTGCCACTAACAATGGTATCATATTGTAATATCTGCACTATATTTGTGTTTCAGCATTGAATTTAGCCCAACTTTTCCTCACACTCTATAAAAAAAGTCTACGTATTACCAAAACTATGTACACACAAACTGTTATGCAACTTGAACTCACATGCTAACCTTGGGCTAGACAAAATATAATTTGAATTGATGTGTAACTAATCTGAATACAATTTCTCTTCATGTTAAATGGGCAACAGAAGTAAAACAATTATCTGGCTCCAATCAAACTTTCCACATACCTCGTATCTTGACAACATTGTTGCAGATTTTTCGAAAGCACAGCAATCATGCAGTGACTAAGCTAGATATCTGTTTCTAAATAAAATTTACAAGCGGTATTCAAAATGTTGCACACCTCAAGGTGCAATGTGGTTATGCGTAATGCTAGACAGTGGGATGGGGAGGCCAACTATTCCTATAAAATGATATTACAAGACAATGATTTTAGAATGAAGTATGTATTCAAAATGACGTAGTGAGGTATCGGGTGGTCCCCACACCTAATATTGGTTAGAACGATACTACATTTAAGGAAGTGGACAATGACTTGAAAAGGGTACAATATTGACTGAAAAGTTCTATAACAACTAAACAGCTTAATCAGTTGGTATCTGAACGCATGATTGAAGAAAGTTCAATGGCCTTTCTCCCAGCTCTGAGCTGATCGATATATACGTCCTGTTCATACTTGCTGTCCTTTACAATAATTCTTCCTTTATCTAACACATGCCATAACAGGTCAAAGCAGTACTACTGGATACGTACATCAGCTACCACACTTCAACTAAGAATGTATCAGAGTGTGCAGAGTCAAGGACTCTGTCACAACAAGACCGAAGATTGCTTGCTCTCTCTCTGACATGCATAATGATGACTTATAAAAATCAAAATGACATGCCCACCTTGTAACATAAAAGGCTGCTTGCGGCGAAAGTCTAGCAACATAAGTTTCTCGCTATCGCAGCTCTACCCACACTTATATGTTGTGCATAGCAACTTTTCTGATTCCTTTGTTATCTCCAGTCGTACATGAAAACGGAGGTTTTTGTTAGTAATTCGCGCCTTATCGCAAATCTTTAGTCACTTACTCTTAACAACACCAGTCCAGTACGGTGTGCCGATTGCTGTAGCCAGACATTGTTTGGAGCCAATTCTATATCAGAAAAGAGAGTCCGTGTCCTGTGTCGCTTATCTATCGAAGTTATGTACTTTGTCTTATATTCAGCTGTTCTATGAGGTCTTCTTACGGAATATTTAAGGTTTGTCTTGTTTCGGAATGCAATCTCCAAATTTTACGTTTGCTGGAATCGGCATATAACAGAATTAATTCGCGGTCTTAATCAGCGCTGCAGATTGTGATGGCAGTGTGTAGGAAGCTAGTTCCCACCAATGTTTCTGTTCTGGAGATCTGGAGATCTTCGCATGAGTGATCCTTCGGGCACCTCTGGCATGCGTGCAGCCTAAATGGCCCCTGCACGCCTAAGCGTCGCGCACTCGGCCTGTCGCCGTAACAGACGCACGCCAGTCGGCGGTACCAGCGGTAATAGAGGCCGCCATTTCCAAGAGACCTTTACACGCCCTCCACACACGTGACCAGAAAATAGTGTCGCGAGTATTCCGCCGCCGGCCTGCTATAAAGGTCGACGTCAGTGTTCAGAGTCACTTCTACCGGGTGCATCTCACCCCACCATCTTAGGACGCTCTCAAAGCACATCGCAGGGACCGATGCCGCATTCATCGTTCATCGTTTTTTCCCTTGGTGAAATTGGACTGTTTCCACGTCGACCTTTCTGTTCCTGTGCTAGTGTTATTCAAGACAGCTTCATCAGACTCAAAATATTTTCCATACAACTATATTTGTCTACGAAGGTCCCATTGCGTTACTTGTCGCCACTCCGTCAAGTTTTCAACTTATGAGACACTCTGATTGTGATTATATTACTGTCGTCGCAGCAGACGTTTCTTTCCTTGGTCAACAAACTTTTGAAACTTTGACCACTGTTTTCCCTGTGTCGGTGTGATCGACACATGATAGGTGGTGGTGAATAGTGTAAAATATGGGGCGGTGCGGAGAAGTGGAAGAGCTCTAAGAGAGAATCTTGCTTTGCAGTCAATACACAGGAGAACCGTAAGTGTTCAGGCGTGAAGCTCAGAAATTCCTTGAGTAAATCATGGTTATTAAAGCTTATTTTCGACACAGAAAAGTCTAGGAGGACCCTTTGGTCGTCAGGGAGTTAATACAATAATATCTCTCTGCGGCAACCCTGCTAATTCGGTATACGAATGGGTATTGTTAAGTTACTGAATTCGTACGAAGAGCTTTGAAGATTTACGACGTAAGCTAGAGACTTTGGGCATGCGTCCTTTTCGCCAGCCCAGACGGCGATAGGACATAATCGAAGCTTGTTCTATTGTGACAGACGGTCTTATCATGCCCCCTAATTTTAGTACCGTTTTGAGAGGAATGGTTTCAAAATATAAGCTGCTACTGTTCTGCGATGTTTGCTAATTATCGCATCATAATGACATCCCCGGACGTATTTCAAGTATATTTGCTCTCCAGTCGTCCTCTTATAATCACAGGTATACTAAAGACTCCAGCACACACGTCAGGTGCCTCGAGAGACAAGGTGTGTGAGAGATTAGCAGGAAACAGGTCGGAGAAATCTTAAGCATCGATTCTTTAAGATAACGCAAAAAGGCTTAAATTAACGAGCACTATCCCAGTTGGGATGGCATAACAGGTTATACTGCACTCCACCCATATCGCTCTCTACAGAATCGCGGCTAAACTGAGAAAGTTTTACATTGAAGAACCAAAGAAACTAATACACCTGTCAAATATCGTGTAGGGCTCCCGCGAGCACACAGAAGTGCCACAACACGGTTTGGCGAGGACTCTACTAATGCCTGAAACCGTCCTGCTAAGCACTTAAATGTGAATTGCAGAGTAATCATGTAGATGTAGATATAGAACTCACACCATGAATCCTATGAATCCTGCCAGGCTGTCCTTAAATCCGTAAGAGTACGAGGAGGTCGAGATCTCCTGTGAACAGCACATTGCAAGGCATCCCAGATATGATCAAAAATGTTCATGCCTGACGAGTTTGATGGCCAGCAGAAGTGCCACTCTACCGCAATTATGAACGTGTAGCGTGCCGCATTTGTCTGCTGAAATTGCCCACGTCCGTCGTAATGCACAATGGACACGAATGGACGTATGAGTCACCTGTCAGAGTCGTATATAGACGTATCTGGGGTCCCATTTTACTCCAAGTGCACACGCGCCTCACCTCACGGAATGTGAAACAACAGTCGTCCGACCAGGCAACAAGTTTCTCGTCATCAACATTCCAATGTTTCTGTTGACAAGCCCAGGCGAGGCGTAAAGCTCCGTATCCTCCAGTCATCAATGGCACACGAGGTGGCCTTCGGCTCCGAAAGCCGATATCGATGATGTTTCGTTGAATGATTCGCATGCTGACACTTGTTGCTTGCCCAGCATGAAATCGGCAGCAGTTTGTGGAAGGGTTGCACATGTGTCACGTTGAACGATTCTTTCCAGTCGTCGTTGGTCCCGTTCTTGCACGGATTCCTGATATTCGCGGTACACTCGTGAAATGGTCATACGGGAAAATCCCCACTTCATCGCTACCTCGGAGATGCTGTGTCCCATCGCTCATGCGCCGGTAATAACACCATGTTCAAACTCACTTATATCTTGCTAACCCGCCACTATTAAAGCAGTAACCGATCTAAAAACTGCGCCAGATATTTGTTGTCTTGTATATGCGTTGCCGACCGCAGCGCCGTATTCTGCCTCTTTACATATCTATGTATTTGAATACGCATGCATATACCAGTTTCTTTGACACTTCATTGTATATCGGTTTACTACAACTGGAGGATTTTCCATGTCATAAACTGTAACCTTTCGCGGCCGGTATTTATATTATTGGTGATATTCATTTTACGGCATTAGGCCATCGTCTAAGGCATGTATCTGTGCCTAATGTGTCATCTGTTACTGCGACAGACATTATCAGAGGCAGTAACGACGCAGATAGCAGTGTCAGATGGTCTCATGATGTCATGTAGTGACCATTGAATGGATATGTACGAGGAGTTCGGCTGAGTTTGTTTTAGTTCGTAGCTGCTATCAGAGTTCTCATGGCCTTTGATGGCGTCACTGGCATCAGCGAACGAAATGTTACGCAGAGATATCACGGTCTAATAGCAACAAAATTACTCTAACTCGTATGTTTCACATGTGAGCAAATGGTTTGCCCAAGAACAAATATCTGGGAGGCATGCTCAAATCACCACATACGCTGAGTTTCGTTCCTCAATCTTTGGCTGGAGACATATGGAATAATGTTGCTCAATATCAGTTCTACAACTGGCTCTTGAATAGATGTGTGTAGGAGATTTCATTCTAAAAATGTTCTTCCTTCATATATTCAGTAACTAGGTACACAGCTTGTCAGTAACCTCGGAATGTTTTAGATATTGGCTGTTGCCTACCAGATCAATTTTATACAATACGAACACAAATGGTTCAATACATTTAGTTAAGCAAAGCCAGATGCTATTTTGTGTTATTATAGAACGATATAAATATCCTGGACGGCCGGCCGCGGTGGTCTAGCGGTTCTAGGCGCGCAGTCTGGAACCGCGCGACTGCTACGGTCGCATGTTCGAATCCTGCCTCGGGAATGGATGTTTGTCATGTCCTTAGGTTAGTTAGGTTTAAGTAGTTCTAAGTTCTAGGGGACTGATGACCACAGATGTTAAGTCCCATTGTGCTCAGAGCCATTTGAACCATATCCTGGACAAAATATTAGTCGCTCCCACGAGACATCACGTGAATATCATGCATCAACTGTTCTAACATTGACAATTGCAACAATTTAATTACAAAATGTGTGTACAGCCACCTCAGCTCCAAATGATTGTTATCAAATTGACTACGGGTTCGACAGCAATAAGGTGGTCTTCATCAGAATAAAAATTATATAGGATTACCTATAAAATATAATGACATGCTCAAGAATACAATATTCTTAATGGGATTACTCCTATGAAATGTACAAACAGTGTACTTTCACGTAATCACACCATAGGTGAGAAACATCTGAGCAAAAATCCTCTTGTCAAATTACCAGAAGAAAAAAAAATTAAACTGTAGAAATATAATATGTTTGTCAAATGGAATAAAATGGTCCATCGAAATACAACGGCAATCTTGAGGTCGCTTAAGGCCAAGAACTACATCAAACCGCCGCTGTCGTCACACTAGACGGCTAACAGGCCAAGGCAGCCAGGAGTTGGACACGAAAACAGATTCGCGCCATATAGCAAGAAGTGATCTAATTACAGAAAAGAGGAAATGAGGCACTGCATAGACAATTTAACATTACAGGCAACAACAGGAACCAGTGCATGAAAATTACATCATAGCGTAACGGTATTATTTTACAAAAAAAATGTACATATAAAATATAAAAATGGGAAGGAAACAGGTGTTTAAGAGTCTACATTGAGGAGAGTAACGCCATTCAGAATATTTCTAATTAGCGGCTCTATACTTTGAAAAAGTTTCTGTTGCGTAATTGCAACTGTTCGTTAAGAATGAGACCGCACTTCAGAGATAGGTGTTTTAAAATCTGTGGCTCTTCTAAGATGTTAAGCCTAAGGATTTTTTTTTTCCGAGTGCAGTATCTGGACGTCTTTTGCATCTTTAGGATTACGTCCTGTGAATAACAGAGGGTCAGCGACAGTTGAATTGTGCACATTGGTGCCTTTCTTGCCGAGAAGGTGTTACTTAAATCTTGTCGAAATAGTTCGGCCTGTTTGGCCTATTTAATAGGCAGGATAATTGAAGCTAATATGTTCCGGCAATTGAATTTTCTAGATCTCACTCTTACGATAGTAGACGACAAAATTAGCTTCAATATCTTACATAAAGAAGCGACTTCTCATCAGATTATTCCATTAACGTCAGTACATCCGAATTCTCATAAGGTGCCCTTATTTCATTCAGCTATTCATAGAACCACCTCCCCTTCCCTTTCTCCTGAAAATATCATTTCTGAAATCAATCTGATTAAAACTATGGCTGTCAATAATGGCTATGATCCTTCTATAGTAGATAGTATTTTAGTAGGAAAACCAATAAGAGAGTCGCCACACTGGGCCTTTCTAATAACGAACCTAATGAAAAGAAAACATTTTTCTCCATACCATTTCTGGGTACCATATCTTACAGGATACTGCCTTTACTTCAAAATAAAAATGACTGCAGAGTAGCCTCCTCCACTAATAATTCTTTAAAAGGTAACATCATACGTAGCTTGAAACCTACGCTTTCCCCTTTGCAGAATTCTGGGGTCTATAAAATTATTAGCTGCAACTGTCCTGCCCATAACAGAGGCGAAACAGGCCGAGCATTTTCGACAAGATATAAGGAACACCTTCTCGGCAAAAAAGGCACCAATGTTCACAGTTCAACTTTCGCTGACAATTTGTTAATCACAGGACATAATCCTTAAGATTTAAAAGACGTTCCGGTCTTGCACTCGGAGGAAAAAGGCTTTAGACGTAACATCCTAGAAAAGCTGCAGATTTTTAAACACTGTAATCAAAACACACATATCAAGAAAGGTTTTGCATCACCCGGTTTCCAGAACTCCTGAAGATAGATGTAGACTGTGGATGTAACGCAGACATAGCCCCTTTAACTGTTCATAAATGTCACTAAACCCGCCAAAGATGTAAACAACCATGCAGGAGGAGCGCCTATTAGACGGAGGGGGTCCGACAGGTGATCAGTTCCAGCCATTCTACCATGAAGAAGGTAGAAGGCAACGTATTGCTGTAGTTCAAGCATGCCTATACGGTCAATACCGCGGATCTATCGCGTCCGTATTGTTACTTTGTGCCAGGAAGAGCTCTCAACAAGGGAAGGGTCCAGGCGTCTCGGAGTGATCCAAAGCGATGTTGTTCGGACATGGAGCAGACAGAGAGAGACAGCAACTGTTGATGACGTCCCTCGCTCAGGCCGCCCAAGGGCTACTACTGCAGTAGATGAGCGCTGCCTACGGATTATGGCACGGAGGAACAGTGACAGCAACGCCACCATGTTGAATAATGCTTTGTGTGCAGCCACAGGACGTAGTGTTACGACTCAAAGTGTGAGCAATAGGCTGTATGATGCACAACTTAATTTCCGACGTCCAAGACGAGGTCCATCTTTACAACCACGACATTATGCATTGCGGTAGAGATGGGCCCAACAACATGCCGAATGGACCGCTCATGTTTTCTCTTTGCCGATGAGTAACAAGTAGGCCTTCAACCAGACAATCGTCGGACACGTGTACGGAGGCAACCCGGTCAACCTGAACACCTTAGACACACTGTCCAGCAAGTGCAGCAAGGTGGAGATACCCTGCTGTTTAGGGGTGGCATTAAGTTGGACCGACGTACGCAGCTGGCGATCATGGAAGGCGCCGTAACGGCTGTACGATAAGTGAATGCCATCTCCCGACCGATAGTGCAACCATATCGACAGCACATTGGCGAGGCATTCGTCTCGATAGACGACAATACGCGCTCCCATCGTGCACATCTTGTGAATGACTTCCTTCCGGATAATGACATCGATCGACTAGAGCGGCCAGCATGTTCTCCAGACATAAACCCTATCGAACATGCCTGGAATAGATTGAAAAGGGCTGCTTATGGATGACGTGACCCATCAACCACTCTGAGGGATCTACGGAGAATTGCCTTTGAGGAGTGGGACAATCTGGATCAACAGTGCCTTAATGAACTTGTGGATAGTATGCCACGACGAATACAGGCGTGTGTCAATACAAGGGGAGTTGTTACTGGGTATTAGAGGTACCGGTGTGTACAGCAATCTGGACTACCACTTCTGAAGGTCTCGCTGTATGGTGGTACAACATGCAATGTGTGGTTTTCATGAGCAATAAAAAGGGCGGGTGTTGATCTCTACTACAGTTTTCTGTACAGGTTCCGGAACTCTCGGAACCGAGGTGATGCAAAACTATTTTTGTTGTGTGTCGTTCCAGTTTTGGCCTCTGGCGCTGTGAATGCAAGAAAGACGTATAGAAATATTTCCATATGTAATAGAGTAGGAACGGGATATAGGAAGAAAAGGTCAAACATGAGATAGAGGCATAGTGTTTATTTTTATTGTTAAACATACTGCGTAAAAACAATTGTTTCCACACAGCTGTGCTCCTCCAAAGCTTTAATCAGATGTTGTACAACGAGATCTCGATAACGTGCTGACGTTGCGGTACACCTCACACGCCCTATGAGTATACTCTCTTCCACAAATAGCAGACCCAGAAGAAAGCTGTTTGTGATCCCACCCCACGCAGTTAGATATAGTGATTACAGTGCCTTCTCGTGCACATTACGTGGCTTAAGGGTACCCGAAATTCGGCAGTTCTGTGTATTCACTGCACCCTGTGTGTAAAATGTGCCTCGTCATTCAACAGATTATTGCCCGATGTCATGTAACCAACTGCGACCCATCCCAGAAACTGAAGTACAAATTGAGAAAGTTGCCGTGAATTATGAGGTTTCAGTTGCTGCACAGGATACTGTACGTGTATCAGTGTACCACTGACCGCAAAACTATGCGTACTGTTGACCGTCGGTTGGACAATTCTTGTGAGCCTGCACGAGCACTACCACTAACCGGGGCAAGTGCTGCATGGTTCGTTACAGTAACAGCAACCTCATTAATAATATCCACTAGGATAGGACGTCTGGATAGGACGTCTTCCACCTACAGGTGCCACACCGCACTCACGTGTCTTCGTATTTCGTTTTCACCTTCTTTAAACCATTTGATGACCTAGGGCAACGTCTCGTACCTTTCCGTTGGCGATAATCTATCAATGCAGCACTGCAATTGCTGCCGTTCCCGTAAAACTGTTTCACAAACAGTTCACGGTATCTCTTCTCGATAACCATACTGTTCGCTTATGTAACGGTTTGTCAAACTGCAGGGCGGATGCCATACCGTCATACAAACGTACAGCACCGGATCTGCAGCTGGTGGCCGACATTGGGACTTTTTTTCTTCGGCGTAAATCAGCTTCTCGCTGACGCACTAGCGGGTCTACCAACTTTCGCTACCTTACAATATTTACAGCCTACACTAGATCCCCGTGAGTTGTTTTTGTTGTGGTCTTCAGTCCTGAGATTGGTTTGATGCAGCTCTCCATGCTACTCTATCCTGTTCAAGCTTATTCATCTCCCAGTACCTACTGCAACCTACATCCTTCTGAATTTGCTTAGTGTATTTATCTCTTAGTCTCCCTCTACGACTTTTACTCTCCACGCTGTCCTCTAGTAATAAATTGGTGATCCCTTGATGCCTCAGAACATATCCTAGCAACCGATCCCTTCTTCTAGTCAAGTTGTGCCACAAACTTCTCTTCTCCCCAATCCTATTCAATATCTCTTCATTAGTTATGTGATCTACCCATCTAATGTTCAGCATTCTTCTGCAGCACCACATTTCCAAAGCTTCAATTCTCTTCTTGTCCAAACTATTTATCGATGTTTCACTTCCATACATGGCTACACTCCATACAAATACTTTCAGAAACGACTTCCTGACACTTCAATCTAGACTCGACGTTAACAAATTTCTCTTCTTCAGAAACGCTTTCCTTGCCATTGCCAGTCTACATTTTATATCCTCTCTACTTCGACCATCATCAGTTATTTTGCTCCCCAAATAGCAAAATTCCTTTACTACTTTAAGTGTCTCATTTCCTAATCTAATTCCGGCAGCATCACCCGACTACATTCCATTATGTTCGTTTTGTTTTTGTTGATGTTCATCTTATATCCCCGTGAGTAGCAGTATTTTATTACCTGTCAGAACATAAGTGTGCTTACTAATGTCTGAACGGTGGGAGGACAGCAATACAGTCACGAACTTGACCCACCATACATTAGGTAGGCTAATTAAGTACCTCGTTAGTTTCAATACACTCTTTAAGGAGAATGTTCGGTGATTTCGATACGGAAAATGACTGATTCGTCATCAGTTCCAATGACGGATAGCATTCAGTAGTACAGTGATTACATATTAAATTTCTATATCTGGCATTTTCACGTTAGTGTGGCGATTACAGTAATATCATGTTCTTTGATAGGACAGTTTCACAATTTCAATATTAAAACATTGATTTCATCAAGAACTGTTTCGTTCAATAATGACAAGCTCGACAGTCTGGTTTGGCCCAATGGTTTAACGTAGGCCAAAAAATTTAAATGGTTTTCAACTAAAGGGATCTAATGGTAACAGTCATTCCACATGTAATGCTTAATAAAACTGGATTACGGCAACTGAAGTTCTTCACAATTTTTATGAGTTTTTCAGAAATAATTTTTCTTTCGTCCTCTTTCGTTTCCTTTTTAAAAATAAGTAACCAAAATAAGAACAGCAGTAGCTTGAAAATCATACGGCGGGATTCATACATAACGCAGATTTCCGACTTTAATTAAGAGCAGCTTTTCTGTGTTCCCATTAATGCTGATTATGGTAATTAGGAGAACACTCAAGACAATGAGTCGCCCTGAGAGATACTTGAGAGCAAATTTCCCTCATTTGGCGGGGACTCATCTGGCCATAATGCGCTGTTTCTCTTCGCCAGGTGGCTTCCTCCTGAGAAAGTAGCGGCGTGCTCCCCTTAAGAATTAAAGTTAAATATTCCGGGAAATTAATTTTAATGAAGTACTAAATTTTCCTTAACGTTATACATTTTTATCGACTTAACAAGACTACTTGCGGATATTAATCACATGCAAAATACAGAAAAAGCGTCAAAAATTTTCGTCAAGTTTCCAATTTCATATCGTTAAATGAAAAATATTTCCACGCCGAAACCAATTCAAATGCAGTAAAACTGTCTTCAACCTGGAGGATAGATTGAGCATCTATAGATAACAAAAAGCCAGCGCTAGCATTTTTCTGTCTGTGTGTAAAGCTTAATCACAGATACTAGTGTAGGGATTTTGATAGGGTTTTCACTGATAGATAGACTGATTTTGTGTGTACAATTTAGAGATATTGCGTGGAAATTAGCAAACTGTGATGAACTTAACTCCCGCGCTAGATTTTTTTGGCCTTCACGGGAAGGATAATGTCAGGTACTATTACAGGAAATTCGATACAGTTTTCACGGATAGACTGTTTGGGACAACTGACACTAACACTACCTGGCGGGCCGCTTGAATTTGAGCGCACATCGGCCTGATTGGCTAATTTCAACGCTAATTAATACTGAAACTGTGCAACGTATCTAACTTTTTTTCTGGACAGTTATTTCTCTGCTCGACCCACCCTGTCACACACTTACGAGCTTTTCACACCGTTTGTGACCTGCATGTAGAGCTTATTACTGCTACATTAAAAAACACGTCCTGCCGTACACATAGTGTAAACTGTGCGAAGCTGGGACCGGTCAGCAGTGTGATATAGCTTCATAATCGATTATCATTGCAAACGCTATGGTGACAACTAATAACAAACACTACAAATATAACTAAAAATTTTGTCGTAAAATTGGACTTTTTTATACATGTGACTTACTTATGACCACAGATTCCATGGCGTAATAAAATCCTTACGATATTTTAATTTAGATTTTCTTTAAGGAATACATATTTAGAATGTTGAAACTACTTTAATAACTTATACTGTATTTTTCAACGATGAACTGCTAATCAATCTATAGCAAGTAATGATCGTAGTAATATAACAGGTTTCATCATAACCAATCTTTGTCGCAATTCTGTTGGATTAGGGACGAAAATTTCTTTCACCTGAAAAACTGTACTCACAAATTCTCAGTCCTTTCGAATTTCGTGATAATTTTACTTATTTTATTCTTCTAAGTGGGCAGGAAGGTCTTAACATTTAATAGTGGCTTAACCTGTGGTTGTTACGACATCAGACAGCTTTCATATTCCACAGAAAAATTATCTGGTAATTTTAATCCACACGTATTATAAAAATGGGTGTATGTACGTCCGCATGGCCCACATCTCCTCCTAAACAACTGGTCGACTTCTACATCTTCATCTACATCTACATACATACTCCGCAGTACGTGGCGGAGGGTATCTCCTACCACAACTAGCATCTTCTCTCCCTGTCCCTCTCCCAAACAGAACGAAGGAAAAATGACTGCCTATATGCCTCTGTACGAATCCTAATCTTTCTTATCTTATCTTTGTGGTCTTTGCGCGAAATGTAAGTTGACATCAGTAAAATTGTACTGCAGTCAGCCTCAAATGCTGGTTCTCTAAATTTCCTCAGTAGCAATTCACGAAAGGAACGCCTCCTTTCCTCTAGAGACTCCCACCCGAGTTCCTGAAGCATTTCCGCAACACTCGCGTGATGATCAAACCTACCAGTAACAAATCTAGCAGCCCTCCTCTGAATTGCTTCTATGTCCTCCTTCAATCCGACCTGACAGGGACCAAAAACGGTCGAGCAGTACTTAAGAATAGGTCGCACCAGTGGTCTCCTTTACAGATGAACCACATCTTCCCAAAATTCTACCAATGAACCATCCAAGACAACCATCCGTCTTCCCCACAACTGACATTACATGCTTATCCCACTTCATATCGCTCTGCAATGTTACGCCCAAATATTTAATCGACGTGACTGTGTCAAGCGTTACACTACTAACAGTGTATTCAAACATTATAGGATTCTTTTTTCTATTCATCTGCATTAATTTACATTTATCTATATTTAGAGTTAGCTGCCACCCTGTACGCAAATCACAAATCCTGTCCAAGTCATCTTGTATCCTCCTACAGTCACTCAACGACGGCACCTTCCCGTACACCACAGAATCATCAGCAAACAGCCGCACATTGCTATCCATCCTATCCAAAATTTCAGTTATGTAGATAGAAAACAACAGCGGACCTACCACACTTCCCTGGGGCACTCCAGATGATACCCTCCCCTCCGATGAAGACTCACCACCGAGGACAACGTACTGGGTTCTAGTACTTAAGAAGCCATATAAGGAATGAAACCCAACGTTTCGTGATAATTTATTTAAATGTATGTATAAACGACTAGGTACTACTGCATGTTTGTCGTGGAGTACCGGCCATCTGATTGTCCTCCCGTATCGGTCAGAAGTAATTTCAATTTTCCAGTCACATTTTCTTATTCTTACTTCTTTTCAGTTCTAAATGGCAGGAAATGAATAAAAGTAAGAGGAAAATGGAATGAAGAGCACATTAAAGTGACTGTGAACAAGGTTACGTCTAAAACATGGCTGCGTCAGAGTCAGCCGAAATGTTTTCAGCAATTAAAAAAGAAAAAGATCGGCACCGAACTGAACAGATAAAAACCACAAAAAATAAGGAGGAATTAAAAATGATGAACTTAAGTGGGGTGTTATAAAATAAAATATACACGCCAAGAGTCGTCATGGAAATCCAATTACAAAAAGTCGAAGGAATCTACGAATTCGCTGGAAATGCGAGGTCAGTAGGAAAGACTGAATCGTGCATTATGTGTTTGGAGTCATCTGTAAACCTGGATGCTGTGTACCAATTGCAGAGGCTAGGCACATGTTGGATGTGTGGACCGGCAGAATATTTTGTATTTCATTTACAGTGCATCTAACAGAAAGCTAAACACTAATGGACAGAGCTGAAATAACAACAGTAAGTTCCCACACTTATGTCTTTCTTTCTTTCTTTCGCTTACGCCATAGTCCCGCAGCGATCGCAGGGCGACGTGATTACAACGGGTGTGGCAAGGTTAGTTTTAGTGGTGGCCGGATGCCCTTCCTGCCGCAACCCAATACCCCCAGGGATGGAATCAGAGTACCCCAGCTGTCTGCAACTAGTGTAAATCGTGGAATAGTGCGAACGTGTTTCAAATGTCTGCGACGCGTGTAACTGAGACGGAACGTGGGGACTATCCCAGTATTCACCTAGCGGAATGTGGAAAACCGCCTAAAATCTACATCCAGACTCGCCGGCACACCGGTACCGTCGTTAATCTGCTGGGAGGATTCGATCCGGGGCCGGCGCGCCTACCCGAGTCCAGGAAGCAGCGCGTTAGCGCTCTCGGCTACCCTAGCGGGTTTAAGTTCCGATGCTTATGTGTACTACTATTAGTCAGTAAGCATCAGTGCATTTTATCATTAATAACCAATACTATCACATAAAAGGAAATGGACATACTGCTAGAAACATTCTACGAGGCTTGTATTTTTAACTCTTACTTTCTGTGTAATTAAGTGCTCCGAGTAAAAATCATTACACTGTGCTATTCATACGACACGTCTTGAGGTAAGAGAACCTCACATTAATATTCTGATTAACCTTCACAATTACACAGCAAAGTCAAGAAACTTAACTCGGCCCACGCGTTACGACATCCCCCTATTTTATTTCATTTTGTCGGAGGGAGTGGGTGTCAGGGTGGGTCCGAAGCATTACGGTCTGACTTACTTTTCCCTACTCCTTTACGTGTCATCCTCTATCAGCCCATTTTGTTATTTAGTACCTGTCTGTAACGAATACTGAGGCAACCTTTCATTGATGTACTGGGAGCAAAACTGACCTACATGAACTGAACAGTATGTGCACTGCCCTATATTTGGCGATACTGGGCAGTGAGAACTACGTAGCTTTCACACTGTCATGTTGTGCGGTTTTTCAAATCTTAGCAGTTAAAAAAATTATTTACAGCAGTAGGAAATCCATGGCTACATTGTTTTAGTAACGTTCTCCAGACTTCGTGAATGGGGAATCTATCCAAACTTCCATGACCTAGCCCCACTTCTGGTGCTTAAGAAATCCCGCTAATTCCGCATATCTTCTTAACATCTCATAATCTCTCCCGGTATGTCACATTTTTCGCTTCCTAGTGCGGCATTGTTCGTGGGTGTATCGCTGTCATGAACATTATTTCTCAAGGGACCTGAAGTTGTTTTTTTGATGATGTCACGGCGTCAACGGCTCGTCTCACACCCTTGTGCTGTCTCAGTGCTTTTGATGTCTTGAGGCAATGACACATGATGAGAATACTGTAAAAGCAAACGAAACAATACCATTGCGGCCCCTTATTCTTGTTGAAATTCACTGGATCAGTACCACGGCCTTAACTTACCTTATCAAAGTAGCATCGAGCATCGAGTGACATTATACTGAGTGCACTATCCGAAAATTACCTCGAGCAATTAAACAGAGAACCGACTCGTGGAGATAACATCTTAGACCTACTGATAACAAACAGACCCGAACTTTTCGACTCTGTAAGTGTAGAACAGGGAATCAGTGATCATAAGGCCGTTGCAGCATCCCTGAATATGGAAGTTAATAGGAATATAAAAAAACGGAGGAAGGTTTATCTGTTTAGCAAGAGTAATAGAAGGCAGATTTCACACTACCTAACAGATCCAAACGAAAATTTCTGTTCCGACACTGACAATGTTGAGTGTTTATGGAAAAAGTTCAAGGCAATCGTAAAATGCGTTTTAGAGAGGTACGTGCGAGTAAAACTGTGACGGACGGCTAAAACCCACCGTGGTTCAACAACAAAGTTAGGAAACTACTGCGAAAGCAAGGAGAGCTTCACTCCCAGTTTAAATGCAGCCAAAACCTCTCAGACAAACAGAAGCTAAACAATGTCAAAGTTAGCGTAAGGAGGGCTATGCGTGAAGTGTTCAGTGAATTCGAAAGTAAAATTCTATTTACCGACTTGACAGAAAATCCTAGGAAGTTCTGGTCTTACGTTAAATCGGTAAGTGGCTCGAAACAGCATATCCAGACACTCCGTGATGATGATGGCATTGAAACAGAGGATGACACGCGTAAAGCTGAAATACTAAACATCTTTCTCTACAGCTGTTTCACAGAGGAAGACGGCACGGCAGTTCCTTCTCTAAATCCTCGCACAAACGAAAAAGTGGCTGACATCGAAATAAGTGTCCAAGGAATAGAAAAGCAACTGGAATCTCTCAACAGAGGAAAGTCCACTGGACCTGACGGGATACCAATTCGGTTCTACACAGAGTACGCGAAAGAGCTTACCCCGCTTCTAACAGCCGTGTACCACAAGTCTCTAGAGAAACGGAAGGTTCCAAATGATTGGAAAAGAGCATAGGTAGTCCCAGTCTTCAAGAAGGGTCGTCGAGCAGATGGGCAAAACTATAGACCTATATCTCTGACTTCGATCCGTTGTAGAATTTTAGAAGATGTTTTTGCTCGAGTTTCATGTCGTTTTTGGAAACCCAGAATCTACTCTGTAGGAATCAACATGGATTCCGGAAACAGCGATCGTGTGAGACCCAACTCGCTTTATTTGTTCATGAGATCCAGAAAATATTAGATATAGGCTTCCAGGTAGATGCTATTTTCCTTGACTTTCGGAAGGCATTCGATACAGTTGTAAGTAGGCTGTTTAGATTTTTATATGGGTAATGCCACGTAGCGCTCTATATGAAAATCACTGGCTGTGCTGTGTGCAGTATGTGGCTAGTTTGCATTGTTGTCTGCCATTGTTGTCATGAACTGCTATAGCTGGATGTGAACAGCAGATTGCGTTGGGCAGTTGGAGGTGAGCCGCCAGCAGTGGTGGACGTGGGGAGAGAGATGGCGGAGTTTTGATAATCTGTAAGACTGAATGTCAATTATGAATATTAAGGTAAATACATTGTTTGTTCTCTATTAATATCTTTCATTTGCTAACTATCCCTATCAGTAGTTAGTACCTTCAGTGGTTTGAATCTTTTATTTAGCTGGCAGTAGTGGCGCTCGCTGTTTTGCAGTAGCTTGAGTAGCGAAGATTTTTGTGAGGTAAGTGATTTGTAAAAGGTATAGGTTAAAGTTAGTCAGGGCCATTGTTTTGTAGGGGTTATTGAAAGTCAGATTGCGTTGCGCTAAATAATATTGTGTGTCAGGTTAAGCACAGGCTTGTACAATTGTTCTAAGGGGACGTTTCATTTGTATAAATTGTTCTAAGGGGACGTTTCATATGGCGACCCTTAGCCTAGGATACCTCACTGGAATCTTCTGATTTTTTCTTGTAGTTTGTGTATTTAGTGTAGCTTTAGCGCGTAATTGTAGAGAGAATCTCCTTGGTAGTTGCAGTCTTTCATTGTTGTACAGTAAAACAGTTGTGGCATGCATGTAGCTTTGCGCCAAGTATTTCGCTGCTGCAATTAACTAGATATTATTTTCAGTGCTATGTTAATGTGTTCTCTTATTTTTGCTATTCAAATTGTGCTTTTCTGTGTCATCGTGTGAAATATTGTGACAATAATGGCGTGTGAAAAACGTAACACTCGGCTCCAAAGTAAACTAAGAAATGACAGTGAAGACGAAAGCAGTGTGTTGGCCCCACCATGTAATGAGTTAACTAATATTCAAAGTAGTAATTTGGTAACTGTGCATAGGGAAATGGAGCGGGCGTCAGACAATGGCGTAGGCAGTGAAACAGGTAGTGAACAGGGAAGCATTGTCGATCGATCGGTCGGCAACAGCTCGCCTCAGGAATCCGAAATGATAGGACACAATTTTGCAAATACTGTAGATTCAGGTTTTGCGTCCTCACCGTTTTCTCAAATAAGTCAAGACACATTTTCAGCTTGTCAAAATGTGAATGTTGCCGGTGCAAATGCACTGCCGAAAAGAGTAGAGGAACAGATTCCAGACACTAATGCATTGTTAATACAACTAATGCAACAAATGGAACAAAATCAGAGACAAACACAGCAAAAGCTTCAAAAGTTAGACACAGTGGAACAACACCAGAGACAAACACAGCAAAAGTTAGACACAATGGAACAAAATCTTCGGAAGTTAGACACCACACTTGAACAAACACGTGAAGATTTAACTACTGAGTTACATAACATCGAATCGAAATGTCAAAAAGTCTGTAATGACGTAAAAACACAAATTTGCGAGCATTTCCAACCTATTTTTTCGCGGCATGAAAATGCATTACAGAATCACGAAGCAGCCATAAAAGAGCTGCAAACCATTGTTCATGAAAATCATGAGACCTTGTGGGCTAAAATTGACTCAGTTGCATCTACCGATTCGGTTACGCAACTGGCAAAAACTCAGGAAAACTTAAAGAACAGAGTAGATTCGATTTCAACACAATTGGACACTCTGAAACTTGGTTCAGAAAAACACACTGAGGAAATGTGTTCACTATCGGAGAAAGTAGCTGAACTTTCGGATCAGGTCACTAACTTATCTACAAAGGTAGATGATGATCTGAATGACACAAGACCCGTAGCCTTCACTGACACAGAAGAGTATGAACAAATAAGAAAATTCAAACAAAATCAGAATCAAATTAATACGCAATACAAAAGAGAAATGCGGGAAGTACAAGATCAGCTGACACAGGTAATACAAGAATTACGTATTTCAGAGGACACTCGCGCCCCAATAAGGGAAGAGGGACATAGAAATACGGAACAGCCACAAAATAATAACACAGGGCTTTTCGGTAATTATGAAAGAAATTGGCAAGGTACACCGAATTTTGAGATGGAATCGCCGACACGACGTAACAATGACCGATATGCTACTCGCCGACACGATGATTTTGATTATAAGCTGTTCATTACTACACGTAAATTCAAAACATTTAAGAATTCTGCCAACGACATTCATCCACAAGCGTGGCTCCATCAATTCTCTCATTGTTTTCCTCCCAACTGGTCATTGGAGCACAGGTTAGAATTTATGTGTGGCTACTTGGAGAATGAACCAGCTGTAAGAATGCGATCGGTCATTCACGATTGTCACAGTGAAGGAGAATTTTACCACGCCTTCCTCTCAGCGTATTGGTCTCAAGCTACACAAGACCGCGTAAAACATAGCATCATGATGATGAAACACTTTGAACAATCTGAATTTTCCAGTCTTGTGAAATATTTTGAAGACATGTTGCACAAGAATCAATACCTGTCAAACCCATACAGCCCCTCAGAACTCATCCGCATTTGCTTAATCAAACTGCCTGAAAATTTACGACATATTATTTTAGCAGGACGTTGCAAAGACGACATTGAAGCTTTTCAGGGACTGTTACAAGAATTAGAAATTGACACAGACAGTCGCGGGATGCGAAAACAGGAAAACAATCACTACAGGTCACATCCGTCACAATTCCGTGACGACAGAAATAATAACTGGACACGACAAGTCTATTCTTACAACGCAAATCGTGACCAAAACAGACACCACCCGTATGACAACCGTTGGCAGAGTAGTAATAATTACAGGGAAAGATCACCTCTCCGCAGTAATGACTATCACAGAGACAATCAGAGAAACAGACAATATGGGAACCAAAATAACTATTATCAAGGGAGACAGAATAACTTCAGACGCAACAGTTCAGCACGCAGTTACGATTCCGGGAGAAATTCTCCACCACTTGACAGACAAGAAAGAAACTATGTAAACCACCGACAAAACGACAGACGTGAATTTCATCAGAACTGGCGAGCTTTAAACAGAGCTGGGCCCTCTGGGCAAGGCGAATTTGTGGAAGTTAGGCCTCCTAATCCCAATAACGGCGCGCGCCAACAAAGAAACAGACAATGACTCGCACCACAGGCAGCCACCTGCGCCCGCTGGCTCAGGGAAAAATAACATTGACGCTAACCTTGAGCAAAGTTCCAGTATTCTTTACGGACGTATAACACATGATAATTGCGTTGAAGTTGAAACTCTGCGTACTAGGAAGAGTAAAGGTTTACACCACATTTCTCATGTAAAACCATTTATTGACAGATAATCTGCTTTTTAACTTAGTCTTTGCAATTTTCACTTCACGCTACTTGTACAATTTGTCACACTGAGAATCTGTTAACATGCAACCATGTTTGAAGTTAAATATCCAGTAAGAACCAAGAGAACTTATTTAAACAGAAATTACGAATGCATTGTTATTGCGAACAGACGACACAGTGTAATTGTGTGTGTACATTCTTGCTTGTTAGTTGCACGATTAGAACATTTACCAGCACTGCTAATGAAATTTTCATGCAACATTTTGGTTTGCTTACGAGTGGATTCTGGATTTGGTGCTTTCTGTGAAATGCCAGATGACACAGTGGTTAGTTTATGTGACAGCTACACGATTTTATCACGACGCTGCTAATGCGTGACAATTTACAATGTTGCTTTTGCGGTGTATCTGTTTTATATCTGCACAGTTTTTTCTGAATTCTTCTATACAGTGAGACATGTTTTAGTGGTGACTTTTGTGGTATAGGTACAAGGAAACAGCCTTTTCTGTAGCACAACAATACGTTACAGCACAGTACTTTCTTCATCACGGCAATAAGCGTAATAACTAAGTTATCTATACGCAAAGCATTTCACTTTTGTGTATCATGAGGTAAGTACATTGACTTCTGCAGAACTTAGCTTTCGGAGGACAATAACTACGACACTTCCCAGAGATTATCTTACAGCAAGACGCATATTTAGCGCTAAAGGACACGTATTTGAGTGATTAATTTTGTACTTAAAACATTTATTTTTAAAGATTTTTGAATTACAAAGAAGGTTTTTCGTGATACATTTCATTCCATAGCTGTAATCTGTAACACCTGAGGGTGTAATTACAATAAACCTCAGGGGGGTACACGCCTACTTTGTGTACCATGTGTTTGGCAAGCACAAGGAGCCCTAGCTAATATGGTATTTGCTTATACAATTTAACACATCGGTACCATATTTCTCTAACACATAAATTACACAGCTATCTGATCATTTAACAGAGAAACAAACATCTTTTTACTACGTCAGTGACACATGTTTACGCAATTACAGAGTTGGATTACTTCACACTTAAGAAATTGTACTTTGTCTGTACTTTGTGAACTGTTCATATTTTTTCGGAACCATTGTGATATTATGAGAGCTTTGAATGATGTATTTGGTATGAGATCATGATTTTTAAAGTACGTTTGAGGTAGATGACACTACTGAAATGAGCAGAGAATTTTCTTTAGGTTTTGAAACAATTGCAGAAAGCTACGACGTTTTTGAGATTTCACTGAGGTGTTATGATGTTATTATTACGACGACGATGTGTATTATGCTGTTGAGGTATGTTTATGTCAATAAGATGATGCTACCATATATGAGGAAGGTGATTACCTGTTTATATGTATATGAATAATGAATAGAAGATAGGGACTCTTGACTTGTAAAAAAGGTTGTTGGAAACCAAGAATCGTACTTTAAGAGTTATGAAATGTGTGTGTAAATGCGTGAATGAGACTGTCACTGCAGCGGAAACTGCTGTCGTAAATATTTCCGTAAGAAAGTGACCACCTGCACGTGCGTCGTCGGCACACAGCTGTGTCAGACACCTGGAGAACAAGCCATTAGAGTGAGGGCCTTTCCGGAAGCACAGGTAGAAAAACAAAAAAGGGGTTAACCATGCTATTGACAATCCTTTGTAGAGGGCATCGCTAATGCGACACGCTCGTTACTTGAAAACATATGATTTTTGTAATGCGTTGTGGGCACACAGCTGCGTCAAACACCTGGAGAACAAGCCATTAGGGTGTGCCTTTCATCGCTAATGCGACACCCTCGTTACTTAAAAACATATGATTACTCGCACTTTGTACTAATTATTGAAATGCTTATGAATTGATGGGAAATATTCGTACATCTGCACACCTGATTATGACAAGTGTCTTTCTCCGAGAGTTGAGTGCTACTGACTTACGAAATGCCACATGACTATTGAATGATATTTTTATGCTTTGCTTTTCATAGTTGCTTATTTCATTTAATCTCTGGTTTCCAGCTGTGTTGCAGCATTAGTTTTATAAAATAAACTGAGATGCATTTGCTAATGTGAACTCTTTCTGTCAACAGATCTATTAAATAATTATTTTATGATCCACATTCTTTAAAAAAGGAGCACTTGGAAAGGGAAGAACAATAAGAAGGAACTAGTAACAGTAACACATAATTTTCTTTTCAAGTACATGGTAATATTTTTTTTTTTTTACAATAAGTTGTTATGGTGCACCACTTTAATTACATAGACATTAAGATGTGAATAGACATTTCCCTTGTCTGCACTGTTGTTTTTACTGTAATATTTATTCTGCTTGAGCTATGTCATGTCTAGGTATAAGTTGCTACTGTTTGCCAGGTATAGTGTTATTGAATTTGACTTTTGCTAATTTCTTAATGCTGCTTGCTTCGCAAATCTGCGTTTTTTTTTTCATTGCTGTTTATATTAACTGTGTTATGTGATGCTGCATTGCCTCGTCCCTTGGTATATATATCTGAGCTCAGTAGATTTAAGTTAGCTTAAGAGGGGGTAGACTATATAAGAAACTGACTATGGAGAATAGGTAAAGAATGCAATGCGAAGTGATATGAAAAAGATTGGGCCCAAATGAGTATTGTACAATCAGAAATAATATGAATAGAATACAGGAAGGAGGTATAGATAGGACTTTTTGGGAATAATGATGAATGAAGGGAGATCTCCGAGAAATAAAGAAAGTTTTGAAAATACTGCAGTAAAACAAACCCTGTCCTTTCCTTCTATTATTCCGCTATATGTTTGTGTACCCTTGTGTATTTGTGTTTTTCCTGTCTTTATGTGTTTAGCTGATGAGAGCTATGTTGTAGAATTTTTCTAATACTCTGTTATTTTCTTTGTAATGATGCTTAGACATTATTTATTCTGTTTTGTTTTAATGCTCATGTGTGAAATTGATGTTTCGAAAGTGATTCTGATCTTTTATTTTTGTACTCATGTCATCATTCCTGTAACACTGATGTATATGTTTATTTCTATTCTTTTGTAAAGCCCCTATTACTACAAATGTTATCTGTATTGTTATGTTTTTAATGATGTATTTTGTACCTTTGTAATTGTGTTCTTACGTCATAAAATTGTAATTGACACCAGTTCATCATATTATTAACTTGTAAGCATTCATTTCACTGCACACTTTTCTGTTGGTCATACTATATGGACACTATGTGAGAAGTTGGGACTGTTAGTGTTTGCACGTGTGTTACTAATTCAGCAAGGGACTGGATAAGAGCATTGCTGGTTCTAAGGACAATTCCAAAAACTTTGTGAGTGCACAAGTGGTGGTTATGGACTTGCTCTATTATCCGCAAGACTCTTCAATGGTGATTGTGCACCTGCACAGTCGCAACAGATGGCTGCTGGCCATCTCTACAAGGACTACAGTGGGTCTGCACCTCTGGTGGCCCACCAATACCACAATCTCTACCAGGACTACAGTGGGTCTACTCTGTGATGACCTACCTACCAATATTCTTCGAAACATCGACTGACTCTGCTGTGGGTTTGCTCTGTTGTGGCCCATTACCTGTCAGCATGTCAAGAGTCAGCACTGTCTTACCGTTGGAAGGACAATACTACTTCTTCAAGACTGCATGGAAATCCACTACTTCCGTGTGCATTGTATTTTACTGCTCAGACTTTGAGCAAACAAACTGCAGGTTTACTCTTATGATGAATGATCAGGACTGTCTTTATTGACTGTGAAAAAAATTTTAGCTGTTGACCAACATTGTATCAATAAGTGTGTGCATTTGATATCTTTGTTATTGTAATTATGAAAAATTTTATCAAATCTTTATTGGCCACTGCCCAAAAATATTTTGTAAAATTTTTTGTGGGGAGCATGGGGGCTATGTAAGTAGGCTGTTTAGATTTTTATATGGGTAATGCCACGTAGCGCTCTATATGAAAATCACTGGCTGTGCTGTGTGCAGTATGTGGCTAGTTTGCATTGTTGTCTGCCATTGTTGTCATGAACTGCTATAGCTGGATGTGAACAGCAGATTGCGTTGGGCAGTTGGAGGTGAGCCGCCAGCAGTGGTGGACGTGGGGAGAGAGATGGCGGAGTTTTGATAATCTGTAAGACTGAATGTCAATTATGAATATTAAGGTAAATACATTGTTTGTTCTCTATTAATATCTTTCATTTGCTAACTATCCCTATCAGTAGTTAGTACCTTCAGTGGTTTGAATCTTTTATTTAGCTGGCAGTAGTGGCGCTCGCTGTTTTGCAGTAGCTTGAGTAGCGAAGATTTTTGTGAGGTAAGTGATTTGTAAAAGGTATAGGTTAAAGTTAGTCAGGGCCATTGTTTTGTAGGGGTTATTGAAAGTCAGACTGCGTTGCGCTAAATAATATTGTGTGTCAGGTTAAGCACAGGCTTGTACAATTGTTCTAAGGGGACGTTTCATTTGTATAAATTGTTCTAAGGGGACGTTTCACAGTTCCGCACTGTCGCCTGATAAACAAAGTAAGAGCCTACGGAATATCAGACCAGCTGTGTGGCTAGATTGAAGAGTTTTTAGCAAACAGAACACAGCATATTGTTATCAATGGAGAGACGTCTACAGACGTTAAGGTAACCTCTGGCGTGCCACAGGGGAGTGTTATGGGAGCATTGCTTTTCACAATATATATAAATAACCTAGTAGATAGTGTCGGAAGTTCCATGCGGCTTTTCGCGGATGATGCTGTTGTACACAGAGAAGTTGCAGCATTAGAAAATTGTAGCGAAATGCATGAAGATCTGCAGTGGAGAGGCACTTGGTACAGGGAGTGGCAACTGACCCTTAACATAGATAAATGTAATGTATTGCGAATACATAGAAAGAAGGATCCTTTATTGTATTATTATATGATAGCGGAACAAACACTGGTAGCAGTTACTTCTGTAAAATATCTGGGAGTATGCGTGCGGAACTGCTTGAAGTGGAATGATCATATAAAATTAAATGTTGGTAAGGCGGGTACCAGGTTG